>NW_008824673.1:839798-846261 GCF_000699105.1 Pygoscelis adeliae | reverse complement strand
CTTTTTCAGATGGAAAAGATATGGCTGGTTCATGGAAATAGTCAAGACATGTCCCTTATCTGCTGCTTTAACCTTTCTTTCAATTTTTTTACTTTCATAATTGACTTTTTTTCTTCTATTCCTTTTGCTGGAAAAGCCCAGCCAGGTTTCCTCCTGCTTGTAAACTATTTCCCCCGGCCCTTCGCGTGGCCGTGCAGGTGAGTCGAGGATGCTCTCAGCCAAGATCGCGGCTAGTGCGAGCAGGAACACCTGCCTCCGCGCAGCTTGGAGCCTGAAACAACAAAAAAAGACGACCCAAGGAAAGCTGCGTGCAGGCGACAGGGAGCTGTGGGGCGAGCGGAGGGGAAGGGGAGGCAGCCGCCCTGTGCTGTAACCGCAGCCGCGGACCGGAGCATGGGGTCTGCAGTGAGGAAGGATGCAGGGCGGTCCATGCCTGGGAGGGAGGGATGCTGCTGGGATGGTCCCTGCGAGGCAGGATGGAGAAAGGTGACTCTCGGGAGAGGAGGGGGCCACCAACAGCCACCGCAGCCCCGCGGGGACGTGCTGCGGCTGAGCCGGACCTGCTCTGCTCCGCCAAGCGCTTTCGGAGATGCTGCAGCAAAGAAACTGCTGCTCCTGCGACAGGCAGAGGACAAAGCCATCGCGGGGACGCGTTTGGCACCCGGCCCGGTGATCGCCAGCGGCTGGGTCCGACCAGGAGCCCCAGGACCAGCCTGGAGGTGCACATGAGCGTGCACACGCCCGTGCGAGTGCACGAACATACGTGGAAGCGAAGTGAAGACCCAGCACCCTCAGCCCCTGCTCCGAGTCCCTGTGTGGGCATCCGGCGGCGTTAACCTCGTACCGCACCTCCCGGCTCACCCTCGCCGGGGCCGGGCGCTGATTCACCCCGTGGCACCGTGCCCCGCGAGGCAGGAGGGAGCCACGTCCCCTGCAAGGCACAAGGGCCGGGTTGCTTTTTTTTTTTTTTAAAGGGGGTTTTTTTTTTTTTTCTTTTCCTTTCCAGAACGAGCTGCTCTGCAAATGCCAAGTGCTGATGCCAAAGGGCCGTGTCAACAAAGAAGAATGAGTGTGGCTGTTAGAGGCTGCTATTAAAAAGGGGTGGAGAGGAGAGAGAGGGGGGGGGAAAGAAAAGGAAGAAAAGGTTTGTCAGTGCAAATAGTAACAGTTTGCACAGCAGTAAAAATTCAGGACCAGCAGCCGGGCCCCCGCAGTGCCCTCGGGAGCTTGCGCCAAGCAGGGACTCTGCAGCCCGTGTCCTCTCCGGGGTCCAGCGGCCCAGGGCACAAACCCATCCCGGCGACTTGGCATCCCCCCCGCGGGCAGCACAAAGTGTTTTCCAAGCTCAAAGTGTTTTTTGAGTCCACTCCGCTCCTGCTCGGCCGCTGAGCCCTGATGCAGGGAGCCGCGGCGGGGCTGTGCGTGGCATCGGCTCCTCGGCACGCAGCGGGGCAGGTCGAGGTCCTGCCGCATGAGTGCCAGGAGCTATTTCTAGGCAAGCCTTGGCCGCTGCCGAGCGGGATGCGAGAGAAGGAGCCTCTCACATGACGCCGAAGATGCAACGGGAAGACGCAGTCTCTGGTTTCAGCTTTCTATTCCCGGCCCGTTATTCACCAGCCGAAGATGCCATCTGCCCCACCGGGCAGCTGCGGGGAGTGGGGCTGGATCCACGGCTGGTGGAGCTCCAAAAGAGCCCAAGGGAGTTAGGCGCCCTCGTTCCCCCGGGAAGCAGGCAGATGTTACGGCTCCGCGCCAGCCGAAAATCCCCCTCAGCGTTGCCTCTCCCCCCCCCGCTGATATCTGGTACCCGGGATGTCAAACCCAAGGGGATGCGACGGTGCCTGGGATGCCCAAGTAGCACGGCATGGGAAAAAGGAAAACAAGCCATATAAATACAGAGGGAGAGATAACCAAAGGCTGAATCTTTCTCCAAAATCCAGATTGAAAGTCTTTCTGAGGTTAATACGCCAGTTTACTCCATTTCGACTTCTTAAAAAATATTCTAGCTTACTATTTTTGAAGCGCACCTCAGGCTTTCCTTAGCCCTGATTTTGCTCCCACATCAGCACACACCCTGCGCGCTCCGCAACCCACCCTTTTGTGCTCGTCTCAAAAGCAATGCTAGGAGGAAGGCAAACCTCCTTGAAAGGCCCGGGTTTTAAGTATTCTCCCCCCCCCGAAAAAAGAAAAATTTGGTCAAAATTGAGATGTTCCCACAGAAAGTGGTATTTCTGGATGGAAAAACATTCCATCAGCAAAACGCTGACCCGCTCCGGTTACAGCCTGGTCATGGCGATGAGGCAACGCAGCTGGGAAAGGAATTAAAAGGGAGCTGAAGAGGTGCACAGCTTTACCACATCCCGCGGCCCCGGCTGCGAGCCGGCGGCAAGGACCCCGCTCCTCCCCGGTGCTTCCCGGTAGAGGAATGCGGATCGGCCGGGAGAAGCCGAGCTGTCAGCACAGCACCCAGCCAGCGGCACCCTGGGGATCCCGGCACCGGTGGCTGTCACCCCGGCCCCATCGTCACCCCAAACCCGCTGGCACCCCGTGGTGTCTCACCAGGGTGTGAACACCCGCGGTCCCTGCTCCCCCCAAAGCCGACTGCTGCTTATCTGAAGCTCAGGGGAGCCAAGGGTACCAGATGTCCCCAAGGATGAAGCTCTGCAAACAAACCAAGCCCGGCCCGCGCTTGTTATTAGGAACATCTTGCAGGATTTAGCGAGCTGCGGGAGGAGATTAGCAGACCAAGGGCCGGGAGCTCAGCAGGTTCACCACTGGGGCTGCAGATCAAGGGCTGCCGCCGGTGTCTTCGCTCTAAGAATTGGTGGAAGTGCTTGTTTGGGAGGTTCTCCTGTGCCTTCAGGTGGCCAAGCGATGGACGGGGTTTGTTTTCTTTCTTTTTTGAAGGCAGGTTGGTAAATGCAGGCTGGAGTGGATCAGGAATCAGTCGTCCCTTCTGCAGCCAAAGGGTGAGAAGAGAAATTTCTTTATTGGAAAGATTTTTGTTGGCAATAACGGGGCAGAAGCCCTCGGTCCTGCAGCGGCGAGCGCAGCCCATGCAGGGTCTGGCCCTGCTGTGGCAAGCACCAATGCAGGTGCCGGCGGTGCAGGCGAAGCAGGCAGTCATCCCTGCCGCTGCGGGCTCACCTTCCCCGCGAGGCACTGGACCCCATCAGCCGTGACGGACACATCCCTTTGGACACAGGATGCATCCGTCGCGCCTGGGGAAACTGAGGCAAAGGGGGTAATCTGCAGGAACGTGAGCCCAGACCTCCCAAATTCCCATAACCACCAGCTCATCCCTTCCCTGTACCGAGCCCTTCTCCCCCTGTGCCTGTCAAAAGGCATCACCAGCCCCCAGAGGCCCCTCCCCAGCTTGGCAGGTACCTCTGCGGCCACGAAGCCCTCCGTCCTCCCGCAGCTTCCACGTGTGCCGGGCACCTCCTCCTTCGCCAGTTCCTGTCCGGTTAAAGTGTGTCCCTGGGTCCTGCTAATCGCTTTCCCGACCAACGACGGGTTTCCAGCAGGGATTCGTCCCCTCCCGCCGCGCGGATGCTCTCAGCGCCCAGCGGTCCCTGCCCTGGGTACCCTCCCACGCCTCCAGCCACGGGGTGTTTAACAGGCAGCACAGCCGGACTCGGGAGCCCCGGTTACGATGGGGACACTGAACCTCTTGACCTGTGCTCAGGTTGTCTCCCGGGCAAGCAACGTCCCCTTCCCGGGAGGAATTGCGCCTGTGTGTCTCCCTCTGACTTCTGCTAAGTGCATCCATCCCAAGGGATGTGCTTGCCCTGCCAGCGGAGGTGAAGCCTGATCCCACCAAGCAAATGCACCGTCATCCGAGGGGACTCCATGCACGCCCGGCCCCAAATCAGAGTGCACCAGGGATGGGGTCCCCATCCTGACCTCTCCTCATTCCTCCCCACTCCCACCCCCGCAGTACATCAACGCCAGCAACTTGAACTAAAAGCAAGTTTATCTTCAAGGCTATTTTAAACACATATAAAAAAAAAATACAGCTTCATCAGAAAGGCTTTTTTTTCTTTTTTTTCTTTCTTTCTTTTTTTTGGGGGGAAAGGTTTATGCCTCCCTGGAGACCTCTTCAATAAAACGCGTTCTGGCTCTCCGAGTGTCTGACTGCAAATCAGGTTCCAGCCGTTCCCTTCCTGTGCCGACCTGCTGGAGTCGGCTGTTATTCTTGGCAGGGTGCCCCTTTTTTTTTCGAGGGAAAAAAAAACCCCCCCCCCCCAGCTCCCAGCGGCTGGGAAATGCTGATGACATGACACCTTCCAGCATTCTTCAAGGTCAAAAGGGGAGGGAGGGAAATGAAAGGGGAGAGGGGGGGTTTTTTTGTTGTTAGCATGGGTTATTGCTTCGCTCAGGCATTTCCCTTTGATGCTCGCTCCTTGTTACACAAGATGTTGCAGGCTCGCTGTGCCGCCTGGCAAAGCGCTGGGGGTATGAGCTTGCCCCCCTTTCCCGCTCCCCGCCGGCGAGGGGCTGCACTCCAAAAGGCATTTTAGCACCAGCACCGTGTGGCCTCAGCTTAAACCCAAGCTGGTTTTAACCTCCTGCACATCCCAAGGAGCGTTGCATTCGATCCATCTCACGCTGCCCCGCAGAGCTCCATCCTCCGGGACTGCAGGCACACCCCCCCCCGCCCCCCAGCCGTCCCAGCGAGGAGCCTGCGGTACCTGTTCAAACCCACGCACCCCAAAAGCTGCCTCTGTGGCATCTCCCTGCAGCACTAGCACACCGGCTCTCCCATGCAGAAAGCCCCGGTCCCCCTCAGCAGGCCCCGAGTGCTGCAGCGAGCTGATAGGGACACGCAGCATCATTCGGGGTCCCCTGCTGCGGGACTTCTACTCCGGCAAATAAAAGTTGGCACCTCTCTCCTTGAGATCCAACAAATCTCTGCTAATCCCCCTGCTCCCGACTGCCAAATCCTCCTCCTCCCCCCAACCAAGGTGCCGAGCTCTTCAAGGCAAGTTGCACGCAACCATTAATCCTCGCAACAAGGAATCGTCCTTCTTGGTGCACCCGGAGCGGGTGCAGGGGATGAGCGGCAGCGCCAACGTCACGCACGGCCGGCGCCGGTGGCAGGGGAGGATGCTGCATCCCTCAGATAGGTTTCGGTTGATGCCCCGCCTCTGGGCTGATGTGGTGCTGCCGGAGCAGATGGCTCTGGCCGCTGTGTCCCCGCGGATGGAGGCTTTCGCTCTCCTGCTTTCCCAGACCACGTTGGAAGGAAGATCAGAAACGGTCCAAGCACAGCGAGGAGGGGAAGCAAAGCAGATGCCAGCAGTGGTGGCCAGGGACAAGGAAACACGCCAGGGACAGTGATGGGGTGCTCCCCGTGCTTGCACGCAGGCTTGGGGATGGAGTGATATCCCCGGTCCTCCGGGAGCCACAGTGCATTGCTCACATCCTCGCAAGCTGCATCGCAGTGCCTGCCGTTCGGGATCTACCCCAGGGGGAGTGCGCTCCTCCTGCTCCGTGTCCGGCCGAGCTCTTGCTGGCACACCGGTCCATGAGACCGCCAAGGATGTTTGAGGATCATCTTTAGGAGCAGACACGAGCTGAACTGCCTGCACTGGGGACCCCGTCGCCTCCTTTCCACAACACTTTTGGGCCAGGGTGGTGAATGAGCCTGTTGGCCGTGCTGGATCAGGCCAGGGCTGATGGCGCTCCCACCTCTTCACCGGCTCTCAGCCCTCCCTCTTGCCATGGGAACTGGCCCATGCTTTGCAGAGTCCCCTTGGGATAACCAGGACAGCAAGCACCCAGGCTTGCCCTGGGGCTGGCTTGGAAAGGAGCGGTGGAGGGTCCCCAGGCCACCCCAGTATCCATGCAGGCTGCAGGTTCCCCTGGAAGCCGGTGCGCAGCCATATCCTGCTCCGAGGGCTGCCGGAGGAAATCCTGGAAGGTCGTCTTACAATGCAGTCCTTCCTGTCCCCGAAGGACCGCCGAGCACGGAAAAGGCACCGCGGGCTGACGGCACCGGCCGGCCCCAGGGGGACATGGTCCTACCCCACGGCACCTCGCTGTCCAGCCCACCTGGGGCCCGCTTCCCCCCGGGCTCCCGGCCAGCAGCGCCGCTTTGTATTAAAAATACAGAAATACAATGGGAGCAGAGGGTTGATTGCCCAGGACCCCACCGGAGGCAGAGACACGGGCACAGCTGGTGCAAGGTGGGGGGAGATGCTATCGGCGGGGGATGCTCCTCTGCATTCCCCCTCCCAGTGACGTCCCACCTGCACGGCAAAGGGAAATGTCTCATTAATGTCACCAAATTACACAGACGGACACACACACCCCTCCCCCCAAACAGCCCTTCTGCTCCTGCCAGCCCCGCGGTGCCCCCGGGGACCCACAGCCCGGCGTTTGGGCAGGAGGCCTTGCAAGGGAGGCAGGGTGGCAGCGGGTCACGTCCCAGCGCTGCCTGTGCCGCGGGGACAGGCTC
>NW_008824673.1:838497-839500 GCF_000699105.1 Pygoscelis adeliae | reverse complement strand
AGGATGCTGCATGCAACGCCCGCCAGCCAGAGCCCCTGGGCGTGGAGGGGTCCCCAAACCCCGCAGGGTCAGCGCACACAGAGAAGCTGCCGGAGAGAGGGACGGAGCATCAAAGCCAGTATCCTGCCTTTAAAAGGCAGCAAATACCTGTTTAGGGGCCAAGCTATGGCTCTCGCAAGCATCCCGAGGGCGGGCAGCTCCACTACGCGCAGGGGCTTATGCCAAGCAGCCACACATATGGAAAGACCCACTGGGGAGCCAGGATAAAATCCCAGCTGGACCCCGCCGCAAACACCAGCGGGGCCCAGAGACACCCAGAGATGGGGGTTGGAAAACCCTCCTGCTCCCATGGTGTTCCCAGCCCCATCACATCCCCCGTGCCCCCGGCCATCCTGCTGAGGCTGCTGCAACCTGTGGATGAAAACACCAAGTTTGCAGTGATTAAACATCGACAAGTTGAAACTGAAATCCCCAGTTTGCTCTTTTCCACATCGGACCACATCCGCTGCAAACTTTTTGGAAGGGTGACCCTTCCCTGAAGGTCCCGAAGGACCCGGTGGCCCCGAAACATGGAGCAGCAGCTCTCCCAGGGAAGCACCTTCTCCCCAGCAGAAGACTTCACATTCCATAACATGACCAGGGCATCCATTGCCCAGGAATTTTTTCGATGACATTTTCTTTAGACCAAGCTGTTTACGAAACCTCTTTATGAAACGACTCCTCCTGCCCCAGGCTGAGGTGAGCTCAAAAGACCCCTTCCAGCTCTTTTGTCTGAAATCTAGCATCTCTCGCAAGGGTCAGCAGCCAAAGCGACGTAAAACACGATTTTCTAACCCTGCCGGGGGGAAAACACTGTGAAGAACAGAGGGGGATGACTACGGTTTAAAAAAATTAATTGTGCTCAAAGATATCTTTTTTTTTTTTTTACCTTTTCCCCCAAAGAAGTGGGAGTTGTTGCGGCCAGTAGAAATAAATTGCCTTTTCCGGAGTTACCAGACCCTTT
>NW_008824673.1:836166-837959 GCF_000699105.1 Pygoscelis adeliae | reverse complement strand
GGGGCCCGGGCGCGGGCGGCCGCGGGGCGGGGGCCTCGGGCAGCAGAGCAGCCGGTCCCACTCGAGGATGCCCGGATCCTGCCCGCTGCCCTTCCTGGGGCTTTCCCCTCCAGCAGCGGAGCTGAGAGGTACTAAAACATGCTTTAAATAAACAGGCTGCCTTTCCCACCAGAGCCAGTTAGGGGGGATGGAGCCCAGCTCTGTTTAAGCTGGATTTACCCTGGCGAGCCCCGAGCGTGGGTGGGAGCCTACCTGGCAGCCCCCGGCTCGCAGCCCTGGCTCCGATGAGCCCTCCCGCTCCAGCCAAATCCAACACCCGCAGCAGCATCCCAGATGTTGAGAGCAGGTTGGAAACATCTCAGCTGCACCCGCACCCGCCCGGCGCCGGCCCCGGGCAGGTGCTGCCAACGGAGGGGTCTGACCCACACGCAGCCCCCCGGGGCCGGCTGGGGTCCCCCCACCTTGGTTGCACGGCTTTGCCATCCATCACGGTCCCCGGGGACTGGGATGCGGGAGGTGAGCGGGATCGCTTCACACCAGCGATGGAGCTGTGGGACGGACAGACCCCTGGCTCCAGGGCAGCCACCGCCTTGGGGAGCAAACAGCAAATCCCACCATGGAAATGGGATTTTTCTGTGCAGGCAGGTCCTGGCTATTGCTAGAAGCAACGCACCAGGACAAAGGTGCCGGCGTCCCAGGCTGGGGACAGCGTTTTGGGCCTGACTGGCAGCTGTGCAAATGCACCAGCATCTCTTCTCCATTGCTAACGGTGTGTGCAAGCACCTTGAACAAGGCATGGCTATAACCTGAGCACACACTCAGCCGGGCCCCACCACACTGGGGGCAGAGCTAAGGACGAGTCTGGCCGCAGGGGACCAGGGGATCTCCTGTCCAGACCTGCGGTCAGCTCCCATCCCACCCACTCGATCCCAGAAGGACTGCGAGCTTCATCCCTCCTCCACATCCTCAACAAAACAGCTTGGACCCAGCTGCCTCCTAAGCAGCAGCCTGCCAGGGTACAAGGTATCTCCCTGCAGCATCGGTGCAGCCCTGCCAGGACCAGTCCTGGTCTGCGAGATGGTATCTTCAGCTTCTGCAGTGGCATTAACACCTTGTCCCATTCGGGGACTCCTTGGCAGAGCCAGCTTTTCTCCTCTTGGCACCCAGAGGGAAAGGTGACCCTGCGGTGTCCTACAGGAGACCCAGAGCTCCCCCGCTGCATGTCAGCACGGGGCTGTTCAGGCTGCAAAAGCCAAAAAGGACCCCGGAGGGGGCAATCTGCTCCCACTCAGACCTGCTGCATGAGCGGGCAGGTCCTTCACCCTGGGATGAAGGAGGGACAGGGAGCAAAGCCCGTCTCTGCCCCAGTATTAAGAGATGCTGAAAGCTGGGCGTGCATCCAGAGCAAAATCCCCGTGGGGGGGTTTTGGGGTGTATTCCCCTGCTCCAGCATCCCTCCCTGCATCCCCATGGCTCGCCCCGCGCCGGCAGGGCAGCCGTGATGGGACCAGGCTCGGGGGATGGAGGACCTCGGCAGCAGCCCCCAGCGCTGGGCCACAGATGTGGCCGTGAGGGCTGATTTCCTCCGAATTTCACTTCAGCTCTTTGCGGGGGGGGCAGCGGGGGGAAGGATTTAAGTCTATTTCTGGGCACCAGAAGTGAAACAGCAGCGTAGAAAAGGGACCGCAATCCCTCCTGCGTGCCGCGCTGCTCCTGCTGAGCCGGTCTCCCAGCCTCGAAAGGAGAAGTGGGGGCGATGCTGCCGTCCATGGGACCCCCAAAAACCACGCTCA
>NW_008824673.1:830174-834874 GCF_000699105.1 Pygoscelis adeliae | reverse complement strand
CCGGGATTTATGAATGAAAACACGCTTCGCCTTGGCACTGCAAATTTCCTCGATGCACGCGGGCAAGGAGGGGGGGAAATCCTGGAATTATGAGGCTCCAGCACCAATTAGGGCTGTTTACATTGACGTAAAGTCTGGGTGAAGTCCCCACCCCTGCTCCCAGCATATTTATGAAATTACATCTGCTGACACTGACAAATGCAGGAGGGAAAGTCCCGGAGAACATGGATCCAGCCCGGCCCTACGTGGGGTTTTTCAAACCAGCGCTGAGACAGCCAGTTCCTATAAATATCAGCCCAAACCCCCCAGCCACCCTCACCCCAACCGGGGCAGAGGGGACCCCCAGACCTCAAGCCACCCCTCCCCGCTGGGAACCGCCAGCATCCCCCCAGGACCAGGACTCCCGGAGAGGGAGGCGAAGGCGGCAGCACACCCGGGGAGGGAGGCTGGGATGCATAGGCAAACCCTCCACGTTCTGGAAACGCCTGGATAAACGTGGTCCAGGCTCCCCCTCCCTAATTTAGGGACCTCAGGCCACCGTCGCCAGCTGGGAGAGGGTGCTTGGGTGGCTGCAGAAAGGGGGATGCTCTGGGGGCCCCACTCTCCCCCATCACTCACTGCTGCTGTACCGGAGCAGGATGTCCCAGGCTCCGTTAGCGCTGGAGAGTGCGTGGAAAAGAAATAGCAGCTTTATAGCTGAAAAATGCCTGGGAAAGCCTTCCCCCCCAAAATGGAAATTATCTGAACCTGCTCCCCATGACCCACGCAGCAGCCCAGACGCAGCGCTGGGCGCCAACACGGGCGTGTTGGATGCGAACCTTCAAATTAGGGAGGTTGGCCAAGCCAAGATATTCCCCCTAACGGCTCCTGGCACAGGAGCTCGCCAGGGGCTGAGCAGGATGTGTGCACAGAGGGAGACGCCGCAGCCGGTGCATGGTGGGGGGCACAGGGGGTGGGAGGCTGCAAGGCGGGTGAAGGGGAAAGGATGCAGAGCGCTGCCAGATGCTGCCGCAGCCTCCGCGGAGGTCAGCGACATCAAGAGGGCTGCAAATAACTCCAGAGGGAAGGAACGGAGGCCTGATCCAGCCAAGCACGCAGGAGCGTGCTGGAGGGGGCCGTGGAGCCGGCGCCGAGCACGTTTGGGGGGTTTTGGGGAAAGGGCCTTGGGCGAGCCAGCAGCAGATGAGTTTCGGCACCGAGGAAGGCACATGAAAGACGGAGCGAGCGATTCCTGCACGCTGCCGGGCTCGAAACAAGCCGAAATCCCTCGGGAAGGAGATCTAAGCGTGGCGGCAGACTGATCAATGCAAACCGCTCGGCTCGCTGCACGCCAGTGGGGAGAGGCACAAGCAGAAAGGAAGCGAAGGCGATGGAGGAGGAGGAGGAGGGGCTGGAGCAGGCAGAGGGGAGCGGGCAGAGCAGGCAGAGCAGGCAGCTCTGCCGCCCAACGCTGCCGGCTGCGCCTTCCTGCAGCGAAGCCGAGTGTAGAAATGCAAGAGCAGGGAGGAAAAGAAGGAGAAACCCTTGGGCGATGGGGTTAAGAGGGACCAGAAGAGCTGCAGAGGAAATATTAAGCAGGGAGAGCCAGCCCGCAGAAAGAAAATTATTTCCCTTTTGTCCCCCAAACAGAGCTCAGCACTAACCTGGGGAACTCCTGACCGCTGTACAGCAGCAAAGCTAGAAGCTCAATGGGATTAAAGTCATGGACTAATTCCTTTTTCAACAAATAAATATCTATTAGGCAGTTATATGGACAGCAAGAGCATCTGTGGGTACATTTATTGTGATAAAAAGCATGGACAGTAGAGGAAATCTCAGGCTGTAGAACCATAATCCAGTCAGATCTGAAGGTAAATTTTCCCTGCTGCCATCCTGATACCCAACCACTGGAAAAACAGCGGGTTGGCTCAATTTGATACTAGAGGAGCCTCGGAGCAGGTTTTTGCAGCCCGCGGGCACACTGCAATGCAGGAGCAATGCTCAGCAGAGCAGCACCTGGGCGGTTCCTGACGCGACACCCGGAGCGTCGCCTTACCCTATGCCACAGAGCTCTTATTTGTTAACAGATTATAGACTGGAAATTACTTAACATAGGCTGCAAAATGACACGTTTTCCATCCGGCAAAACCGCTCGCTTTTGCTAAGGCAGCTCCACACGCACGATGCCCGCACCACGCCGAAGCCAACAGCCCGCGCCGGGGGGAATAACGGGAACTGCACCCCCTTGCAATGCCCTGACGACATGGCAAAAAGCAGAACTTCAGCAGTTAAACTAAAAACGGCAAATCCCCTTTCATCTCCCCGGCATTATTTTTACCCGCTGTCCCAGCGCAGGGACAGTGCTGCCATTTCAAAGCTTAGACTTGAGCTTAAAAAGCTGGGAAAAGCTCAGCAGTGCCTGTGAGCTGTCTCGGGGTGAAAACAGAACAGAGATGAGTCACTTTAATTTTATCATGAAATAACTCCCCGCGCTGGGCCACGGGCACCCTCCCGGGGCTGGACCTGCTGGGTTTGGTGTAGCCGGAGTTTTCGCTGCAGGAAAGCTCTCAGGTGTTACTTACCCCAGGAAAAATAACGCAGCTTTTTCAGCAGCAAAACAAGCCTCTAGCAGGGAAAGCAACCCTCCCCATCACCGCTTCCCCGGCTTGTCCGCGGAGATTTCCTCTGGCGTCTGCTCCGATTCAGGCTGCTGAGGACCAGCAGCCGCCAGGGATGGGTGCAGGGGGAAGGAGCCGCATCCTCGTCCTGCCAACCAGGGGCGAACCTCCATCGCGGGGAGAAGAAGGGAAGGCTAGGGAAGCCTGGGAGCAAGAGGGACGGGATTTCAGGAGCCGGGACCTAGGCAGGCCGACGATGTCTGCCTGACAGGGCTTTGAGCTGGGGCGCTGGGTATTCCCACAACAATAAAGCCACGGGGGGAAAAAGAAACCCCTTTTGTTTCCCAGGCCAGCGGCTGGAGGAGTTCCTGTTCCAGCGGTGATATTAGCGGTTTCGCTGTGACACTAATTACACAGCAGCGGCGATTGGGGGAGGGCTCGGCCCTTGTTTTACTTCTTTTTCCCCCTAAATAATTCCAAGTAAATAAGGAAGGTGAAGCAATGGAGCAGGGAAGTCGTGGCACACATGCCCCATTAGCTCCTGGTAATGATCTTATTTGTATTAAAGCCAGGCCTGGGATGAACGCAGCCCGGGCAGACCTCGGCTGTGATCTGGAGGGGAGGCAGGGGAAGAGGCTCCTCGCCGGCCGGGAGGATGCTGGAAGCTGCATCTGTGCAAGCGAGGCGGGGAGGGGGAGAAATACATACCCCCGCCTTTCACATTCCCCTGTAGGCACTGGAAAATGAGAGTTTTTCTCCCTAGAGGGAGATATAATCTCACTCCCTCCTCCCTGAATGTAATAGCGGGGTGTCCTTCACCCCAGGAGCTCTGCCATGCTGTGCGAAGCTGCACTCAGGCCCGGCCACGATGCCAAACGCCTACCGTGGTCCTTCTCTGAGCCGTCGGAGCGGCTAGGGGAGAAAAGTGCCTTTTGGGGGCTGCCACCCAGACCCGAAAGCTCTGAGCAGCACCTCTGCTCCCCAAGCACCCATGGGAGCAAGGGGCTGCCTTATTTCGTCAGCGCTGCTCCCCATATCCAGGCTGGGAGCAGAACACCAGAGCATAAAGCAGAAAACGCTTGCTGTTTTTTTCTGCAAAACCCACATCGTGAAGGGAGGCGTCCCGGGGTTCTCTGCCCTGACAGCGGGGTTGTGCCATCCCAGGGACTGCTGCCCATCGCCGCACAAAAGCGTGGATAATTTGGCTGCCGACTCTGGATTTTGCCTCCAGCCCCGCTGGGGAGGGGATGCCAGGCAGCCTGGAGGTGCAGCAACAAAATAAACCCCATCGCTTTAACACTGCTCCCATTAAGCAGCCGCAGGTGCAAAATTTGCTGTTACAAACACCATGGAAAAAAATCAAGGAAGCTTCTTGTCCTGTCTCACAGATGAAGGGAAGGGAAATGAACCGTGAAAAGGAGAAATCAGGGAGTTGAAATAAGTGGCAACAACCCAGACCAGCTCTGGGCAGGTCGGCACCACCCGGGATGCCCTGGGTGATTTTGTACCGTACCGGGAGGGGAACGGGCTGGGGAGGACTGGCTCTGCCTCCAGCTACGGGGCTGACCTCGCTCCAGCCCTGTATGGAAAACAAAACCCAAAAGCTCCCATGTCTCTGTCAAGGCAGCCCCAGCTCCGGTTTTCATGCCTGGCTGGAGTTTGCAATAGCAAAGAGCCAATAACTGGGTCAGAGCATCCATCCGTGCAGGCAGAGCCGGCGAGGCTGGAGCAGGAGGCTCGGACCTGCCTAAGCCCCCGTCTACCAGCCCGGGCATGGACGTCCTCCCCAGCTCACACCCGGGAGAGCAGATCGGAACCGCTTACAGAAAAACAAACGGTGTCTCCAGCTGAGCCGCCCGCCTCGGCCCTGTGCTGCCAGCGGCAGACAGGGCCTCCTTGTTCTGCCATGCCAGGGGCCGGGAGATAAATCCTCACCCAAGACCCTGCACTTTGCACAGCTCCAACAGCCCCCTTCTCTCCCCGAGCCACGTCTGCTGATGCCGCCGGCTCCGGGGAGACCCACAGATACTCCAGCATGGAGCCGGGACACGAACGGCTCCCACCAAGCATCCTCGGGGCAGCGCCGCCGTGGGCACGCCGGTG
>NW_008824673.1:829256-829864 GCF_000699105.1 Pygoscelis adeliae | reverse complement strand
CCTCCCCCCTTCCATGACCTGGGATGGTTTTGTGAATGGGCTATTGTAACTGGATCGGGGAGAGGGAAAGGAGCAGATGGGGAGCGGGCTCGTCCTCGTCACGGGCCAGTGGCCCGAGCCCTGAGTGATGCGGCCAGGTGCTAAAGGCCAGCCTTGCTTGAAGGTTACCCAGATCGGAGAAACCCGAGATGCAAAAGACCTTGCAAAAGGGCAGACCCAGCCCTACAGCCCCTCACCACCGCTAAAGGAGCAGATCTCCCCTCCGGCTTGCACCCCTTCTTTGCCACCCCTTTTGCCGGTGCGGGTGCCCCTGGAGCCCGGTGGGGTGCAGGCTGGGCAGCAGCCCCTGCTCTCTCTGCTTTCCAGGGCAGGAGCAGCCCAGACCATCCTCCTCAGGCAGTCGTTCAATTTTGCCTGTGCTGCACAGAAACCCCGGGCCAAGCTCCGAGCCCAAATACGGAGGCGCTTTGGCCCCTGTCCCTCCCCTGCGAGAGCCTCCGAGCCTGCCCTCGCCCAGGCTGCGTGGCGGCAGGTCCCGGTTCAGCGCCGAAAGCAGCCGGGGTGGGCGAGGGCAGGCTCGCCCCCCCGGGGTCCCCGCCCCAAAGCAG
>NW_008824673.1:826024-829108 GCF_000699105.1 Pygoscelis adeliae | reverse complement strand
GTGTCTGTACCCTTCGGAGTCGCAGCGGCTGGAGAATTCCAGCTATTCCAGCATCTTTATCTTTTTTGGCTACAATTTCTCTTTCGGCCACGTTATAAATTAAAAGCTGCTTTGCTTTTAACCTCCTCCAAGCTGCACCTTTTAACCTCCCTCCCCGGGCCGCTGGCAGGAAGGGGGCTGCTCCTTGCTGGGGCCGATGCTCTCGCCTTGGAGGTCTGCCGCAAGCCAGCGAGCCCGTTTTTTCTCCCCCCCTCCCCGGCTCGGTACGGGGTGCCAACAAAGGCTCCTTGCAAAAGGAGCTTGTCATTGCTGATGGATGACGTGGCCGCGCAGCGGCTGGAGCCAGGGAGCCGGGATGTGTCTGCGCGGGGGCTCAGCCAGCCACCTGGATGGCACTAACGGGCTCCCCGCCAGCGACGCGGCGGCTGCCGGGGCTCTGCTGTGCTTCCCAGGCAGGGGGACAACCCGGGGTCCCTGGGCGGGGGGGTGCACCGGGAAGGGAAGGGCCACCCTCGCTCGGAGCAGAGAGCTGGACCGGGGTCCCATGGGGACACGTCACCTGGGATGAAGGTGGCACGCAGCCATCCCAAGCCCCACCACGGCTGCGCTGGTGACCGGCGAGTTCCGAGGGGCCGGCTGGCGGCTGGGGGATGACAGACAGGCAGCTCTGCTTGCTGAGCTCTGAGAAATAATTCTCTCCATCCTATGTGGCTTCCTACATAAGGTATCAGTGCTGCTCTTGATTAGAGAAAAGCTTCCCATATTACAGGCTTTTGGCTCCGAGGAGGAATGAGTTGGCCAATTGCAATTATTAAGACATTTAAAGTGCATTTAACCCAGGAGCCCTTATTTTCCCCTTTCAATGTAACCACTAATTCCTCCTAAATGGTCTGCTCCGCACTCCCAACTAGACAAAGGCTTTAATGTTCGCCTGAAAAGGCTTATGGCACAGGCACCATGCATGGCGAAGGAGAGCGAAATGAAAGGCTGGTGCAGCCTCCAAGGGGAAATCAAAGGCGGCGACTGGAGCTGAGCACGGCTCGGAGCCCATGGAGGGGTCCAGGGTCCAGGCAGGACCGGCCTGGAGCCGACCAGGCTGGTGGTGCGGGGTAAAGCTCAGCAGGACAAGGAGAGGCACGGGGAAAGGTTTGCCTTGCTTGAAGCATCGCTTGAAGCATCGCAGCCACAGGAGAGCCCGACCAAAGCCACCCGTGGCTTAATGCAGCGGCGAATGTTCACCCCGGGGAGCCAAGGCAGCCAGAGAGGACATTACGCACTGTCCCCAGTGGCTGGGGACCCCCGACACCACGGGGATGCTCAGCCCTCCCACCTTGACCACGTCTTGTCCCTTGTCCGGGCGAGCAACCGGCTGCTGGAGCCAAGGGAGCTCATCCTGCTGCTTCGGGGGTCCCGGTCCACAGCTGCAATCCCCTGCGGACACCACCGCAGCTCGGGGACAGCCCCCAGCCACCCCACCAGCGATGCAAACCCGGGACTTGCTTGGGAGCTTTGTGCTTTAATCCAGGGCCAGGGATTTATTTGCCTTTTTGCTAACCGCTATTGGATCCCCCTCAGGCAAGAGCCGCGGCGGAGGCAGAGCCCAGGCCTGGAAGCAATGGAGTTGTACCAGGGATGAACCTGGGGCCACAGTCTGCAATAACAACACCGCGTCCTCGTGAGCCAAGCAGCCCGGCAGCCTCACCGAGTGCTCTCCATCCAAAAAAAATTGATGCTCTGGGAAGGACCCTGGCTCATTCTTATCCCCTCCTCAACGCCTAAAATCCCAGGTTGGATTTATCACCTCCGAAGGGGTCCGATCCCCCGGCGGGACGCCCAGCCGCTCACATATCCCCACATTGCTTTGCACTTAATTCCTCCCGGAGCGAGGGACTCTCAGAGGAAGTTTTTTTCCCCCAGCCCTGGCTCGCCCGCAGGCTCCCATTCCCAGCTGAAGTTATCGCCGCGCTCGGACCCGATGGGTAAAACAGATGCAGCAGCAGATGTGAAAGTCATCGGCTCCTTCAGGGCGGGGGAGAGACGGGTCAAAAAAAAAAAAAAAGCAGAGCGGGATGGGCAAAGGGAAAACAGATTTTTTTTTTTGGCGCTGGGGTAACCAGGAGGCGGCACGGCAGAGCCGGTGCGAGCCCGGCTACGCCGGATCCAGACCTTTTCCCTGGCTTTTATTTCCCAAACAACAACAACAAATTGGTTGCAGATTCCAAGCCGGGTGGGGAAATAAAAGGAAATCAAACCAAAATCCTTTGACTGCAGAGATTAAAGGGGATCAGAGGCCAAACACACAGTCAGCACCCAGCTCCTACCACTCACATGATGGAGGCTGCTTTGCATCCAGGCTGTAATTAAACAGCTGTGTTTTCTTTAAAGTACAACTTAGAGTTGGTTCAAACACCATTTTTGCAGAGTATCACGGGATTTCGAATTAATAGACTTTTAAAAACATATTTTGTGGGGTGGCCTTGAATTTGTGACTGGCGAAGGTGGCAGGAGAATATCGGGGGGGGGGAGATATTAAAATCGCCTGCAGAGCAAACACGCCTCGGCAGCAAGGATGTGCAAACCGGGGCCGGGGCTGCCATCCCTGCAGCCGTACGAGAGGAGAGGCAGAAGATCGGCAGGCGCAGGGTTAAGGCTCCAACCAGCCCCTCTATTAAGAGCTGAGCGCATTTAGTGGTTTAATATTAACCGAAGCGTGACAGCAGGATTTCAGCCCAACTGTCTCGCCGTGGAGCGCGCAGCCTCGCCGAGGACTCTGGCTCCCCGGCGAGCGGGTCCAGCGGGGAGGGTAAAACCTGATACCAAGCCCAGCCGGCTCCAGCATCCCTTTGAGCCGCGAGATGAGATGCCAGCGGCCCCTTGGCACGGCCAGGGGGTCCGGCCGCCCCGTGCATACAACACACACGCACACGTGCATGCACAGCGATGGGAAGCACGACTCAGTTTACAGCAGGTAGCGCTGCCCGGCTCGGCAGATAGTCAATACCTAATTTGAGGTTTAGCCTTTCAACCATTTCCCATTCATTTCAGCAAATGGATTGGACTCCCACATCTGCGGGAAGATCGAAG
>NW_008824673.1:825170-825983 GCF_000699105.1 Pygoscelis adeliae | reverse complement strand
CCCCCCCCCTCCGGCTGGCCAGGGTGGAAGGACAGCGGCTGCCAGACTCTCCCTCCCAGCAGATCAGGGGCGTTAATGGGAAGTCGATGCGACGGCTAACGACTGCTCTGGGTTTGACCTTCGTGGGGGCCGAGGTACTGAGCTATTTCGTTAGGAAAAGTGCAACTTCAGCCTCCTGGCTGGTTCAGGAGGCTAATTGCGGAGGGGTTGGTAACTGAGAATTGGGGTTGCTGGTTCACATCCACTCTGGGTTTCAGGTTCCTCAGCGCTCATCCTGCTCCAGCCTCCAAAATACAGCTGAGCTGGGTCTGGCTGCGACCATCTCCCACATCCCAACCCTCCTCCAGCACCCCTGCGAGGGCTGCTCCACCACCCGCTGCCTCCATGTCCCACCGCCCATCCCCGCACACGTGGGCACCCACAAACCTCCCAAGGCAGCGCAGCTGCAACTTGGGCTTCAAAGCGGCATCCAAACTTCTTTCAGGAGTATCATAGTGGCGCTTACCCGAAATCACGTCCATCTGGAGGATGCACAGTGTAGGAAGCACGGTGGCTCTGCTAACAGGAACACCATCGCCCTCCACGGCAGTGCCAGGAGCAGAGCCAGCCCTGCTCAGGCCCAAGGTTTGGGGACAGAGCAGCTCTCTCTGCTGTATAGCCCACCGGGAGCCTGATGATGGGGTAACGATCCCCACCTTGGAGCCCATCCATGGGGTGACGATTCCCACCTTGGAGCCCATCCATGGGGTGACGATTCCCACCTTGGAGCCCATCGATGGGCTCCAAGGTGGGAATCGTCACCCCATCGATGGG
>NW_008824673.1:820749-824927 GCF_000699105.1 Pygoscelis adeliae | reverse complement strand
GGACCCTCCGGCCCCTTGCCGTCACATGTGCGCCGAATGCACCCGTGCTCAGCCAGGCTGCCAGCGCCTCGGCAAGCTCGTGTTGCTCGATCCGCCTTGCCGGCTAAGAGCCCTTCTGGTCCCAGGTCCGTGTCGTCTCTCACGTGAGGCTTTTTCTTACAGGCACCGCCGTGGGCTGAGCCTGCAGAGACACTCAGCCGAGCTGGGGGACAGGTCCCACGCGGGAAATAAATCAATTCTCCGGGAAATAAATCAAATCTCTATCCCCAGGGGGTTGCAACCTACCTCCTCTGCCGCAGGGCCCCCGGGACCACCCTGCCTCCCACCCCCATTTCCATCCACCCCCCCAGGCAGCAGCTCTCCATCCCAACAGGTAACTCTCTCCTCCATCCTTTGCTCCAAGCTCAATATTTTTCCCTCTCACAAACAAATCAATAGGAGGTCCTCGGAGGCTGGCGACCAGAAGGCAAAGTCCGCAGCTTGCTAAATTCAAAGCTGTCGTTGCAGTCACGGTGCTGGCAGAGGGCCCGGCCGAATCTGCCCTGCCTGCGGGTCCCCAGGCTCGGCACCGGGGATGCTGAGCCAGACCCTGCCCAACAATTCCTGGCTCCTGGCCATGCGACGGCCTCGAAATCTCCAAAGCAGACAGGGAGGAAGGATGCTTTGGGAGCAGTGGGGATGGGAGGTGCCTCAGGACCCCAGGGGAAAGGGAATCTCTTGGGACCCTGGTTACGTGGCAACACTGGCAGCAGCAGCAGCTGTAGGGTTTGGGAATGGGCACGCCCATGGGTCTCAGTTAGACGGGTTGAGGGTCTTGGTGTGTGCATGGTACCTCCCCCCACCAGTCGCCCCGGGCAGGGGGCTGTGCTGAGCCCCAGGAACCCCCCAGGACCAACCCTATAGGGAGGTGCCCCAAATAGCTTTCCCTTCTCCAAGACAGGAGCAAGGACCTGGGTTCCTGCGTGTCCTACACCCAGGTCCTGTATCATGCTTGCAAAACCCTGTCAATAAGCATTAAGAAAGCATCCAGCTCACTAGGGAAGGAAAAAATCTGTGGGGTTAAGATAAAGACATGATGACAGAGCAAGACAGGGTGTTATCTTGGGCACAGTGGAAGGAAACGAGAGCTTGGAGGGAGGGAGGTGGAGAGCAGGGCTGTTTTCCTCTGCAGAACAGCAGTCTGCCAGGCTGAAGGTCAGGAGAGGTCTGTAGCAAATCAGCTTTTAATTGGAAACGAGCACAGCAATCATGCCCATCCGCGGCTACCTGCGTGATGATGCTGCAAGCTGGCTGCCACGGCGGCTGTCCTACGGCTTCGCTCCCCAAATACACGAGCTTTTTTTCCTCCCATCAGCATAAGTGGCAGCACAGCCTCCCGAGGAAAGTCATGTGTTTGGAAATGCAGCCCCTCCTGCATCCCTTTCAAGCAGAGAGAGAAGCAGCCTGCTGTCCCGCTACCTCCCAGCAAGAGCGAGAGGTGGAGGAGAAAGACCCTGTTTGGATATGGCATTTAAAGACACATGCAGAAACCACAATTTCCTAGAAACTTTGCATCTGCTGGAGCTTGGAGGCTGCTCTGACAAACACGGCTTGCGCTATATTGGATCCATACGTTACGCCGTGCAACTGGAGCCAAGATCTCACTGTGGGATTTGTGGGGCCTCATCAGGAAAAAGCACCAGGGCCCAAGAGGTTTCCAGGCAGCTACAGCCAGGCTGCAGCCTCCTTCCTCCCCCAGGTCTTCCTCCCAGCAGAGAGGCCCTTTTCATCCCCGCCACCCTGCTACCTGGCGGGTAGCTGTGGTGGGGAGAGCTGTTAGGTCTGGCTGCGGCACTGTTCCCGAGAGATCACAGCTTCAAGCAGTGCCTCCCACCAGCACCCAAGCTGCTCAGCATCTTCTTGCGATCGCAAGAACATGCCTCATCTCTGGAGACAAGAGCATCTCTCAGACCTGCTCTCAGCCCCACCACCTTACCCTTCACTTGCCTTTCAGCTCTTCCCACCTCTCCCTTACTGGTCCCAGTTCCCTCCTCTCACTGGTCCCCAGCTCATCCAGGCGAATGGGCATGATCCCGCATTCCTTAGGGCACTACAGCCCACCGGAGCACCAGCACTGCTTGCAAATGCTTTATTTTTGGCAAAGGGTGACTGAAAGCAGGGAGGGGGGAGCAGCAGTTCACTGGAGCTCCAGAACTTGAGAAATTTAAGGTCCTGCTAGTCATCAACCCACAGCCCACCAGCCCCACCAGCCCCATGCACTGGGGAAGGGCAGGAGCAATGGGGAGCCTGGAGGAGCGAGCACGGCTCCTGCCAGCCTCAGCCAGGCGTGGGTCTGCTGGACTCTTGGCTTTACAGCTTCAGCAGTCCATCTGACGGACGGGCATCGCGGCTTGGGAAGTGAGTGGTCAAGGAGAATGGCAGCCCAGCCATTGAGGGTGTGCAAGAGAAGGTTCCTTGCCTGCGTTGAGGAACATCATGGCTCAAATTCCCAGCCCAGACCAGTGTTGCTAGCAATCCCAGCCACCCCCCGTGTGTGTGTCCCCCAGGGACAGCTGGGTGAAGCTCATGGAGAGGACGGTGGCCAACGCAGAGAGGTCCTTGGCCGGTTCTGCGCCCTGGCTTCCTACACACAGAAGGTGGCCAACCTCCGCAACGAGGTGGACCTCCTGGTGAAGCAGCTTGCAGACTACGCCAACACCGAGAGCCTTGTGCCGCGAAGGGCTTTGCCAGGGAGTTAGCCAAAGTGCAGGATTACAGGCAGGCCAAGGTAAAGAGCGGTCGAGACCACAACCCCTTAACAAGGTCCTAAGCAAATAGGTCCCAGATGTGGGCCTTCCCATCAGGAAGCAATAAACACACACCCGCAATAAAGTGAGCTGCAAGTACTCTGCAGCGCGGTAGCGGCTGCCTTCACCGGGGAGGGACGTGCTCCCTCCTGCCCTCACCCTCCGTGGGCAGAAATGCCCGTTCATGTGATGCCCGGCTGGGTCCTTCAGCCCACTGGGGAGAAATCAAGCCAAGGGTTGGACCTTGCCTGAGATGGTGACCCATCTCTGCTTCTCGGAGCGTTTTGGGGGGAAGATGGGGGAAATCCCATCCTTTCCCCTGTACTGCCTCGTGGAACATGGTACCTGGAGGTAAGCGGGTCTTTTAGATGCTCTGGTTGGCATCACCAGCTGGGAGACCTCCAGGTCTGGATCTGGCCCAGCCATGCTGCCTGTTGGCCTGCTCCCGTTCATGTTTGCTCTTGCCTTTCTACCCGGCAGAAAAACATCCCCTTTCCTTGCAGGTGGAGAGGCTGGATGTGAAGGTCTTTGAGCCCCTGAAGCTCTACAGCACCCATCTGAAGCAGACCCGGGTAAGCCCCGGCGAGGCTGCTCTGCCTAGCCCTGGCCAGGACACAGCTCCACGTGGTGGAAAGCTGGTCTGGGAAGGGCACGGGTGAGACCAGGACAGGGGGGACAGTCTCGAAATGAGCTTTGTCCCTCAGCATCCTTGTGGTCCAGTATGCAGCCGGAAGGAAAATCGCCGCTCCTGCTTTGAGCTGAACGGCTCCCGTGTACCTTGATGGTGGTCACAGAGATGAGTCCCTGCCTGAAAATGCTTCCCCTGAATTAATAACCATTTTTTTCCAGTAGCGCTTTTGGCGAGACAGGTCTGCTGCCTGCAGGCATTTCAGAAACCAAAATAAAGACCAAAAGCCGGGAAGGGGAGGGGGTGCCCCTCTCCCCAAAGTCAAATATCGTTAAACAAAACCTGATTATTCTTATCAGCCCCGCTTTCCCGCATGGTCCCACGTGGAGCATTCGTGGGTCACAGCGCTGGGAGATGCTCGCCGCCATTGCCTTTACGGGAGTTATTCCTGATTTACACCAGGGCCAAGGATCAGCTCTGAGTGTCCCTAGCAAGCAGCAGGGTGCTCAGGGATTAAGATTGACATGCATCGCCCCTGAGGGACAAGGAGAAGCTGTCCCTGCAGTTTCCCATGGGAAGGGGGGAGGAGGGGGCGAGTCATTAAGCAGCTCCTTACCCTGGGAATAATTAATCTGCAAAGCCCTTGAGGAGGGAACGGCTGCGTTACCCTCTCCACGCTCCCATTTCCAAGGCGGACCTTCGAAAGCAAGCCCCCATCTTGTGGCGGGGGGGGCCCCTCTTGTCCCCTCCCGGGGCGTGCACGG
>NW_008824673.1:819389-820699 GCF_000699105.1 Pygoscelis adeliae | reverse complement strand
GGAGCGTGCGTTGTCTCGGGAATGCGTAGCTGCCCCCCCCCCCCAGCCTCCGGGCAGCCTTTGCAAGCTGGTGCATTTTTAATCTGGCGCTGTAGAAATTTGGGCAGCTCTCCAGCCCTCTGAGCTGTTTTGCATTTAGGCTCCGTTGGCTTTTAGCTACTGCATCCAGGGCAGAGGCAGGAGCAAGGCCGCCTGTCCCCACCGGCTCTGCCCCGTGCACGGGGCTCTGTGCCAGCACATCTAATCCTTCTGCTTTCCATAGGGCTTTTGAGCAAAGGTCGGTGCAGCATCAGGAGACTACGACCCACGGCCGCTCCGCTCCACCAGCCCATCGTCCACGCTGCCGCGGTCCATGGGAAGCCCCCCCCCGTTGCACAGCATCCCCGGGGTCATATTTTGGTCTTGCAGGAAAACCCCACTCCCATCCTTATTGCTCAGGCAAAGCCCAGGAGGCAGCTCCCGGGGCAGGAGGCAGCATCCCAGCTCAGCAGGGTGGAGGACGACGGATGGGGAGGGAACCTCCATCCTCCAGGAAACCTTCCTGGGGACAAAGCCACTTTTAGCACCGGTCCAGAAAGTCGCTAGTGAGTGCAACAGCTTTGCAAGACGCTGGCCTGGAGCTCTGTAAAAACAAGAGGGCTCAGCGTAATGGTGCCTTTGAGATGTGCTCAGTGATGCCTTTGAGACGTGCTCGCCCTGCCGGCTCCTGCCACCTGCGGCAGCCCCTTCCCCAGCCCCGGCCTTTGATCTGCCTCCAGCTCCTGGCTCTCCTCGGCGTTTGCTGCCCGGGTTTCTCTCTGTAGGGATTTTCCAGACCACCTGGGTAGAAGCATTTCTGCATTCCCCCGTGCGGCCCGGTGCCGGCGTGGGAACGCGCGGCAGCTCCTGAAGTCAGCCTTGTCTCTGCCTCCATCGCTGACTTGCTCTCCCATGCCAAACCAGGCCCCTAAAATAAGGTGAATTTCCAAAGCAATCATTTTCCCTTCCGAGCTGCCGGCTCCAGCGGGGCCCACGGTCAGGGTTTGCAAACGCTTTTTATTCAGATATGCAAACAGCAAACAGACCAGCAGGTCTAAAGTCGCTCTTTAGCTGGGACTGGCAGGGCTTAATCAACCCAGGGGCTCAGAAAGCTTCACCAGCTTGACCTGCCTTGTTTACCAGGAACACATTTCTCTCCCATGCATGCACCAGGCTGAGCCGTATGACGGCATCCCCAGCCCCGGCAAACTCCCCCCCCCGTCACTCGAAAGCTTGAGGGGTTTTGCCGCGGCGAGCCCGCTGGCCAGCACACCCCGGCTTGCTGCTGGGCG
>NW_008824673.1:816243-818612 GCF_000699105.1 Pygoscelis adeliae | reverse complement strand
CTGCCCCCAGGCAAAACCCTCCAGCCCCTCTGCGGCTCCCTGCGCTGGATACAGCCAGGGGCTGGGGGGGGTCAGAATGGGGCTGCACCCCCCTTTCATGGGGCAAAGGCAGAGAGGGCTCATCTGAGTTCCAGTTCTCATCCTCCTGCCTTCAAGGGGGGGTCCCAGTTTGCTGTCACGCTGAGATCCCATCCGCTTCTCGATGCCGGCAGCTATAGGGGCTGCAGATACGCCTTTGGGGTGCCAAGGATGATCTGCCAATAGAAATGCGCCGTATCCACTTGCAGCAGAGGCAAAAACACAGCTCGGAGCACAGCCAGCTCAGCAAAACACCAGCCCCGGCGAGCCTTTCCCATCGCTGTGCTGAGACCTGGCCTCCTTGTTGCACGTGCTCTGCACAGCTTCAGCCCGGCCCCGTTTCCAGCGCGGGGAGCAAAGCTGCTCGCTGGGGCCGGGAGCGCTCCGCGTCTCCCAGCTGGCTTTCAGCGCTCGCAAAAATGCCGGCCAGACGAGGGTCGTGCCGATGCATCCCGCCGGATGATCCCCACGGGGGCTCTCTTCAGGGAGGTGCTACCCCTGCGGAAAAGCTGCCAACCCCGGCTGCCCCGTCCTGCTCCGGCACGGCCAGTCCTTCACCTCCAACCGGGACTGACCCCTATTAATTCAAGGATGCACCAGCTCAGACAGCCCTGCCAGTCGGCACAGCGCGAGAGCAGAAGAATCAACGGGCAAACGCTGCTCCGCCATCAGGGAGAGACCCTGGAGATGCCCACACTCGGCATAACAGCAGCCAGCCAGCAAGCTTGGCTCCTGTAGGAAAAGAAAGAAATCCCATGCAAAATCCTAGGGGATCCCTCCTGGGGGTCCCCTCTGCCGCAGGTGGTGGCTTTGTGGGACTGGGGCTGGCTGTAGCATCGCACCCTGCAGCGCCGCACCCTGCCTAAAACCTCGTTGCCCCGTGGCACGGCTGCCCCCGAGCTGCATTTATGCTGCTCCTGGTCGTGCAAAGGTGGGTTTAAAATCTTGCAAGGTTTCCCAGGGACCTGGCCGGGGCTGCTTGGAATTCATGTGCCGCTAATATTCAGGCAGTAAAGCTACAGGCTGCAGTTAAATAGGCCGTTTGTTTTGCAGGCTTTCCCCAGCACCTTTGGCCCGTCCCTGCCCAGCTGTGACCACCCTCATGCTCGCCCGGTGAGAATCTGTCCTTTGGGAGCACCTCGAGGGCTTGGTGTAAGGTAAAACGCAGCTGGACCTTATCCCACTCCCCAGGCTGGAGAGCAAACCATGTAGTGCTGCAGGAAAACTGATGGGAACCATTAGCTGGGGTGAAAAAAGTCGTTCCAAGAGAGTAAACCTAGCTTTAACATCAGTAAACAGAGGGGAGCAGCCTCTGCCAAATCCCCTCCGTGACAAGCTGCACACCGCGTCCTCCCACTCAGGCTGCGAGGAGAGCCCCGTGCCAGGACCTGCCCCAGTCCCACCGCCTTTGGGTGCCGGTGGTCCCTCGCCTCGGCAGCTGCGTCGTGTGTGCAGCGCGAGGGCTCTCCCGAAACGTGGGTCTCGGCTCCTGATAACTCGCCCCTGCCGCTCCAGCCTGCTGCAAGCACGGGGATTGGGATGCTGCGGGTCCCTTGCACCGCTGGAGCCATCACCTCACCGAGATGCTGCACACGCACCCGTCACTTCGGCCTGATTTCTCCGGCTTGATGCCCTTTGCATCCCACGGGAATGAGATGGGGGAGCCGGGGGGGGGTTCTGCAGGATGGGGAAAGGGGCAACCAGGGACAGCGCAGCAACGCGGGGGCTCCCAAACTGGGTTTCAGCAGCCCACGCCTGCCTGGGGAAAATGGGGAAGGAAAGGGCTGCACGGAGAATCCCCCCTCCTGCCCCATCGGTTGGTCCCACAGCCAGGAAAACTCTTCCTGGAGGCCTGTGGGGTTTTTTCTGCTTGGCTTTTATTTTATTTTATTTTATTTTATTTTATTTTATTTTATTTTTAATATCAAGGCTCATCTGGAGGGTACAAATGCCCTGCAGGTCTGTAAGGGGTGGGCTTCGAATTCGCCCCAAAAGGCTCTACTTCAAGTGCCACGGGTGGCACTGACACCTCCATGGACCCAGAGACACACAGGAGAGCAGCGACCCCAGCCTGGGCTCGGGGGGTTCGTTGTCTTTAAATGCCCCCAAGGAAGAGGGGGGAAAAAAAAAAAGACAGGGAAAAAAATTCCAAGCGGCAAACAAAATAAATCTTCCTCTCCGAGCCAAAACAGAGAGAAAATAGCCAGGGCCTTTGGCCGGGAAGCTGTTTATTATCGTCCTGGGATTCACTGCCAATTTTGGCAGTTGGACAATTTTCCTTTTTCAGCCCA
>NW_008824673.1:811675-815960 GCF_000699105.1 Pygoscelis adeliae | reverse complement strand
TAAAAAAAAAAAAAAAGAAAAAAGAAAAGAAGAAAAGAAAGAAACGAAGCTCAGGAGAGCACGAGTGATAGGCACACCTGCCTGCGGCGTAACCCCGCGCCCTGCAGCTGCTCCCCCTTTGCCCCCGTCTCAAGCCGGTTCCCCGGGAAAGGGGCAGCTGGTGCTCGGTGGGGTCTGGTCCTCCCACGGGAATGGGGGACGGTGGCCCCCAGGGATGGGTGGTGATCGGCGGCCCGGGGACTGCCCTGCTCCCTTCACATCTTTCTCCTCTTCCCACGAAGACGTAAGACAAAGCCGCTCTGGGAAAGGCAGGCTCCCTCCAGCATGCAGCCTTTTGTCTTTCAATTAAAAACAAACAAAAAAATCATCTACGAGAGGAACCCGCCTGCTCCGGCCGCACGGTTCCTTCACGCAGGCGGCTCCGCAGGCTTTGCTCAGCGGAAAGGAATCCGCGGGCTGCGAAATCAAATCCACGTGGGATGCGAGAAAATGCTCCCGTGGGGCCATGCGCCCCCCGAAAGCCCCGGCCCCTCCGGGGGGAACACTCCTGCTTCGCACAGCCAGCAGCGGCACAGCTCTAGCTCCGATAGCATCTCTCCACCAGTGGTTTCACAGCCAGGTTCCTCCTCGCTTCCCTCCGTGCCTGCCATTCCTCCGTGCTGCCGGCACTGCCCTGCCAAGGGGTCCCCGAGCGAGGGCAGGGGGACAGGGAGCTCCTGCCCCGCGGCCTCGGTGGGGGAACCAGCCCTTTGCAGCCTCAGGGAGCCTTTGGGTGCTCAAAAGCCCCCAGCCCAGGAGCAGATGCTCACGGCAGTGTCTTACCTTCTGCATGATGCCAATGTCATCGTTACCTTCTGCAGGTGGCAACGGCGGCCAGCATGAAGTCCTGGGCCACCAGGTTGATGGCAGTGAAGAGCGGCGTGCTGAAGAGGATCGAGGGCAGCTCGATGCTGCAGAAAAGCACCTGGCTGAAGTACACCTGGATGTCTGGAAGCACCAAGACCTCACTGAGCATGGAGCACCCACCGCTCAACACCATCAATGGGCTCAAGGCTTGCCCCGAGGCTGCTGAGCCTCCTTGCAGGAGGGGACCGAGCCTCGCTGGTGATGCTCAAAGGCCGGGCGATGCTCAGTCCCCTCTCCTCAACCCTGAAACCCATCAGGAAATTGCATTTCGGTTACAGGGCATCTGAAATTCCACGGCCAAGACATGCTCCAGAAAGACCTTCTCCTTCACCCCATCGCCCATATCGCTGCATACCTGGAGCAGAGCCGGGGCTTGCTCCCATGGCGTCGCAGCCCCTGCAAGGCAAGGTCACAGCAGGTTTTCAGATGGGGCCCCGGGAACCCAGTTCCCCACTTTGCAGAGGAAATATTAAATTTTCATTCAAATTTTCACTTTGGCAGCAAAGATATTGGCTCAATTTCCACCTGCTGCTTTGAAGCCTTTGCTTCGCCTGGGAGAAGCGCACAACTGAGAGTTTTCAATTATAAAGCACATACACATAAAGCACATAAATGCAGTAACAGCCAGGCGTATGGATTTTAAGCCTAAAAAAAATAAAAATAAACAAGATGAGGGGCACTCAGAAGCACACACTGTCCCAGGAGAGACCGCCTGCTGCTTGGCTGGGCGGAGCGGGGCCAGCCACGTTCCCCCGCCGGACCACGGAGGACCACAAGGACCGTGCGCGTGCTTGGTCCGACTTCAATGCCAACAGCTTGCGACGTGGAGCCCGGCCTTTCCCTCCCCCAAAATCAGCCCTCTGGGTCTGGCTGGGGAGGTCCCAAGGTTGAACTTGAGGCCAGGCTTTAAGCTAGAACGTGGGGCAGGTTTGGACCCTTCCCTCGAAGGATGGCCAGGGAGGATGCGTGGAGCAGGGCCGCGGTCCCCAGGCTATTGCTGTACCCTCTTCTGGAGGGATAAAAGAGGATTTATCCTCCTTGCAGGGCTGGGGATTCCCGCTCCAGGGCTGCAATTAGACTGGAAACTGCTCCAGGTTTCATCAGGGGACTTGGAAAGGCGGGTGGGAGAAGAGGGGAGCTCAGCACTGCTGGGCTCAAATGCAAGCACCCAGCGACCGCCCCGGGAGCGGTGCTTGCTCGCTCTGGAGCCCAAAGAGCAGCTCATCCCCGCGCCGTTTAAGAGTAATTTCAACCTACATCTATCAAGGACAGCTCTTCAAGATTCAACCGGGTTGCTGGGTTGGAACCTCAAGGAGCAGAGGTCCACAAACAGCTGAATCCTGCCCCCCACCAACCCTTTGTAGATGTCAACAAAACCCACCACCTGCGGGAAGAGCAGCGTTAGCTCCCAAAACCGCCCCAGGGAGCACGAAAACACAGCCTGGCCTTCCTCGCTCCGGCATCTCACTGCTCAGCACCTTTGCCGAGCCCGCTCTCCCCACCAGCCTGGCACCGCGGCGGGTTTATTCCCAGTTTCTCCCTCCCATCCTCCCCGTTGTGCATCTCCAACCCCTGGGCCAGGGCTCACCTGCACCGAATTTTCATCCAGCTTTCACGCCAGAGCCCAGCACCACACGGCAAGCACAGCGTGGGAGCACGAGGCTCTGGAGGAGGCAATTGCAAGTGCAAAGAAAAACCTTCCAGCTGGCCACAGGAGATATTTATTGAATAACCGTGACAGCCGCAGCCCCCCGTCAGCTCCAGGAGCAGCCTCCAGTGAGGCCGGGTTTGGCCCCGCGTGCTGGCGCTCAGGACGGTTCTCCCGGGGCTGCCGGAGGAAGGTCTCTCGAGGGGGAAACGCCACGCTGGGTTCAATTTGCTCCATCCTCGAGCACCGCACCGGCAGTCGGCAGAGCGCAAAGCTGAAGTTAATCTATCGGTCTCAGGATGAAGCACCGAACTGGCACTGATTTCCCAGAACTACCCCGGGGCTGAGACTCGTCTCCGAGCAGTAATTAGCTCCGGCAGCCGCGACATGACCTCAGGCAGAGGGTGCAATCCTGTCCTCCGCGGGGAAACGGCTCCTGTGCCCAGTGCGTGTCTTTATAGGAGCATGGGGTTAGTGTGCTGGGGGGTCTTCCAAAGCAGCCAGGAGCCGACTGGATCACCCACCCACATCGTTTGGGCTTCTCCCAGTCCGTTGGGAAGATGGAGGCTGTCAACTGGGTGATCGTGACATGCAGCAGGTCCTGAGCCTGAAATAAAAGCAGGCAGGGGTTTTGCCCATCACCGCGCAGGAGGGCAGCACCACCGTGGTACCCAGCTGGAGCCAGGCTGGGGACACACACCGATGTTCTTCATGGCAGGGACAGATTTGGGTTCGTCCTCTGCCTTTCCCCATCTCCTCCCGCTCCCGGGGAAGAGCCGGGGGGTTGCGGGAGCTGGGGGCTTGGAGCCAGCTCGCCCTGAGGCTGCAGCACAAAGAGCCTGGGCTCCTCTCCAGCTGCTCCAGAGGTGCAAAACCGTCTCCTTTGCCAGCTCCCACAGGGCCTGACCCTGCCAGACGCTCGGCCCCAGCCCTGCCTGCGACGAGGCACCCTGGGATGGAGCCAGCCGCTGCCTTAGCGGGAGGCGAGGGGGAAGCATGCATCCTCACCAGAGAGGATGCCACCCCATAGTTAGGGATGGACCTCCCAGCACCTCATCACAGACCAGGACGCAGCACATGCCATCCCCTGGGTTTTCACATGTGAAACAACCCCAAATATCCCCCCCAGGCTGCCAGAGCAGGGAGGCCCTGGGGGGACGGGGACCGAGGCTGCAGCCTGGAGCTGCACAAAGCCTGATGAAACATACCCTGAGCCCGGACCCGTACCTTGAAATCAATGAGCCAGTAAATCCCAGTTCATGGGACAGCCACGAAGACATTCGCCAGAGCCCCCGCAAGGAAAGTCAAGAACTGGAGCAGGATCCGCGAAAGGCGAGAGGGGAAACGCTGCTGGGAGAGGAGCAGAGAAGTCTTTGGGGACGTGCTAGCGAGACCTTGCAGGAGGAGATGACACTAACGACCTGCAGACGCCCCGTGAGGTCGGCGTCTTCCAACAGACCCAGACAAGGCATGGGCCCTGCTCTCCAAGCCGGACCCATTTGGAAAGGGGGAAACCACGTGGCCGTGCCCCCCTCCCGAAGCCTGGCTCCTCGGGGGGGGGGATCAACCCCTGCTTCCCAAGGGACCTTTGCAAGAGCAGACGCCTGCCCTTCCTCCAAGCTCCCATATTGTTTTTTAACGCTGACCATCAGCATCTCTCGAAGCCATCCCGCATCCGATGCTCGCTCCCCCTCTGGCCTTTCCCCAGCCCTTGCCGGTGGGGGGGACTAC
>NW_008824673.1:805977-810549 GCF_000699105.1 Pygoscelis adeliae | reverse complement strand
TGCTGCCGGGGCTCGGAGGCAGCGAGTGCCAGTGGGCTTTGGAGGGGCATCTCGCTGCTCCCCTGTGCCAGGGAGCTGCAGGGTCCCCAGTCCCCAGGGATGGGTGCTGCCATGGGGGGTGCAGGATGAGCCCGGCCGCGGAAGCAGCTCCTGGGAAGTCCCATGGGGATGGGGGGGCATCGCTTGTGGCTGTGGGAGCAGGACCGGGGGATGTGTCCCACCACAGCCCAGTCCCTTCCCCAGGTCCGTGCTGCTTTGTGCTCGCTGCTCAGCTCAGGGCTCAGCCCAGGCTGTGCCTGGCGCTCTCCCCATGCCCCAGGCAAAACCATCAGCCTTTACTTTTTCCTGCCCTGGCTGCTTCAGATTTCAGACTCTTCCAAGCAGAGAGAGGCGGTTTCCTCAACTATGCCCTTTTCTGATCTTGCAGCTTTCGCTCAAGCCCTTGTCTTCACCCTCTCCCTCCATCCCGGACACGGTGCAAATGGAGAAGCCCCGACTGGCTGCCGGTGAGACCGATAATAGCAGCACAGCCGGGCTCCCCTTCCTACCCAAGAGAGGAAAAAGGCATCACAGGCTCCAGGCTGCTGGAAGACCAGGGCAGGAGCCGAGCACGAGCCCTGACCGAGCGCCCCACGCCTGGCACCGGCGCAGGGAAGCGCTGCCAGCCCAGCACCAGCCTCCCCGGGCACCCGCCACCCCGGTGTCCGGGGCAGGAGGCATCAACCTCTGCTCCAAGGCAATTTGTGAGCTGTCGCACTCTGCCCTCCATCCAGCCGCCTGCTAATTAGCAGCAGCCCAGCCCTCCGCCTGCAATGAGAACAGCAATCAGCCCCGCTGTTTGCCTGCTAGGAACAATCTCCCTCCTTCCCTCCTCTCTGCATAAATTTCCCAGGCTGTGGTTTTTAGACTCTGATCCTACATAGCTTTATTCACAAGAGAAGTCCCACTGGGGGCAAGGAAATTACTCCAGCGAGCAAAATTACCCGTGCACGGGATGCACGTACAGGGCGCAACACAAGGGTTGGGGTTTTTTTTGCCCAGCATCGAAACCAAAATAAATCCATCGAGGGAGCTCAAAGCCAAGCCTTGCTCCTTACCATGGGTAAGAGCCAGGCAAATTATAGAAATTAAAAAGAAGAGAGAGACATGTGGACTTTCATATCCACAAACCTCAGGATGCGGTCGGCGGGGGAGAACAATTCACAGTCACACTCACGCTGCAAAACCAAAGCACATCGCAAAATACTTTCTGTCCTCAGAGGCACAAGCTGTCCCTCCAGGCAGGCAGTGCCACCAGCGTGAGCACGAGGCTGGGACAGCCTGTCCCTGTCGCAGCCACCTGGGACGGCTCGTCTGCAGCAGGACACAGGCAGTATTGTACCCGAAGAGGAGGTTTTCGTGCTGGAGATTGAATTGCAGGTCGTCATCCCCTGCCGTGAACAAATGCTGCCCTGATGGGAAACGAGAGCTCGGCCGAGATCTTCCGCTTTTCCCCTGCAGCTGCAATCGGACGGGCAGAAAAACCACAGTGCTCTGCTTAAACGCTCGCTATGGCTGCACGAACGAGCTTTCCACCCGAGCAACCGCGAGTAACTGGCCAGAAAAACGCTGCTGCTTTAGCACAAGCTTAAAATGCGTATTGGGAGGGAGGGAATCGTCCAATATTTTTACCAGGAACCTGAGCCAGAGCCAGGGGGTGAAGCCCACCAGGCAGACAGTGAGGCGGCTGCAGCATCTCCAGGGTGTTTGTTCAGTAAGAGCATCCTAAGTGTGAACAAGGCTGGGAGGCGACTGGATCAGAGCTCAGCATCCCTAGGGAACGGAGGGGAGGTGGGGGCTGAACCAGCGGGTGCAACCCAGGAGCCCTCTCCTGGACACCCCCATTGCCGCTGCCTCTCCATCACCCATGAGGCTGCCCCAGCCCACCCTGGGGTATTAATTGCACCCCCAGAGCTCTGTGAGGATCCCCGGCTGCGAGCGGAGGTGTGGGCACGCTCGCTTCTGCGTGCCGTGCTCCGGGGACAGGGACATTTGGCAGCTGCCTGCAGGGAAGGTGTCTGAAGCGCTGCTTGCTGTGGGAACATGAGTCAGAGCTTCCCGGTGCAAAAGCCTGACGTCTCCCTCCTGCTCTTTTATTCAGCACGTCAAATATTTGCCCTGCGCAGTTGCACCAGACGCATGTTATTCAGGAGCTTTTTTTCCCCCCCCCTTTCTGCTGGCAGTGACAGCTTATAAAAAAACACCACAGTGCCATCTTGGGAAACTTGGCCTCCCAGCGAAGCATGTTCGAGCATCCTTTTCCTTGCCTGCTTCGGGGACTGGCTCCTCTCCAAAGCATCCCCTCTGCGGGGACCGGCGAGCCCCTGCGGGGGCCAGAAGGGGCCGGATGCTAAAACCCACGGGCGAGAGCAACCGTCCCACCGGGCTGCAATGGGGAAAGGTCATTTCAGACCCATTTCCAGCACTGTCCGAGTGACAGCAAAGCCAGGAGCCTGCAGGCAGCGAGTGGTGGCCCTGCCTGTCCCATTGAAGCACCCTGCCTGGAAGCAGCACACACAGCAGCAGGAGGGGCCAGCCAAGGAAAACTGCTCAATTTTGCCCCCTCTAGGTGAGGAAAGTGGCTTTGCTGGCTGCCAGCCCCACAGTAATCCCGGGGGGACCTCACTTTTTTCTTTTTTGTGCCACATCCCTGGATTTATTTGTAGGGCTTCTCACGCCCTGAATGCCCGGTCCCCAGGGAGGAGGAGGTGTTTGTCTCTGATTAGTTGCTAAAGGCTGGAGAAGGTGCCCTGCCCCACATCCCACCTGGCCCCCCAGGGTTTCTGTCCTGTGATTGCAGCCAAAAATGTCCCATTTCATTGGGGAACTGCAGGAAACGGCTCATAAAACACGAACTTGGGGATGCAGCTGAGCAGATTGGCCACCCGTACGGTGCACTGCTGGATAAAGAGTGTGCTGCAGGGAAAACACACGTGCCTCCACCTTATTTGTTAGAGGAAGAGCACCCTTCAATCTCTGCTTGCATTCCCAGCTAGGACACACGCTCAGCTGCTTTGGGCTTTTGAAAGAGTTTCCCAGGATGAGGGCTGGAATTTCTTGCTGGTGGGGGCTGCAGAGCCCACTCCCCCCAACAAAGCGTTCAATCCTCCTCCCTGGGGCTTGCGGGAAGCCACAACATGTGGAAAAGCCCCAGGGCTGGAATAAACCAGCAGACAGCTTTTGCAGCACTGTCAGAAATAGCACCAGGAGCAGCGGTGATGCAGCTGATGCTCCGCTTTGCCCGAGAGGACGTGCATCGCCGACGCTCGGCAGCTGTCCGATGCCGTCCTTATGCTTGGTGGCTCCTGTGGACCCACAGATAAGCCCCAGCAGGTCTGGGTCCTGCTGGGATGATGTTTTGCACATCCCCTGGTGCATGGCACAGAGCATTGGCTGCACCAGCCATGCTGCTGGCGGAGGGAGAGAGGGGAACTGCCTCGGGGGCTTGGCCCCCGGTAGCACTCCGTCCTCTCCACCAAGAAGGCATCCTCGAGCATTGTACTCAAGCAGCTCCAGAGGGATCTGCCGGGAGAGAAAGCACGCTGGCAGGAAAGGACTGGGATTTTCCAGCTTATCCAGCCTTTACAGAGCTGCACATCCCGCTCTGCTTGCGGAGGGACAAGTTAGGCTGAGCCCATGGCAGAGACCGCTCACAGCTGAGCTCGATGCCCTTTGGGGAACCAGCAGTGAAAATAAATAAATAAACAAACAAACCAGTGCTCTGGTGAAAGCCTGGTGAAAATAATTCATCCGAGACACCACCATGTGCCTCTCTGGCCGGCCAAGGAGCTGCAGCGACCTTGCCTGAACACAGTGTCTCGGGTTGAAAGTGCAGAGCGAGAGGATGTGACTCACATCTGGGATGTGGCCGCAAAGGACAGATGTGTTTTGTTACTGTCCAGGGCCCTATCTGCAGCTCTGTCTGTGCACGCAGTGAGTCAGCCTTGCCTTCAAGCCCTTCTGAAACAGGAGCCGTGGCACACCTCTTCCCAGCAGCATCCCTGTGCTGCCGTAAAACAGATTTAGGAAGTTCAGGCTCCTGCAAGAGAAAAAAAGAAAATAAAATAAATCAGAGTCATGTTTCTCCATGGGAATCTTCCAATTTCAATTGTAAATCATTCAGAGAAGGATAAAAAAAATCAAATGTTTTAGTGGTGGGATCCACTTCTCTAAGTTGAGAGACTTAGAAGCTAAACATCCCCCCCATCCCAATGGAAAGACACTGATGAGTCCCCTGGGTTCTCTTAGACACTTACCACAGGGCAAGAGGAAACATCTCCTGTGTCTGAAGGGAGGAATAAGGGGATTTCAACAGGTCTCGTTCCTACAACCCCTAGAAAATTCAGCAGCATTTAGAGGAGAGCACCCCAAAGCACTGAAGTAGGGCTGAGCCACCTCGTATTAGACATTAGAGACTCTAAAAAGGGGAGCACTGCAGCCAGCTAAGCATGGCCCATTACTTCTGGGGGTCTCCTGCAAAACCCAGACCCTGACCCCCCCACACACCCCTTGGGCGGTGGTGCCCGCCCCCCC
>NW_008824673.1:802759-805584 GCF_000699105.1 Pygoscelis adeliae | reverse complement strand
TGCGGAACCCGGTGGCCTGCGCGCGGGGCGGAACCCGGGGGGTGTGGGGGGGGCAAAACAGCCTCTGCCAGCTGTTTTGGGGTCCCGCTTTGCGGGGACCGGGCTGGCATCGCTGTAGCTGCCAGCACCCGTGCTGGATGCCGGCCCCGGCGCAGCGGCACCCGGTGCCTGGCAGCTTCGCTTTGGCCTTCGGTCGCATCCTGGACACTCTGCGGCTGAGTGAGGATCGCCGGCACCTGGACAAAGATGAAGGCTTTACCCACAAAAGATTTTACGTGGTCTGTTTTGAGAAGCACTGCGGCGATGGAAAGGGAGAGCGGGCAGCTCCAGCAGCACCGCCTTGCAAAGCACCGATTAAGTTTTATGCTGCTGTTGCAAGACGAGGCGACCTTGCTACCTCCCGCCTCACCACTGCCTCTTTGCAGGCTGCTGCGGTGGGCGTTGGTGGGATTTTCCCCACGTTTCAGCCCAAAGCGAGGGGAGGATGGGGAGATGCAGTCCCAAAGCAGAGCCCGAGCGTGGCGAGAGGCGCAGCCCCGCATTGCGGAGCCCACTGCGGGCAAGGGCCAGCCCTGAATTCCCCAAACGCTGCTGTCAAACTTTCCGGCACGGCTTTAAATCCACCAGCCCTTGCCTGGCTCCAGCTGGCCGAGCAAGCTGGCAGCAGCATGCGGATGAGAGCAGCTAGCAAGAGTCAAAGCATCTCCTGCTCGGGGGATAAAAAAAAAAAAAAAAGAGACAGTCCCCATAAATCATGAGCTAGTTACTGACGGAGAGGACTCCCCTCCCTCTTGCTCCGCACACTGCGGCACGAATTATGGCCCCAACTTCACTGTTGTTCAGTGATGAACATCTGAAAAGGCTGTGACAGATGAGAAAAGGGATGATTTAACAGCCATAAATCCAGTCAGCTTAGAGGTGTTTTTACAACCAAGCCCATCTTGAATCCCCTCTGTTATGAATGCTTATCACTCCCAGACGCTACTACAATGGAAAGATTTTTAACAGCTTTAATAGAGACGCAATAAAACCCCCAGAGCCCAGCAAGCAAACGTCCTTTTTATCCCTCGAGAGAGGGAGAGGGGGCTGAGAGCCGCTTGCTGCGCTCAGGCTTGAAGGATCGGAGCTGGAGCAGCCACCAGGCCACTCCTAACCCCTGGGTTTAATGGATGGGTGTCGCCATCCGAGGGCTGTATCAGCTTTCCCAAAGCCATTGCATAAAGGGTGTAATTAATAACCTGCAGGGAGCGACGGGGACACAGGCTGTGCCCGTAATGTACAGCACCTTCCTCCTCCAGCGCTGCTCTTACCTTTGCCAGGGTCTCCTCCTGCAGCTACCCAAATCACAGCTGGTCTAACCCACCTCCGGGGATTTAAAATGAGGGCGGTCTCAGCTCAGCTGAAGACCCTCCTGGGTAGGGTGCCATCCCTCAGCTGCCCCCTCGCCTCCTTTAATGCACCTCGTTTCTCATGCGTTAAAGGCTAAATGGGCTCAACAACCACCACCCGACAAGCGGGGTAGGGACACCGCTCCCTGGCGCTTTGGGGAGGCCGGGAGACCTCCCAGCTTGGGGTTCAGTGGCCAAGGATCTTACTCCCTCTTGCTGTGCATGCTGCCCCTCTAGCCTTTCTATACCATTCTGCAAGTGCAGGCTGCACCCGGCCGGCAAAATCAGCAGCTGGGAGGAGCTGAGGGTGCACCCGCTGCAAAGGGCACCCGGTGCTGAGCAAATACCTGAGGAATAAGCACCTCCTTTCTTATACACACAAGCTTATCAGGCAAGGCAATAAGTAATCCATTGGACGGAGGGAACAAAAGCCGTCCCAGGGCCCGTGGCTTCTGGTTTGCCGTAGCTGGTCAGCCCGTACCCGTGTGAAACCCCAGGTAAGACATCCAAGCGCGGGCTGCAGGGCTGATGGGTTTCCCTCCTGCAATGGTGAATCTGTGGAGTGCTCCAAGGAGGGTAATTAAAAAGAAAAGAAGGAGCAGGGCAAGCTCCTTCCTAAGAGAAACGTGACCATGAAACCCTGCCCCTGGGCTATCGAGTGAGTAACCAGCACTGCAGGGCAGGGAACCGGCTCAGCTTGGCCATACGGAGACCGGAGGGGACGTGGTCTCCAAAGCCTGGGTGGAGGATGACGCTCCCAGCCCATTAATCTAAGGGAACATCTTTTTTTAATAAGATAATACTGAGTAATTGATTTTTAAATACACTGAAATCAAATGTCCCGAGGCCAGAGCAGGATCCCAGCTCCATCGTCAGATCAGCGGCGACTGGCAGAGATTGAGCGCGCAGGGGAAAAGAAAATAAAAATTAAATCTCCTTCGTGTGCCTAGCTGGCTCCGGGGCAAACGCTAACGTTTCTTTAAAAGGTGCATCAATTTTTCCCTATTAAAAAAGTAGGTCATCAAAAGGGAGAAGCCGGCGGGGACTGAGCTGGGGAAGGCACCAGGGACCATCAAGGCCAAGCAGGCAGCATGGAGAAGATCCATCTGATTAAAACACACGGCAACGGCTGAGCAAGAAAGTCATTTTTAAGACAATTTATTCCAATCTCTCTCTCTCACTCCATCCTTCACGCAGTCAGGAAGGGTTTATGGACATTTTTTATTTTATTTTATTTTAAATTTTTTTGGTTTTTTTAGAAAAATACACATGCAAATAATATACGTTTCAATGCTGAACTTTTTTTCTGTGTTGGGAAAAAAAAATAATAATAAAGAAACGAAGCAGGATTCGGGAAAGACCCGAGCGGAGACAGTCCTGGGGATGCTGCAGGGATGGGATGCTCCGAGATGCAGGTCTTGCTGATGCTCGTGCTCC
>NW_008824673.1:801749-802643 GCF_000699105.1 Pygoscelis adeliae | reverse complement strand
CCCTCCGGCAGCCCCTCGCCCCGACGAAAACCTTTCTCCAATAACTCTGCCCAGGTTTGGGAATGGCCAAGGGAAGGCCAGTGCTGGATCCGATCCTCCCTACGACGCCCAGCATGGAGCAGAGTCCCAGCTCCGCGCTGGCGGGAGCCAGAGCTCCCAAAATCCAAGCAGCAAGGGAAGCCCAGCTTAGGGAAAAACACGATTTTGACGCTAGGAAATGACACCAGAAACGAGGAGCTACGTGGGGAAAAAACCCCTGTTATGCTCTTTATCTTACGGGGTACAGCTGACAGCACGGGCAAAAATGGACTGACGGTCCTTTGAAACCTGGACTGAGGTTTCAGGTCAATGTTTTTGGGGTGAGACCGAGTGCTGGACCCTTGGCTGCGCGGGGCTGGGGTTTCTTCTTGCTCGAGGAGCAGCTTTTCCCGTCAGAGCAGGGATGTGCCCTGCGGAGGGGAGCAGCGACGGCCCCATGTCCCCAGCCTCTCTGCAAACGCTGTGCCAAGGTCCGTGGGGGAAAAACCAGACACGCTGCATACCGGGTAGCTGCCATCACTCGAGCAGAATAGGAGATGTACTTAAGACGGGGCTATTTCAGGTTTGACTGGTGATCAGCTGGAGCGAAGGGGCTGGGGAAGGAGAGGGCAGCGAGGTGCAGCCCGGGGAAGGAGGGCAATTAATCTAACGCCACGACCGCCGCGGGATGCCAGGAGGTTTCGGGAAACGCCGCAAGCCCACGGCAGCCCCGACGCTGACGATGCAGCAGGGAGTGGGCGCGGGGGGGAATCCGCCTTGCTGCTGCTTTGCTACCTCCTCCCAAGCCGCTTTCACGCGGTGCTCCTCTGCCTCCTCTCCCGGCAATCCCACCCCAGGCCATGGCTTTTTTCCTGC
>NW_008824673.1:801276-801698 GCF_000699105.1 Pygoscelis adeliae | reverse complement strand
AATGATATGGAGTAAACTGTGTTTTCTCTCTGCCCAGAGACACAAAACCACACAGGCAGCGCAGGGAAGGTTTCCCAAGGGAAGGATTTTCCTCCAGCTCCCAAGGAGCCTTATACCGAGGAAGGCAGCAGCACTCTGCCAGCCCCATCTCTGCTCCCAGCAAGCCCCCCGCGCTGCCCTCGTCCCTGGCCGGTGGTGACATCCCTGGATACACAACACAACACAACCTGTTGCCAGACTGACCCGGGGCCTCCCATCGCCATCCTCAGCAGCCGGCTCCTGCATTGCCAGGACAAACCCACATGCTGCGAACGCCTGGTGCCTCATTACGGAGGGAGATGGGTCAAACCGGAGGCAGAGACGGCTGCTCTCCCCCGGCAGTGGCTTTCCCCCGGGCGGGGGTGGGGGCCCCCGGCGCGGGA
>NW_008824673.1:795004-801180 GCF_000699105.1 Pygoscelis adeliae | reverse complement strand
GGCCTTGGATTCCTCCGGATTTACCACCGTCCACGGCAGCCTCCGAAAGACATCGAGCAGCAAAGACATTTGGCGGCTCTGCACCCACCGCCGTCGTGCTATGAAACACTGAAGACCACGGGCAGCCTTTCACGGTGGGGCTGGAGACACAGCGATCCAGCTCCCATAAACACACCCGGGGGCTGCAGCGGTCGCTCTCTTTTTGCTTTTCTCTTGTTCTGTTTTGGTTTTTTTTAACTGACAAAATACACTTTTGGGACTGTCTACTCTGAAAATAGCTGCGGGAGGGTCTGGCGAGGGAGGGGGGGGCTGTTTGGCTTCTATTTCTACAGGCTGCCCTGGTGCAGCTCTACAGTTTGGTGGACGATCATGCAGGTTTTATTGCAGCTTGTGTGTGTGATTTTTTTTAAGTAGCCCAGCTTCAGTATCAGGTAGCCCCGGAGGTGGGTTTCTCTCCCCTCCCCACCCGCTCCAGCCACCGTCTCTCTGTCGCTGTGCCGGCCAGGCAGCTATTCCGTGGCCATCTGCTCGATGTGGTCGCTGAGCAGCTTGTATTGCTCTGCAGAGGAGAGAGAAAAGGGTGCTGGGAGGGTGCTGAAGCATCCCGGCCAGACAGGCGGGCTCCATCCCTCTGGGACCCCGTGAAGGGCCTGCGCATCCCCCGGGCTCGCCCCTACCTTCCTCCAAATTGCCGATGGTCGCCTGCTTCTTCAGGAAGTCGCTGCAGAGCTTCTTGTTCAGGCCGAACGCCAACATGTTGTGAATGAAGGTGCTGAGGAAGGACAGAGGTGCGCTTGGTGAGGGAAGGGCCAGGCTCCCCTTTCTTCCCCCCACCTTCCTCTTCCTCTCTGCAGCCCCTTGTACCGGGCGCTAGGATGATGCTCGGCTGTGGGAGAGCGTGCTAGGTCCCTGCGGCGCCCGGATTTGCAACGTAAGGGGCGGGAGCAGGTCCCGGGGAGAAGCATCAGGCATCCTCTCACCATAAGGGATGTCCCCAGCGGGGGAACATCTGTAAGGTGTCCCACCCACAGCTGGCGAGGACACACCGAGGAGCCCGGCTGCATGAGCGATGGTCCCCGTGCCCTGCTCACCCCAGCTGCCCGAAGGTGATGTTCTCGTTGAAGCGGAGGCTGTCGTCACGCTCCTCCTGCGTCATGTGGCACCACTTCTCCCTGCAAGGCACAAGCCCGTCTGGCACCGCCGTCACCCCGGGACCCCCTGCCTTCATCCCCCCCCCCAGGGCCACGCTGCCTGAGGACAGGAGGGCACTGAGAGCCCCTCGGCTGCCACCGCACGTGCAGTGCTGGATGAGCTCGCACACCTGCATCCATCCGCAGATCTCTCGCCCTGGGGCAGAGCAAGAGACACCCCACGAAAAAGTCTTCTTCAACCTTGGCTTTCTCCTGAAACCCCTGACTAAGAGCTAGGAAATAGCATCGGCCTCTCCATCTCTCACCTTTGGTGCCATCGCTTCGGCGCCATCGCTTCGGCAAGGGGGACGAGTGAGGAAGCAGGGGGGTTTGCAGCTCTTGGGGATGCCCCTCCCAGCAGGGCTCTGCTAAAGCCCCCCAACCTACCAGGCACCTCTCCCCCATCTGCAGCAGGGCTCCAACTTCCCGAGCCTCGAGGAAGCCGCTCCCCAAAAATACCTCCCCCCTCCGACAGCACGGGGGGCTCCCGTACCCCTCCCCACGGCCCCGCTCGGGGACTGAAATCCCAAATCACAGCACTGCCCTGAGGATGCTCCGGCTCCATTCCGGCTCCCTGGCAAATGCAACCGCAGCATTGCCTTAAAGGAAGGGTTTTTAAGCTCTAGATGTTTGCAACCAACTCTAGGCGGTGGCAGGAGTCCCCATCCAGGTGTCCCACTTGGAGGTCTTTGGGAATAAAGCCTGTGTCACAGAAATGTCACTATGGCGGTGCAATGCTCGGGTGGTGGCAGCGGGGGGCTCAGTGCATGCACGCCGGGGAAACTACAGCTCCAGGGTGAAGCCAGCCCCCTTCTGAGAAGAAGTCAGGTGAGGTTACAGCCAAGGATAAGAGGAGGAAAAGCAAGGAAAAACAGGGATAGGTAGAAGAAAAATAGCTTTATGGAGGAGAAGGAAGAGGAGAACACCAGGGGCGGACCGCACACTTGCAGCTCACGCTAGCTCGCCGGCACGCCAAGCAAGATCGGAGGAGCTGTGTTGGGTGAAAACGGCGGCTGGGAAGAAGGGTGTCTTGCAGTAAATTCAGTGAGGTTAGCTCAGCCCCAGTGCACGTTTGTGTGGCTGAAACTGGAAAAGGACGAGTGCTCAGTCAGGCTGACCCCACGAAGGGGAGCCTGTCCTCACGCAAGTCAGCACAGCCCGGGCGTGCGAAAGCTGCTGAGCTAAGCATTCGGTCTCCAGGGGTGAGCAGCCTATATTTATAGGGCTCTGGAAACTTATATGATATGTATAAAGGGATTTAAAAAAAAAAATAAAGGTGTAATTTCTCCCAGATAAAGCTTACGATAGCAAACAAAAACCACATCCAAATCTGGAGGCTGAAAAGAAAGGAGAAGAATCAAATTAAGGGGCTTTGAAATCTGGAAGCAGAACTTCACAGATCTCCCTGGCCCACTTACAGAAGAAGCATGTTTGTAACTATTTTTTTCCTGCCTTTTTATGTTTTTGAGGGAGGAAGGGGAGAAAAAAAAATTATCAAAGTGCCCAAGAAAAATTTGCCGTGCTTCTGGTTTGTTACTCGGCAGTAACATGCCTGGGAAGGGGGAAAGCCCACATGTGGCTCTACTCAAACCCTTTGATCTTTATACCGGCACGGCAGGGCAGGCGCGGGGGGGTGCGTGACCCCCCCGGGCTGTGCTAACACCTTGCCTGTGTTTCGGGGTACCCAGGAAAGCCTCGCCGCAGCCGGGCGCTGGCAAGAACCGCACCGGTGAGACGTGGCTTCGGCCGCTCGGCATCGCTCGTCTTTCAGCGGCAGCGTTTCACCCCGCACAGCTAACCTGAGCAATGCTCTACCTGAGCAATATTTAAGTTACCCAGTTGCCGGCGCATGCCTTAGCCACGCGGAAGATTTACTGCCAAGCTTCAGAGAGCCCTCATCCTCTTGCTAATGCCATCACTTCGAGTGATTTGCTCCAAGATCGAATATCCCACGCTCCAGCAAGAGAGCAATGACTCTTCCCGCTCCCCGATCCCAGCTCGGAGCGCGGGTGGATGTGGCTGCTTTTGAGCTTTGCAACCCGGAGGACAGGCTCGTGATCGCGACATGCAGCCCTGTTTGCATTTTTCTTTCTCTCTAGGGAAGGCAGCACAAGAGTGCATTAAAAATAAATAGGAGGACCAGCTTTTCCAGCCGGCAAAGGATTCTCGGCACATCTACGCGGCAGCAGAAGCCGGGAACAAGCGGGAAGGACAGTAGACGGCGACACTTTCTCCACGAAGAGACTCAGTTCATGTCCAAAACCTGCCCGGGGAACCGTTCCCGGCACAAGCCCTTGGCTTCCCCAGCAGTTGGGCACCCGATTCCCATAGTAAAATATCACAGCTTGAAACCGGTCAGGTTTCTTTTTAAAAAGCCGCATTGAAGAGGAACCAAGCTCAACCCTTCTGGCCCTTTGGAGAGGGTGATGCACATGAAGTCAAACCTCCGGTGGCCGTTCCTCCCCCGTGGAGAAGGGCATTTCAGAGCCCCCCTGAAACGCGTTACCCCCCTCCCCAGGGCAGGATCTGGACCTGAAGTGAGCGTCGGCCTCTGGACACTAAAGCACCGAAGTATGGGGACAGACACACCTCTTCTCCTCTTCCTCCCCAGCGTTCCCTCTGGAGCGGCAGCAGAAACGGGGCCGACAAAAGTGGTGCGTGAAAGATCATGCAAGATAGAGGGATGGAGGGGAAAGGAGAGAAGAAGAGACGGAAGAAGGTTGTTAGAGGCAGAGCGAGGAAAGAGAGAGAAAAAGAGGCGTTTAGTTCTGGTTCCTTCCCCCTGTCCCTTGCCCTTCCCACAGAGGGGAGAAAAAACCTCCCCAGCTCTCACGGCAGCCCCAGGAGGACGCAGCCCGGCTGCCCCAGCGATGCCCTGGCCACCCCACAGAGATGGGCACCAGCACAAACCAGTCACCACGGACCCTGCAGATGCCTGCCATGGTCAGGCACCGTCCCTGGTGTTTCGAACCCAGCCCACGGGATGCCAGCCCTCACCAGCCAACTCCTCCCGCCAGGGATTTTAATCCTCAGTCCAGCAAGCAGCATCCCAGTTCACCCAGTGGCTTCCGTTATCCTCTCCAGAGGATTGAGGGGGGGGCACCACCACCTTCCAACCCCCCTGAGATACTCGGAGTACTCCAGGCTGCAGCTCCCAAAGCTCATTTGTTAGTCGGGCTTGTTTCTGCAGCAGAGGCAGACTCAGCCGTCAGATTAATTGAGAAAGGCACTCGGAGCAGAGAGCAGCTGCCGGTGGCGTGTGTCCTCATGAGACATTTGCTGCTGCTAATTTGGGGCCTAATCAAAGCAAATGCAGTTATGGTGACATTATTGTTCAATAGGTTCTTTCAGTGGCTTGCTTGGAAAAAAAGAAAAGCAACAGAGGAGAAAGCAGAGGTTGATCGGTGCGCTGAGGCTGGCAGAGCATCCCGTGGTGTGAGCCAGGGCTGCCTTGGCTCAGCTCAGGTTTTGGGGAGGATGCAGGAGGGCTGGCGGCTTCACGAAGTGCCGTCACTGCTCAGGAAAGGGGCTGTTCAAATGCTCTGAGCTCAACAGCTCTCACCCCGAGAGCTCAAAGCCTCAAAGCACTGCACAGACACACAGCGGGACGGTCCGGCTTCGGAGGGGTGAAACTGCGGTCGAGAGAGGAGTGAATTGCTCGAGCCCTCGCAGCAGGTCCGTGGTGACACAAGAGATGGGCACGAGCCCGGCGAGCATCTCGCCAACCCTTGCACCCCGTGGGGTCCCCATGCCCGGGCATCCAGACACTCCCTGAACACAGCTGCCCTCCGAAACGAGCAGCCCCTTCCCTCTGCAGGGTTTATCCCGATCCTCCCAGCCCTCGGGGCCAACCACGCTGCCGTCCCCAGCTCTCGGCGTCCCTGCTGGCTGCCCAGGTGCCGCGCTGGCAGCACTTCCACGGCCCTTCCTGGGGACAGCCGGCACCCAGGGCATCGCCTCCCCATCCGCTGCACCTCCCAGAAGGGCTGCACCAAGCATCTTTTCCCAGATCTGCTTGCGAGCTAAGCACCAACGGCCCGAACCCTGGCTGGGTTTTCTGGACACGCCTCTAGGGCTTGCAAAAACAATGTAAAATGAGCAAGAAAACCTTCATGCTCCCAAGTCCCTAAGAGGATGCACATCGCCTTCCCGTTCCCAAATCCCTAAGAGGATACACATCTGCCTGGCCGAGGAAAGGGATTATTTCCCTCGCTCACCTGCCCACCCCGCAGCCCAGTGGCCCCAGCGGCTTTGCAATCAGGGGTGGAAAGCGGAGCGTTTCCCCATGGTGGGTAATGTTTAGGGCCGTTAGGAGCAGAGGGGAATGCCGGGGGCCGGAGGGGACACGGCGTCTCCTTTTCCCACGGGGACACGTCCTACCTGGTGGTGGGGGACCGCTTCCTGCGCTCACAGTGCACGGCGTCGAAGAAGGCGGCGTTCCAAAACCGCAGGTTGTGCCTGCAGGGAGGGAGGGAGGTGTTGGGGACGGCCACCCCCATCTCCCCTCGCCTGCCCCCGAGTCCTCCCAGGGCCAAGCTCACCGTCTTCCCAGGGGCCAGGAGATGATTCCAGGGGGGCTAAAGAAGTCTGGCAGGTTTGGTCCATTTTTGGACCAGCTCCTTGTGTGTCTGCAAACAGACTCTCACTAGCACAAGGGATGTGCAAAGGCCACGGCCACCTCTTTTAGGGGCAGCAGCAGCTTAAAAGCACACATGAAATCTGGGGAATGTGTGGGTAAGGAGGACAAATCCCCTCCCCGGGGAGGCCAATGCCGGGCAGGAGCCAGCTCGCCCTGGGCAGGCTTTACCAGATCGGCTGCTGCTTGAGGTGCATGTACAGGTAGACCTTCTCTCCTTTCTTCTCCTCCTCTGGGCTCTGCACGGAAACTGTGGGGACACACAGTTACATGCCGAGGTCTGGATGACTCCCACCTTGCCCCCCACACACAGACTTTCCCCCCACCCCCGCCCCCCCACGCTCGGCGCC
>NW_008824673.1:792846-794959 GCF_000699105.1 Pygoscelis adeliae | reverse complement strand
GATGGCAAGGTCTGCAAACCAAATACTCATCCCCAGCACATCCCCAGCAATGTGAAGAGGAGCTTTGGCTGCCCTTTGTGGGCAGATATTAGCTCTGATCAAGGCATGGATGTCCCAGGAGGGTGCTCGAGGGACTGGACCTCTGGTTTGACAGCACATGCGGCTACCAGGGTAGCGACTGGAGCAGCACGAAAGCTCAGAGGCGGTGGATGCCCAAATCTCTGCAAACTGGTGCCACTGAGGACAAGATGCCACAAGATGTCCTTGCGGGACAAGAGCTGTGGTTGCTCCAAAGCAAGGAGCTGTGAAGGTTCCTTTGGAGCACTTCTCTGGGAGCTCAGAGGAGACAGCATCAGTCCCTCTTGCCCTTCTCCCCACCCCACACCTCCCACAATGCCGGGCATCTTGTACCACTTCCAACCCTCGCTCCTTCCCCAGAGATGCCTTGACCATGCCTAATTCAGCAACGCTGGCTCCACTCACCCGTCTTCTTCAGCTTCTCCTTTGGTTTGTCCTCACCTTCGCTGTGGCACAGAAATCAGCATCAGCTCCCAAAAAGTCTGTTCCCCTGACAGCCCACACGGCAAAGCTCTGGCCCCCCTTGGCGAGGGGAGCACCTGCATTTGTAAGACCCCCTGCTCCCGTGCCACTGTCCCCGGGGCCAGAAAGGTGGCTAAGAGACTGTGATGTCCATCCCAGTCGGACCCAGTACAAAGGTGATGCAGACCACCACAAAGCAACAGCATTGTCTCCTGAAACTACATATCTCCGTGCCTGAGGGACACAGGACCCCCAGACCATGAGATGCCAAATGACCAAAGTATGAAGCGTGGGACCAGGCTAGAGACCGTCTTCCCATGGCCATGATAACCCCTGGCTCTACAGTGGCCCTACACCCAGGAGGTTTCTGGCTTGGTCATGTTACGAGTGCCTGCCTCAGCCCACCCTGCCCACCCAACAGAGTGGTACCCACTCGCTCTTTCTGGTGGTAGGACCCTTCAGCTTGGTCTCCAGGCCACCGAAGAAGCCCTTGACGTTCTCCGTCTTGGCCGACGTGTTTTTCAGCAGCCGCTCCGCGATGTCCTTCTTCTCTGCCAACCAGCTGTTCGCCGACTTCAGGTACGAGTCGATGCTGCCCGTGGGCTTCTCTTTGGCCTCCAAGGGCAGCGCGTGGGTCTTGCCTGCGGGCAACGTGGCAGGAGCTCAGCTTCCAGGCCACCGAAGAAGCCCTTGACGTTCTCCGTCTTGGCCGACGTGTTTTTCAGCAGCCGCTCCGCGATGTCCTTCTTCTCTGCCAACCAGCTGTTCGCCGACTTCAGGTACGAGTCGATGCTGCCCGTGGGCTTCTCTTTGGCCTCCAAGGGCAGCGCGTGGGTCTTGCCTGCGGGCAACGTGGCAGGAGCTCAGCTGGCCCCACAGTCCTGGGTGCTGCCAGCTCCTGGGGGACCTGCTCCCAGCTACAAGATGCACCATGGAGACCAGGAGCCAGACAGAAACGGCCCAGACCCCATCCCATCCCAATTCCTGTAGGTCTTTATTGTCCCCCCATTTTGAATAGAAAATCCAGCCCCCCGTGGAGGAGTGATCACCACACACCAAGCAACGAGCCAAGGTGCTTCTGGGCTGGGGGTTTCACATCCCATCCCCAGGGTTGGGGAACATCTGGGGATCACCACATACAAACGTCCCTGGCTAGAAGCAATGACAAACCAGCATCAGCGGGAGGTACCACCCCAGTGGGGGTCTCCGGCGGGTTTGCACAGCTTCTGGGCCATGGAGGCTCTTTTCTGCTCAATATCGGAGTCAGCCAGAGTAAGCTTGGGTACCCATCCATCACCCTTCCCATGCACAGGGCACACTTCACCACCGGTCTCCAGCACAAGCAAAGCCCCAGGGTGCAAGCACCTCTTACCCACGTAGTAGTAGGTGAAACACATGGTCATGAGGTTCTTGGCAGGGCTGAAGTCATCCATCTGGTGACACCTGACACGGGGGGAGGATTCGGTGAAGATAGCCAGCGATGGCGGCCCAAGCAGCCTCGTGGTTGCTGCCCCTCCTCGAGCTGTGGCTCTGATCTCAGGGGCTTTTGGTGGTTGCAACAAAGCCCCAAACC
>NW_008824673.1:789215-792236 GCF_000699105.1 Pygoscelis adeliae | reverse complement strand
CGTATCTCGCGAACCACTCCCTGCCCTTCCCGTTCTCGCCGCTGCACAGCTCACCGAACCTGGCCTTCTCTTCTTGGTCCAAATCATCTCTGAAATGGGGAAAAAGAAAAAAACACCGTTAAAGTTGAGGATGTGGCCGGCATCCCCTATCCAGCCAGCACGGCTCAGCTCCCCCACGTCATCCCTCTTGGCGGCAGCATCCTGGTGCTGCGACGCTGGGAGGAAGGCAGAGGAAGAGGGGAAGGGGAACATCCATTTTGTCATCCTCCGGCTCACGCTGCTCTTTTGTTCCTCCCTGGCAGGGGGGAAAACCAAAGGCAGAGGGAGAAGGGAAGAGCCAAGGACAGCCCGAGCAGAAGCTGAGCTCCAGAGACAGGCACTCTGCCCCAGAGCAAAAACAACCCCTGTTGCTGCTCATCACGCTCGGTTTGCTCAATCCTGCTTGACGCGCTGAGCCCCAGCGTTACGGAGACAACAACGACGGGAGCTGGGAGGGATGCAGGGCTGGGGGGGGAAGCCGGGGGCTGCCAAGGGGCAGAGCACGCTTTTTTTTTCAAAAGTGGCGGACATTTGTACAAGCAGCAGCAGAGATGCCCAGCGGGGGAGAGGAGCTGGAGACCCCCGCCATGGCAAGACCCCGGCATGGGAAAGGGGAGAAAGAAGAGGGGAGGGAAGTTGGGGGTGAAAGATGAGCTGAAACGCGCCCGAGAGAGGGGTGCAAGTCAGAGCCCACATCCCCCCCTTAGCTCCAATGCTGCGTTACGGCGGGGAGCAACAAGCTGCGCTAGCCAAGCACAGGGAAGGACACAGACCCGATGCTCCCGGAGTGGGAAAGCAGCCAGATCCCATCCCGCGGGATGTCCCCTGGCAGCAGGCTTGGTGGCGCTGGCCGGCCCTGCTCGCTTACCCCCCGGTGAAGATCTTCTCCACGTAGTGCCGCATGAACTCCCGGCGCTCGGCCGTCGCCTCGTCCCGGGCCGACTCGGTGCTCTGGCTGGAGGGGGCGGACTCGTTGGAGGAGGAGCGGCGTTAGCCACCCCAGTGCCTGGGAGAGTCACCCATGTCGTTCTCGCTGTCCGCCGACTCGGTGGCATCGCTCTCCTCCCCGACCGTGTCCCCTGCATCCCCCAGGTGCCCGTTGCCGCTGGGGGCAGCGGGAGGAGAGGACTCCGAGGGGATGCCGGCAGGCGTTTCGGCATCAAAGTCTATGAGGTTCCCTACGGGCACGTCCAGGGGGGCCTCCATGGCTCTCCTGGGGGGGACGTGGCAGTGTCGGGGGGACTTGGTCCTCGTCCTTTCACCCCTCACTGGGGCGTCGAGGCCATCGCCAGCGGGGTGCCTGGGAGGATGGGCTGGCTAAGGCAGGCAGGCCCTTCTGTGGGGCACCAGGTTACCGCAGGACATCTGAAAGACAGGGGGAGGACAAGAGTGAGGAGAGGACCCTGAGGAATGGCCACCATAGGCCTTGGGAGAGGAGACCACAGGCCACCACCTATGATGTCCCCAGGTTGCCCATCAGCAGCGGGGAGGGACAGGACACGGGCACACGGGGCAGGCAGAGCTGGCTGCTCTCCATCAGCCACGTGAATAAGCAAAACCATGCAGTGCTCGTGTGCTTTCTGCACCGTTCAAGTGGGTTTTTCATCCTTTAGGCCAGAAAAGAGACAACCTGAGCCCAAGCTCCATATACCACATTTGGGATGTGACATCTCACAGCCTGACGGGCCAAACCGGGCCGACGTGAGCCAGCAGCTGGCAAACACACTGGTGATTTTCCAAGACAGCCCCAGAGAAGCATCCTCTTCTCCCCTTCCCTCCTCTCTGCTCACGGGTCTGCCTGACCCCCTTTGGAAATGGGACCATCTCCGGGGCAGAGAATCCCAGTGTTAAACATGCACTGACTTGGTTAAACTGGGAATGGAAAGGGGATGCTGAACGCAACAGAAACCGTAATGGGCTGTGGACGTAGGGCTCTGGACTGCAATTAGATTCATTAGCTTTGGCACCCAACCCAGATTGCAAAGGCCCTGCAAAGCAGGTACGGCAGCCACAGGCAGCTCTGCTCTCCGGAGAGCGTGGGGAGAACCGGCTGGCGATGGGCTGCGATGCTCCGGCACACACACATCCCGGACGGTACCTCAGCAGCTGCTGTGCAGCAAAAAGGGGCAAAGAAGGGGCTTCCCTGAAGCTGCCTCTTCGTCAGAGAGTCACTCATGTCCCCGGCAAGCACGTTTCTGGCCCGGGAGGTTGCAAGTGATTCCTTCTGAGAAGTGAGCCCGGTACGAGCGGCTCAGCTGCAGCAGGCAGGCCCGGGGCCAGCGCAGGGCAAGGCAGCACGGGCACAGGAGCAGGGACAGCAGTACAGGTAAAGCAGTGACGTCCCCAGGGCAGCACAACGGCAGCACTGCCACAGCCCCACTGCCTTCGAGGGAACTGATCCCAGGACACAGGCAACCACCCCCAGAGCAAAAAAACCCGCAGATTTCTTTCAGCTCAAAGATTAGCATACCCCAAAGGACCAATGCTCAGTTCATCAGACATAAAAGAGTTCAAAACGAAACCAAATCTGAAGTGTTTCACCACGCAGAGCACATTGTCCCAGCTCAGGGGCTGGGAGAATAACCCATCAGCTGCAGGAGAAGCAGCTCTCCCAGCAGTGCCCTCCTCCTCCCCAGGGCCCCTTTGGGTCAGTGGGGTGCTGGAGGTGCTGGGACCCACAGGACAGAGAGGGAGGCACAGCACTGCACCCTCCCTGAGCATCAGGCAGCTCATCACCCTGGCTGGGAAAAGCCCCTGTCACCTGGGTCCCCAGGGCTGAGAGACGGCAGGGACAGAAAGGAAAGTCGCCTTGGGTGGCAGAGACTCATGCACCCACATGCACCCAACACCGAGCGGTCACCTCCCCCCTCCGCTGGCACCCCGCTCTCCCACTCTCCCTCGCACCAAACCCCGCTCTCCCCCCGCACGCACCTAAACCCGGGTCCCGGGAGAGCCGCAAGTACACTGCTGCAGTCAGCGAGC
>NW_008824673.1:783008-788934 GCF_000699105.1 Pygoscelis adeliae | reverse complement strand
CCTGCAGGTTTGGGCTCGGAGCTGCCTCCTCACAACGCTGGCAGCGCAAGCTCGTTTCCGACCATCCCAGGCTGTATTTTAACAGGGGGCAGGCCAGGACGCACGCACTGGGCCTTCACGCAGCCGTGCTTTGCAGCATGTGCCTCCCTCCCTAAGCTGTACCTTGCTTTTCCCCCGTGCACCGCGTTGGGGAGCATGCCTGGAAGCAGAAGGCGGCAGATCTGCAAACGGAGCTGTCGGAGCTTTTTGAGACTGTTTTCTCAGTTCTACACTTAATGGAAGGGAATTGGTGGGGACAACGAATCCGTCTGCCCAGATAACAGCCGCTGCATGGATGTGTGACACCCAACAATGTCCCGTGCAAAAGACTTTGTGCAGGTAACCTATGAGCTGGGCATTCCTTGGCACGTGACAGTCCCAGATGTCCCCTTTCATGTGCAGCCTGTAAAGAAACTGCAGATGTAAAGAACTGTAAAGAAACCCCTCTACCAGATGGGCATCCTTATAAGTATCCATCCAAATCAGAATTGCTCCCACTAAGCTACTCGGAGACGACAGTGTTTCTGCACCGGTACTTTGCAACGGGGGGGGGGGGCACAGCCCACCCCAGAGCCGCTGAGCAGCCCCTTCCCGTGCACAGCCTGTCCTTGGACTGCCACCCACCCTGCGCAGGGCCGAGCGGAGAGCTTTGCAGAAGCTGCCCCAAGCAACACGCTGCTTAGGAGCAAGACCTAGCCAAGATTAGGGAGTTCCAGCTCTAGAAAACAAATATAAGTGAAGAGGCATTGCTCAGACATCAGCTCTGGCTCTGGGCAGGTCTGTCCTGCCCCAGAAACCCAGCGCCCACACACCAGCGGCACAGGGAAGAGACAGCCACATCCAGGAGAACGTATTTCTCCAAACGTCGCCTGAAAGAAAACCGGACTGTGCTGGGGCAACGGTGGCCCCTGGCTCTGCTCCAGGCCATGCCTGTGCCCAGGAGGGACAGAGAGGCATCCCCGAGCTCTCTGCCAGATGTGCACAGCAGGCAGCAGGCAGGCGGCGTCGCTGCCCGACCGGCCCCTGCCCGTCTCCTCCAGGCAGCAGGTCAGGGGCTGCTCTGCACGCAGCAGTTTGCAGGAGCTCGCACACAGCCCTCGGCACTCTCCACTGCCCGAACAACTGCTCTAAAACACACTGACCGGTGTTTTCCCGGCATCCCTCGTGCCCTTCTCCGTGTTCACGCATCCCATGACCCTCTGGGAGAGAGGACTTGGGGTGCAGGCTGAGCGAGACCCCAGGACTCACAGTGGGTATAAGGAACGGGGCAGGCTCAGCAGAAACCTGGCCAGGGCTGCAGGCAGCATTAGTCAGTGCGTTCTGCTTGCAGAGGGCCAGAAAGGGTTAAACCACTCACTGACCAGCTCAATGAAGGCCACGAAAGGTGTTTCAAGGTGCTGGCAGCTGCTGTGGGTGTCCAGGCTTCCCAGGCATCTCCACAGCCTCCAAGGTTGTTGGGTTCTCAGCCCAGAGCCCAGAAGAGCTTCAAAAACAAAACAAGCCTCAAACTCAGCCCCGTACCCACTCCACAAGCCAGCTGTTGTTCCAGCGGAACAAGTCCAGGAAAGGAACAGCCAAAATACAAACCAAGAGCCCCAGCTCCCGCAGCCTGAGCACTCGGCTCCATCCGCACGTGGAGATCAGGCCGGCTGCGCATCCTACCGCCGCTCAGGCACAGCCCGGGGGATCCCGCTCCTGGGTTGCCACTGCTGGGTCGAGTTTGAGAGCGAATGAGGGCTCTGGAATAAAAAGGGGCTTTTTGGCTGCTCGGGAGCCTTACTGCAGTGTCACAAGCTTCAGCACCTCTCAGGTCCTGCAGTTCTTGGGCTGCCTTTAACCACGAAGCTTAGCCAGACAGACAAGGTAGCGTGTAGCTGACTATGGCCTTTCTTGCAAGCAAGCGTCCTCCAGCACATCTGTATTCCCCATGGGCAGCTGGCGTACAACAAATCCGTGTCTTCCCGCTGGAGACACCATCCCAGGAATCTCCGCAACCACAAAAGAGTTGGCTGGAGCCATGCACAGACAGACAGGCAGCTCTGAGAGCCGCCTCTCTTCTGCAGGTTTCATCAGAGGATATTCGGGTGGCAGGAGACATCCTGAGGCAGGGATCTCAGTTTTAAAATGGTTAAAATCTCATGCCTTCTCCTGGCCTGGGCTGTTTTCCTTTCACCTCTCCCTGCCCGGCGAGCAGCCATTTACCCACCAGACAGCCGCACTTGTCACCCCGACCTCCCGGCATCCTGCAGATGCCACAGGAAACCTGTGGTGCCCTGAAAGTTTGGAAAAGGCCTGTTTTCACTAAAAAGAAATGCTGAGGTAGATCTGCACAATGCACCTATAGATGCACATACGTGTGCAAGCAGCTTTCATCCATGATCTGCCTTTGAATCCAGCATTTCTAGCCCGTCACAACCAGGGAACTGCCCAGTTTTGCTGCTTCCTCCACCTGCATCAACCCCTGCAACGTCTCAGCTACCTAAGAAGGGGGCAAAACCTGCCGACCCCCCAGCACGTGGGCGCTGCGAGAACTGTGGGTGATGTGGGACCCACTGTGCCCAGGTACCCAGGGGTAACGATGCTGCCAGCACCGGGAGATGAGCGAAACCAAGTTGGTTTGTGCAGCTCCGAGCCCTGGGGCTGCTGGCAGGTCAGTGCCCCGAGGAATTAGGCAGGGAGGGACGGGAGATGTCGTGCGGCTCTGCCCTGAGACAGGCGTGTGCAAGCCCAGAAGGGACCCACGGGGTGTTTAAACCCAGCGCTGGGAGAGGAAGGGAGGAGGTGGGATGGAAAGCAATGGAGCTGGGGATGAGGGCGGACCTTTTTTCTGCCCTATTTCAGAGGAATGTCGCAGCTTTGCCATCCTCCTCCCACCCTGGTCCCAGCACATGCTTTCTGGGGGACAGGACCACCCAGTCCAGGGTTGCAGTTGAATTCCTTCTTCTCCTCACAAAGCCTGGGGAAATGACACACGGGGGCAAAAAAAAAAAGAATCACCCCCAAAGCCTCACTGGACGATGCTGAACTGGCACCCACGGGACCGAGACCGGAGAATAGATAAAGGACACGACACAGCCTGGCTTCGAGCACAGCCTTCGGGGACCCTCCGTGCTCACGTGCCGCTGCCAGCACTGGTGCAAGCAATGCACCGAGGGCATGATGCTCTCCCCTGGGTGAGAGCTTTCGCTCCACCCCAGGGTGCAAGATGAGTGGCCTGGCCAAGGTGACGTGGTAAACCCAAAAATCCCCCTCCCACCAGCACCACAGACCCCACCAGCCCACCCAAACCCAGCAGCCGCCCAGACCCCCGCAGCAGCAGCTCTCTCACCGTGCCAGCAGCGTGTGTCCCCATGCCACGGGGTGTCCTGGTACATCCTGCCAGGCAAGCCTGCATTGTCCAAGGATTTCAGGATGGGATGCTTTCTCCCAGCGCCCCTAAAACCCTGCATGGAGTTTCCCTTTGGGGCTTTTTACAGGTGTGCTGGGTGCTGAGGTTGTGTATGCTGCAGGACCTCAGCAATTCAGGCCTGGGAAGCGGGATGCAATCCCAGTTTGCTGCGATGGAACTCCCAGCAGGGAGCAGGATTCTGTGTCCCAGCTCTCCTCGGTCCCCGGCCACGGGGCTTGGCCCCCAGCAAGCCCCTGCCCGCCCCATCCCCAGAGCTGGATGACAAACTCGGCTAATCCTCATTATCAGCTCAGGCCGTGGGCGGCATCCTGCATAATGACAGCGCTCGAACCCACGCTCGCATCTGCGTCCTACATGGAGACGGTGCTCCAGCCTGGAGCTGTCAGGGGTGATTAAAACGAAGAAACCTCTGGCTGTCTTCTCGTAGCTACAAGAGTACATCCCTCCAGTCCCTCTGCTCCCTGGCTGCTGGGACGGCACCCAGACACGTAGTGCAAGGGCTCTGAAAGCCCCTGGGGACATTCAGCCCATTTGCATCCCCCACTAGAGATGCTGCTCCGGGGAAGGGGGAAAGGCACAATTAAATATTCTTGCAGGACTTGGCTTGGCAGCCCAGAGGGGACGGCTCTGCTCCTTCGGCTGCCATGCACCGACACAGCCACGAGCTCCGCCGAGATCTCCAGCAGTGCATCCATGCCATGCCAGGGGCTACGTTCATGCCCGCTGCTGCTGAGAGCCGGAGGAGCTGTGCCGGGGTGAGAGAGATGCCCCCGCAGCATGTGGGCAGCATCTTGCCCTGGCCGCGGCAGGGCTTGGTCCTGCTCTGCAGCAGAGGTGGTTTACACACATCCCATGTCTCCGTTTCCCAGCCGTGTCAGGGGACGTGTCCTCCCTAACCTGCGGGAAGGGGGATGGTGCGCTGCTACCTCCTCCCACCGAGTCTCCTCCTGCCCTGGAGAGGACGCAGCCCCCATGCAGGGGGGACACGGGGGGTTCGTTGCTGCCAGAGGGAGAGGGCAAAGTGCCATTTCTCAGTGCTGGCACTTTTCCACACTGCAGCCCGCCACGGAGATCCACGCTTGTCTCATCCACCCTGTGCAAGAGCACATCCAGATCCCCGCAATCATCCACCGTGCAGCTGGACCACGGGGTCCGACACGGGCACAACGCTTGCACCGTGGCTGCTGCAGCAGCTCCGGGTACCGGCACTCCCTGGGGAGACCATGCAGCCACCCACCTCCAACGCACCCATGGGTGCGTCCCAGCAAAGCACCTCTGCAGCGGTGAGAAGTGTCCCGGCGGGCGCTGAGCCAGCCCGGCAGGGCTCTGCAAACGCACCGTGGGCAAAGCTTTGTTTCTGCCAAGGAAAACTCCCCGTGCCGAAAGGGAACGGCCTGTTTCCTCCAGAGGAACTGGTCAGTCTTGTTCCCCCATGTCACTCCCACAGTGCGAACACCCTGGCAGCGGGGTCACGGCTGAGGGACGCAGACCCGTCGAGTGCCGGATCCCTCAAACCACCCTAAACCCGGAGGTACCGCACCTACCCCTCCTCCCAAAGTGCCCACGAACATTTCAACGCACAAACCTCCTTGCTTAAACAAGCCCTGGGACTTAGGGAAGCTGAAGCTCCCCCACACTGAGCGTGCTTGCCCCCGCTGCGGGTCTGCTCTGCTCCCTGCGCTGGCAGCGAGGACACGCTCCCCGTTTTATCAGGGCTTAAGCTGCGTCCTCGCCAAGGCACAGCCGTGCTACCCCGACTGCAGACACTGCCCAGCCACTTCGCAGGCGAAGTTACAGCCTCTGCAACTTAATAAAAATAATTCCCCGAACACCAGGGCGGCTGTGAGCTGAGACCTGCGCTCAGCTGCGCTCACGCAGGCAGAGCAGAGACCACACGCACTCGGTGCATGTCAGAATCAGCACCCAGCGCTGCACCGAGACAGGGAGAGCCGGGGGAGAGCCTGAGGCCGGGGTCCCATCCCCTGGCAGCCCCTGGTGCAGGACTTTTGGCAGGTGATGTGAACACCGTTTGTCCCCTGGGTCTCCTCCCCAGCCGCGGCTCTTCTCCTGGCCCCAGCATCGCTCCGCGGGGCTCTGCTGCCTGCCGGGTCAGGCAGCCGCAGGCAGGACCCTTCCTCTTCTCAAAGCCAGCGTTAACCCACACGGGTCACTTTACAAAGCCAGCTCGCTCAGCCTTAATAAGGGAGCCGTTTCAAGACAATCTGAAGCCCAGCAAGCTCCCAACTTGCTCCCGCTTTGCAAAGAGCCCTTTCTTCCTGCTGCCATCAGACACCAGATGGCAGCTCCCTGTTCGCCTGGACTTCAGAAGAGAATTAAATGTCTCTTGAACAGACCTGCGCTGCGTAAGACCGGCTTTTGTGCCGAGCAGCGGCTTCTCCTTTAACACTTGCCAGTAGCACAGCTTTGACACACACACACACCCCCCCCCCCCCCCATCCACAAATCCCCCGGGCGCCC
>NW_008824673.1:775803-782656 GCF_000699105.1 Pygoscelis adeliae | reverse complement strand
GGGGAGGGGGAAAGAGGACGGATTAAACCTCGGGGGGGGGGGGGGACTGTGCTGCCATGCCGAGGCCTGTCCTTGCGTGGGGTCAAAGCGGAGCCGGTGTCCCCCGGTCGCTGCCCTCCCTCCCTCTCTCCCCTGGCTTTTACCTGCACCCAGGAGCCTCGGCACACCTTCGCTCGCCGGTGGGTCAGTGGCATCCGGCGAGGCTGGGGCCGGCGTGGCCGGCACGCCGGGGAGCAGCCGAGGTGGGCAACGCGGGGACGATGCGATCCCTCCCTCCGGAGCTCAGGCACATCGCGTCCCCCCCGGGTGCCCACGCAGGCACGCACGGCTGCGCGCAGAGCCCTGCCGGCTGCAGCGCCGGCTCGGAGGAAGGGGAAGGAAAAAGCTTATTGTGTAATTTCGCCACGGTTTTCATGGCCGGCTGAGCGCGGACGTCTCTCGAGAGCCGTGCCGGCCCCTTTCCTGCGGCACAGGGCGAGCGTGCAGCCCCTGCAAGAGCGCTTGCCTTGCGGGGGGATTCTCATCACACACACCCCCAAAACAGCCTGTCCAAGCCCCTGTGAACGCAGACATCTGAAATATTAAATAAAATCAGGGGGGTCCCCATCAAAGGGGAATTCGCCAGCCCTCTCCATCACCTTTAGCTGGTTTTTAAGCCTCCCCATCACTCAGACCCCTGAGGATTGTGAGTTACCTGCTCTGCTCCGCCCCAGATAAGCCAGTCTGGGGAAAAAAAACCCAACAACTGAGATCAGGGGGAGAAAAGCCCTGGTGGGGAGGAGAAACTAGGTGAGAGCAGCGGGCGCAGCGTGCGGTGGGATAAGGGCAGCACTCGGGGAACAAGACCCCTGGGAGGCATGTCCCAGAGGGGGTGTTACATGCCCGGGTGGCAATTTTGGGATGCTCACGACAGGGAGTCTCTGATACAAAGAGAAGCAAAAGACCACGTAGAGGAGGCCACCAACCCCTCCACCTCTGCCCCTGCCAGCCTCTGCCAGGGCACCTCAGCCCTCCCAAAAGGACCCCGTCACTTGGCCGGCCACTATCCGCATTAACCCAACAGGCTGTCTCCGAAGGGGGGTGTTTTGGGGGAGCAACAGCCTCCCCCAGCTCTGCAGCACTTCCCAGGCAGTAGCACGCACCCTGCGACAGCGAGGGGAGGCTGGAAATCCCCCATGTCAGCATGGCATCCCTGGTCCTGCTTATCTTCCCTGCTCCAGCATCACCCCAACCCAGAGCAGAGCCCTTTTCCGTACTCCTGTATCGGACCAGCCCTCCACGGTCAGGGAGACAGAGATCACTGACCCAGCACACCCCGGAGGACCAGCAGCAATAGCCAGTCCTGCTCTGCTCCCCATGGGGAGTGAAAATCAGGCTTGGCTGTAACATCAGCACCTTCCCCCGCCAAGAGATGCTGTGGAGGGACGGCCCATGAGCAGCACATCTTACGAGCCCAGGGAAATATGGCTGGGACTGGTGCTGAGGGGACTGCAGCATCCCCAGCAGAGCCTGGCCAAACCCAGAGGCTGCCGCACAAGGGCACTCTTGGAAGAGAGTCAAAAGCCTCCGCGTGGCTTTTCAGCTCTTTTGAGCCACGCAGGAGCGAGAGAGAGATAGGTAAGTCACTCCTGGCACGGAGCATCCTCACAGGGAGAGCTCAGACAGTGCCAATCAGTGAGAAACTCCCCGTCCTGCCACGCGTGGAGGGGATGCTGCCTGCCCCCCCCGCACACATCAGCAGCAGCCCACGGAGGAAACAACGTGTTCGTGACACAAAGTTTGAGCTCAGCAGAAACCCAAGAGCATTTCTGAGTGACTGTCTGATGAGGATGATTACTATAATTAAGTCAGATTTTCAGAAATTGCTGGTGACATGTAAAAACACATCCCAGATCCCCAATTTTTACATAACGTGATGGTGAGGGTTTTACTGCCTTCCCCCTTGCTGGCTCTTGCTGGTTGGGTTTTCACGTGGCTGCCCGATCTTTAAAGCACGACTTGCAGGTTGTGTTTTTTTATCTGTCGCTTCCGCTGTTGACCTCGGGTTTGCACCGGAGCACGGGAGACGGAAACCCCGGAGATGTGCCGGCATGCACACTCCTGGCGCCGAACCAAACCCAGCCTCCGGCACCGGGATGGGAGACGGGCGGTTTTATGCCTGCTCCACCTGCTTCGGTAACTCACAGCCCTCCCCAGGAATGATTCACCTTAACGAGGAAAGGAGAGGCCCTGGGCTGCTCGCCCGGGGCGCCGGGAGAGCATCGGCCCCATGACTCTGCCGTGGCACACCGCCTCGGCTGGAAGTGGCCAAGGACCAGGGCAGCCCGTCTCTGCCAAGGTTGAGGTTGGGTTATTAACCTGCCTGCACCCGTATGAGATGTTCGAGACTTTCCAAGCAGCTTGTGGAAACCTCTCCGTGGTGGTGCCCTCCAAAAACACCCTCCTGGGAGAGCGGCTGCCTTGCGAGATGGAGGGACCCTGGTCCCCAGCTCCATCCCCAGCCGAGACCTATCTCCCACCTCCCCCCGACTCTTGCAGCTGCATCCACCCTCCAGCACCCACCTCCCTCCTCGGGGCATTTGGAGGGAGCCCGTGGGCACCCACAGACCCACCACCAGCACTGGGGCCCCAGCTGCAGCTCTGCCCCTGGATTGACGTGGATATTCATCACTCCATTCCCTTTTTTGCAGACAAAAGGCTCCAGGGGTGGCTGTGTCTGTCGCACACGATAAGTGGCCTATTTTCCTCCCCCGATCACAACGCGGCACGACTCCAGCAGCAGGCGGGCGCTGCGAGACAGCCAAGCTCACATCTGCCGGGGCCGGTTCTCCAGCAACAGGAGGGAAGCAGAGAGGAGAAATCGGTGCTGAGCAGAGGGTGACATCCCCACCTACTCGGCAGCTACAAGGGGAAGCACCTCCTTTGTGGAAGTTACTAAAGTATTGGGCAATTTTTGGCTTCACACCCTTGAGCAAAAAGCAGCCCAGGAGAGCAGGGCTGGGTACAAGGCACAGGGGAAGGCACTGACAGCTCTGGAAAGGAGCCAGGGTTTCGAAGACAGAAGGATGTGATGCAACATCCCGCTGTAAGGAATGGGGGCAGAGCAAGAGCAGGGAGAAACGAGAGCAAAGCTCTGACAAAAGCCCCAAAGCCCAGGTCCTGGATGCAAACTCCATAGGGCCAGGCTGACCCCACGGTGCGAGCCGAGCCCCGTGAAAGAGGGGCCAGCTCCTCTGCTGCCTGGGCAGGGACGTGCCCACCGAGAGCACAGCAAAAGCACATGAGGTGGGACAGGGGCAACACGACATTTCCACACCACAGAGCCACTTGCACAACAAGAAATTATTAAAAAGACCCACAACGGTATGAAACCATCCAAGCCCCAAAGGATATTCACCCTCCACTCTCTCATGGGCTGAGGGATTTGGTTCAGACTCACGAGACAAGGAAGATGTTGGGTCCCTGGTGCGTACCTAGCCATGTCCTCCCATGCCCTCTCACAGCCCAGACCACCCTCCCGTGGCCACCCCGCTCCGTGGCCACCCCGCACCGTCTCCCCTGTGCCCAGCCCAGGAGCTCCCAGCTGCTGACTGAGCCCTTCAAACCCAACACCCCAACGTCAACATATGATGCAAGAGCGTGTTGCAACACCGCATATTGTTGTGACACGGCTGCTAAAAACCTAAATAAGCTGCTCTTCCAGACTGGTCCTCTGCAAATCCTTCCTAATCCAATCTGGTTTATGGCATTAAGTTGGACCCTCACGTACTGAACGCCCCCATTTGTACAATGGTTGGGAAAATCCTCTCGTTCCCTTATTCCTGGTTGAATCTCTGATGCAGAGATCACCAGAGCTCCCTTCTCCTCACCTGTGGAAGTATCTAAGGATGAGGACCCGCCTGCGCTCCCAGCTTCACACCCCGCTGGCACGTCCCATGGGTGGCACACCACCGGTCCAGGCATGGGAAACCATCTCCCCTGCGCCGACTGTAACCGAGCTGAACGCAGCTGAACACAGCCGGGCACTGCCGAGCAGCTTCTCCTCTGCCGGGTGTTTATGTGGTTTAAAACAACGGGGTTTTCTCCACCTTAGCCAGACACAGCGGAAGAGCTAGAGGGGACGAGCCCTGCACTGACCTCCAGCTTGCCCCAGTAAATCGCAGCTGGGATCCAGGCTACGAAACAAGCCCGAAAACACAGCGATTTGGTGCATTATTCACGCAGAGCAGAAGATGCCAGAGCACACGCTCCCCGCCACGGCTCTGCCCTTCCTGGGGCCACCCCACGGCTGGATCCTGCATCAGGGGGACACGACTGCACTGCCAGCTGCCGCTTACATCTCCGCTGAGCAAAGCGGAGCTTGCCACGGGCTGTCAAAGGCACACTCCTCCTTGATGCTAACTTCTTCAGGGAGGAAAAAGCCTTCCCGTGTCTCCCCGGGGTCCTCTCGGTTAGCAAACATCTGCCACAGCACGTGCGTTAGAAGAGCTCAGCGAGGGAGGCAGGCGTCAGCAAGTTAGGATGAAGGTGTTATAATTACCCTCAGCCTCCCTGTAATCTGCAGAGTGCCGAAAAGTTATGCCACGGAAAAGGAAAGCAGCCGAACCTATTTATATTGCCTTCCCGGGGAGACGCAGATGGCCAGGCTGACACGAGCTCGAGCAACGCGAGCGGGGCTCCTCTCCCTGTGCTTTCCCTGCAAATACACCCAAAATCGTGTTTGGCTCCATCAGACGCTTAATACAGAAATAGCTGGGGCCCGCGCGGGCGTTGCATACACACCATTGCTGGCTGCATGGCGAGATGGCCCCGGGGAAGAGCTCCTGCTGCACCTGCAATTTAAATAATTCCCCCGAGTGCTGCTCTTCGTCCTCTCCCTTCCCAGTAAACCAGCCCGCGGGAGCACGGCAAACCACCCAGGGAGTGCCGGCAGCGACGGAGCTGGGGGAAATGAAGGTGGTTTTGATCCCTCCCACCCGTGCGAGGCGGCCAGGACGGGCAAGGAGCAAACGCGGGGCTGCCAGGAGTGCAAAGGTTGCACGGGCGAGTGACAGTTCAGCTTTCTGCTCCGGCAGCGTCACGGGGCCAGGGCGGCAGCGGGGATCACGCCAGCATCGTGGGGCAGCTCCCAAAGCAGCAGAAGGGGCCTCGGCGTGGCAGGTTCTGTCTCAGCTTCTGCAAACCGCCTGGTTTCCCAGGGAAAGGCGGTGCGGGCAGCCCAGCACTGCACCTCGACGCTGGGCAAACCCCCACGGTGCCTCCACCAGCCTCCCCAAAACACGCCGCTTGCTGATACCTGCAGCACTTGCCCAGCACAGCCCCCATGTTTTATGTCCCCTCTCCCTTTTCTGGCTCAGCTGCTAGAAAGGGTGACAAGCCACAGCTAAGTATCACCTCCAACCGTGCCGTCTTACCCAGGCAGAGCGTGGTCCATCACCGCCCCACGCACGGGAGAGAGGAGCCCGTGGCAGCCCCGTGGTCCCTGTTTGGACGTGAGCAGCTCAGGACGAGTGCAGTGGATGCTCGGGAGATGCTGGCGGCAGCAGCACCGAAGGGAAGGTCACCGGCAAGACGGCGCAGATTACTCGAGCCCAGCAACGTGGATGCTAAGGGCACGACACGCTGGCAGAGGACCGAATGCTATTTTTCTGCTTTTATTTCCAAATCCTGACAAAGACGTGGATTCCCGAGCAGGCCAGCTCACCCATCCGCTCCTGAGCACCCCGCTTGGGTGGAACCTCCCCACAGACCTCCCCGCTCTCCCAGTCGTCTTTCCCAAGACGAGGGAGATAAATCCAGGCTGATTTAACTTTAACTTCGTCGGCATCCTCCGCAATCCTCCATGTGCAGCCTGGCACGTCGGGCATCACCATCGACCTTCCCGCTCAGCAGCACACGGTGCCCAGCAGCAAGTGGGCAGGGACAGGGAGGACGAAAGACCCGTTGCATTTCCAGCCAGGAAATGGCTCCATCCCCAGGGAACTGTGTCCCTAATTGTTTCGCATTAAGAGCTTCCAAATTCATGAGCACGATAACCAGGAAGAGGAGAAAAGCAATTAAATTAACCCCAGGAGCCATGAAAGGCAGCTTCGCCTCGCGGTCCTGCAGCCCTCCGTGACGCGGCGTGCTCCTTCCCATGGGATGGGATGGGATGGGATGGGATGGGATGGGATGGGATGGGATGCCAGCCGGCCAGTGCCAGTCCCCCCCAGGTGACTATTTCTTAACATGCGCCAAATCTACGCAAACCAAACTCATTCTGCACACACCCACCAAAGCCGCTTCCCCGGCAAAACCCATCACGCTCTCCTAAAGTGCTTTGTGCGATATAATTTCCTTTCCAGTTACAACAGCCAGCAGTGCCTCTCGGCTCTCTGTTTGTGTGAAGCTCTATCACATGCCGCATAACAGCCCAACAAGGAATTTATAAATATAGTCTTTTGAGGCAGTAATTGTCACTCCAGCCATCTGTTAAAATGGAGAGCTAGGCAGCGGCGCGGCGGAGGTGAAAATCCCCGGGAAAGCGTCGCGGCGGTGCCATGGGTGAGCCTCCGAGGGGGAGCAGGGGAGATGCCGTGATTTGGGGTCTCATGGGAGCTGCACTTTGATCATTGGCCATTGATCCTAGGGCTCATCCTGCTCACCGCCCGGAAAGATGCCTGACTTCCGAACTGCATCAAATTTGCCAACTTTTGTCATTCCACACCTTCTTCTTGCCGTGTGGGGTGCAGGCCAGCACCTAATATTTTCTCCCAGCAGACTCCAGCGGCTTTGCCAGGTGGGATCAGCCGTGCCACAGGCGGATGCCCACCCTCCGGGAGCCCCGAGGGGCTGCTCTGGCCCCCGCACCGCT
>NW_008824673.1:775327-775721 GCF_000699105.1 Pygoscelis adeliae | reverse complement strand
GGGCGAGAAGCGGCCAATAAAAATGAGTGACACGCACACCCCGGCGAGCTTGGTCCCGGGGCGGATACAGCCTCGCGTTACAGGGAGTTTTGCAAGCATTTACCAGTGCACGATGATTAATTAAAGCTACGATTGCCAAAATAAAAGATAAACAAGGTGAGCTGGTGATGCACCCGGTGCTCTTCCCTCTCCCTGGGTGCCGCCCTGCCCCGAGAGCCGTGATGGGAGCCCCCGAAGGGGCTGCGTGCCGAAACATGGCCCCGGGCAAGCGCCGGGGTGGACTGGAAAGACCTGTTGCTGCTCACACTGCCGGAGCCACGAGGGCATGGGGCTGGAAGGAGAGGAGTGGCGGAGGCCAGCGAAGGCGGGGGCACCGCCCCCCCTGCCACCCCCC
>NW_008824673.1:771241-775015 GCF_000699105.1 Pygoscelis adeliae | reverse complement strand
ACCGGGGGGGGGGGGGAAAGAACAAAGAAAAAAAAAGGCAGCTTTATTTCTCCCTGACATTTAATAACCTTTATTGTCCTCCGAGCGGCGGTTTCCCATCCCAAGAGCCGGCAGCACGGCTGATCTTCCTCCAGGCTGGAAACGCTTTAGAGCCCAGCAGCCGCCCCGTCTCCCCGCTCTCCACCAACAGCGAGAAACCCCGAAAGGTTCAAAAACCACAAACCAGAAGGAAACGCCACGGGAAGCGGCAGCCCTGGATGCCGGGGCTGGGCTGGCTCCTCCGGAGCTCGCTGCAAACCCTGCATCCCTGCCGCCTCCCACGGCTCCCGGCTTCGCCCCGCAGCGTTTCCCGGGGTGCTCCGGTTATTTTTCAGCCTTGCTGTGTGCACTGAGCTCGTACAAAAGGTGCCAGCAGAGCATCCAACCCGCTGGATGAGGTAGTTACTAGGTGAGGGGAGAGCCGCTGACAACTCGCAGGAGGCGAAAGGAGAAATTAATGGTGCTGCAATTCCCACTGCCTCCGTCATTAGGAAAAGAAAACGCATTCGAGCATCCTCACTCGAATGCACAATGTAATTTGTTTCAAGTTTAATACCATCCTCCTTCCCGGAGATGGGCTGAAGCTGGGAAAAGGCTCTGGTTTTATCGGCCGCGCTTCAGGGCAGATGCAAGGCCAAGGAGGTGATTTGCAGAGAGTTTTATAAAGGGAAAAAAACTCATCTAAACCTGCACTGTGTTGGTGCTGCAAGAGGCGACCGGCCACTAAACTGTTACAGACGTTATCACCCAGAGCTGCTTGCTAATAGAATAGCTCAGTATTTAGCAGAAGTCTTTTATGGAGGGTGTCAGTAAGTTTTTCTCCTACCCACCAAACTCTGCACCGCTAAAACTGCCTGGCGTCACCGTGCTCCTGCACGAGACGGTGGCATCACCTCACCTGAAAGCACGAGTTTTGGGGCAGGACAGGAGAAGGACAGGGCAATGCCATTTTATCTGGGATTTAATCCTCTCCTCGAGCCCTGGGCTTTGCACAAGGAGGTGGGGATTTTCCCCAGCCCAGCTCACGGTGTTTCCTCCTCGGGGCCTCTTGTTTGCACAGGCGGCTTGCAAACGTTTCTCGCTCCCGGTGCCATGAAACGGCTGCACTCGCCCCTCGACACAGCTCCGGGGGGTGCAGCCCAGCTGGGCATCAGCGCCCACGGCTCCCCAAACCCCCAAACACCACTAATTAAGGCATCAGATCTGCTCAGCTCAGCCACCCCCCCCCCTAAGCTGCAAGAGCTCCCCTGCACCTTCTGCTTCTGGCTTTTAATCCAAGAGCACGGCCGGGGCCGTCAGCCATGTCATGCTACGTAAGTCAAGTCAGGTCTCCAGGCGTTGCTGGAATAGAGAAATAATAAAATACAGACCTGGTGGTCCCACGGCAGCAAAATCGCTGGGCTTTTTCTCCAGGGCTGGAACAAGGAAGAGATAAAACACGCTTGCTCCAGAGCACAGGCAAACAACAGCTTATCACCACGTTAGCAGCCTCAAGGCTATTGCACGGCTTCAGGAAAAGTATTATTCCTCTCCGCTCACGGTAAAGTTTCTATTTTTGGCCCCTCCGTCACACCAAGCCGCTGCCTTCACTCGCACTGGGCTGGGAAACCAGCCAGGCCCGCAGCCCCGAGGGATCCTTGCAAAGCCCGGTTCTTCCGCGGCTGCCAAACTCACCAGCAAATGGCTAAACTTTCGGTAAAACAGAGAGAATTTTTGTTAAGACTGCAGATTCCTTGCAGATCACCTTGGTTTGATTTTTTTGTTCGTTTTTTCCCTCTGAAATGGCTTATTTCCTGGGACATCTCCCCGGCAGAGACCCGACACATCAGCCCGCAGCAGGCACTGCGTGGCATTGCCACCAACCGCCCAAATTTTGCAGAGGGAGTTAAATCAGGGTGGCTGAAATGCGTCTGACTGCAGATGCCGAAGGGCATCGGCCGGGGGGATGCTGCGAGCCTGGGCTGGCTGCGGCAGGGAGGCTGCTGTGCCCTCGGCGTGCTGCCGGGGAGGCTGTCCCGGGAGAGCGGGCCCCGGTTTGGGGATGTTTTGATGCTGGGGAGGGTCCAGCCAGGGCTACCAGAGGGTTTGGGGCTGGCATTGGCGTCGCAGGGGATGCTCGCCTGGCTCAGGGGGGAGATACCCGAAGGGCAGCTGCAAAAGGGCAGAGCCAGACTTTGTGCTGGACTTTGCAATGACACTTTAGGGGCTTCAGGGTGGAAAACGGTGGATTCTCTGTCCTTGGGGGGACAGAAAAAGCCGCAGCTGATCTGACCCGCTGCTGGCAACAGCCCTCCATGTGGGCGAGAGACCGCCAGGCCCTTCTGCCAACACATCTGTGAAGCTCTCCTGCCTGCACCACGCTTTCCTTGGCCAGAGAGAACAGATACGTTCATTTTATCTCTCCGCCGGTTCCACTTTCCGGATCTCATCGGCTAGCCTTGGCTGCAGAGCTGCCACCACGCCGCTGCAATGCCCAAATCCAGACACTAAATACATTGAAAAAGAACATTTTTGATAATCACGTTCTGTAGAACTGTGGGATCTGTAATTGAGGGTGAAATTACATCCAGGGTGCATTTCAGTACTGAAAATAGCGTGATAAATTAGCTCAGCTTTTTCCCGGTTGACTCAGCTAATCCTTCAGACGCCGACAGACAGATTTGATTGTATCATCTCTCCTTGGGCTCAGTAAATACCAAGGCCAAGTCGTGGCAGCTGCAGAAGATATATACAGAGCTGCTGCCTGCAATATATAATCTGCCCTTATTTCTGAATGCACCACAGCTCGGCAGCAGAGCTGAACAGAGGTCGCTCACGCTCCTGTTTTGATTTATGAATATGGATTTTGTTGGTTAAGCCATTAGGAGCGGTGATGAAGCAATTCAGTGTACATCCTGAACTGCAGCTTGCCTCATTTGAAGCCCGCTCTGCAGAACATTCTCCGTGTCTCCCCCCTGCAACGCCGTTCATGCAGAGAAGATTATATTAAGGCTTTGTCTGTAATGCTGTAATTCCACCTTGCCGCCCTGAGCCCTCTCCTGTGTGAAACAACCCAGCCGCAGGCAAGGAAACGGTTGCAAAAGGGGATTGCTGAGGACTCACACCCGTGCCCAGCTGGAGAAGCTGATATCCCGCCCAAGAAGCTTAAAGAAAAGCATTAAATCTGCTAGGTCCCCAGCGGGGACCCTGCTCTGGCTGTTTGCGGTGCTGTCCCAACGCCTCCATCCACCCCGGGGGACTTGGGGATGCCCCCGGCCGGGGTAGCTGGGGTGGGGGGTGACCCATCCCGCTCTGCTCCGTGGGCAGCGCTCCCCTGAGAGCAGCACTCACACACACACACCCCTCACACCCCCCGGAGCAAAGCACTGGAGAGGAGAGTTACCATCGCGGCCACGGCTGGCTGAGCGGCCGAGCATCGCTCCCCAGGGAAGCCCAAACCGGTTAGATCCCTCTTCCAAGGTCGTATTCCCAGCTCCTGGGTCAGCACGTCCCAGCCCCACTCCACACAGCTTTGAACCAGCGCGGGGTAAGAAACAGGCTGTGCCTGGGAGGCCTTGCTGTGCAATTAGAGAAAACAAAGAGGGAGATGGGAATTGTACGTACAGCGTGGCAAGGGCTGGGGTACGGCCTCTGCCGCCTGGCTCCCAGCTGGCTGCTGGCTCTAAGCCGTATTTTTCCCCATCGCTGCCGTATCTGCTTGTTTTGGAGAGGAGAAGGCTCCCCCCCCCCGGGCGG
>NW_008824673.1:770244-771172 GCF_000699105.1 Pygoscelis adeliae | reverse complement strand
GCACCGCGCGGTAGAGGGCCAATTTGGCACCTTCTCCCTAATGAACCAGCACGATCCAAGATGTGGTCGTGGATTAGACAAATGCGTTTTTGGCGCAGGAGCCTTTGGGAAGGGTCCCAGCGAGGGCAGGTTTCCCCTTTAGAGCACCTAAGGCAGCAAGCAAGATGCTCAGAAAGGAGCACAAATTATATCCAAGATCTCTCCCTTCCAGAGTAGCAGAAAATTAAATTTCCGCATTATTTATTCGAGCAACTCACAGAACTCCTAAATGGAGCGGATCAGTCGCAGCCATCTAGCGCATCACTTGCCAGCCATCCCCTCCTCATTTGTTTTTAATTAGCAGCAACATGCAGGGGGCTGAGCCAGGCAGCGCCAGCACTGCTGATGCAGTGAGATAACGGAGCTCGCCTCCTCCAGCCGGGATTACGGGACATCAGGCGGTTGGCTGCAAATCACCCCCTAATATGCTGGGAGCAAGGGTGGGATAAACGCACTGGAGCAGGTAACAAGGTCACTGCCGAAAGGACACTTGCTCTGTGTCTGGGGTGTTACGGTAACGAGGACTGAGGGACACGGGGTCAAATGAGGCTCCATGGGAAGAGCAGCGACTGCACGAACCAGGCTGAGCTGCAAGACCTGCCCCAGCCGTGACTAATTTGGGTTCCCGGAGGTGAGGCGAGGGATGAGAAGGTGAGAAAAAGCCCCGGGGAGAAGCCAGTCACCCAGAAAAACACTGCAAAGAGAAGTGAGACATGAAGGCTGAAAGGGAGGGGGGGAAGGAATGAATTTAAATATAAATTTAAACCAGTTGCATCCTCCCTGGCTCAGGGGCGGCACAGAATGTTCACAGTGGCTAAGGTGGGTTTGGGTTGTCCCCCAGGTACGGGGGGACAGATTGAGGTAGCTGATTGGAACCGGTTCGCTTGGG
>NW_008824673.1:769679-770107 GCF_000699105.1 Pygoscelis adeliae | reverse complement strand
CCAGCCTGGACCCTGCCTGCCCCAGGGGGATGCCGGGGCCACCAACAGCCTGGACTGACGGACAGAGAGACAGAGCACACGGTGACGGAGCAGGAAGCAGGGAAGGAAGTGCATCAGGTCGGCTAACGAGCTGCTTATTGAATAATTCAGAGGGAGCTGATGGCGGGTGGCCACCGACTCCCATGGCCCTCCCTGCCCTTCGCAGCACTGTTTTGTTTCGCCTCGTGCTGTTTTTCCGGAGAGGTCAGCGCTTCGTTACCCGGCTCAGCCCTTCCCGCTCGTTTTCAGTGGGAGAAATCACCGTCCCCACATCTCCCTGGGCCAGGCATCCTCCAGGTGTGGCTGCTGGCAAACCCACACGCCAGGGTCCCCGGATCCCCCTGCTAGCCCCCCACGCGCCGTGGGCCTGCTGCAGGGAGGGGGGCAAA
>NW_008824673.1:749151-768839 GCF_000699105.1 Pygoscelis adeliae | reverse complement strand
GACGGTGACCGCCGAGGGGAAGGCTAAAAGGGCAGCCGTGACATTACGCGCCGGGTCCCGAAGGCACAGCCACCCGCGACAGTGACAGCGACCATCACGCAGGTCTGGCACGGGCGTTAATTACCGCAAGGATGCGTCAGCGTGCAAGCAAAAGGCTGACAACTCCAAGGAACCACGGAAAGAGCTTACATGTCTTTAATCAGCCCTGTAGAGCTTGCCGCTAATTAACCTTTTGCACTGGGAAGAGGAGGAAGAAACAAAGCCCTGCTGGGAAGCGGGGCGAGCAAAGCGCACGCACCAAATTGCTCATCCTCCTCCCAGCCTATGCGCCGGGGAGAGATGCAAAGAGGAGAGGGCAGACCCAAGTTTCGCCAGCCGACCAGTCCCCCCATTTAGGTGCCTCCAAAGGCTTGGAAACCGGGAAACACCAGCCCTTGGACCAAGGAGCGAGGTGGGTAAGGTTCCTCCCTCTTCCCCTGGTCCCCGGACTCAACACGGGGACTCCCAGCCTCTAACGCAGCCCCTGGGAGTGACTGCGCAGGGCTGTCCCCCTTCATTCTCTCCTGCACCAGGAGGGAAGGCAGATGAGGCTCCCCTCTCACAGGAGGGAGAGAGCTCGGGGTAAAATAGATGGCCGATAAGCAGAGAACAGTGAAAAATTCCAACCCCCCCAAGCAGCACTGAATAAAAGCCTCCGTTCCAGCCCATTCCCGAAGGAGCAGGGAGATCAGGACCGAGATGGAGTGCAAGACGGTGTTTCACACAGCCTGAGGGTGATGATGCTCTGGATAAGCTTACGCAATACCAGGGCCAAACTCATTTTGGCTTGCCAGGCCGGTCAGTCAGCACGCGCCTGCCAACAGCCAAAACCAAAGTAAGCGTTAGGCAGAAAGGCAGAAGTATTGCATTGAGAGGGAACGGGAAAACCCGACGTTGCTTTCACATCCCATCCTTACCCCAGGGGAAGGTCTCCAGCTGCTGCCAGGAGTTGGGCTCACACGGGGAACTGATTTTCAGGCACATAGTTGCAGCATTAAGGAGGGAGACCCACCTTCCTTCCTGGCAGGAACCAACAGACCTCTGACTCTGTGTTAAGGCACCAAAGCCTTGTGGTTTTTAGAAACAAGCCAAGTAGGAAGAAGCAGCATCACTGCAAACGGCAGCGGTGGCCTCTTTGGCAGAGCAGAGACACAGCCCTGAGAGGAGACTAAGACCCAGCTGCCAACACAGTCCCCAAGCCAGTGTGGGACGTGCCTGTTCACAGCAACCGTCTTCCCAGAGGGGGAAAAATTTACCCTTGCACGGCCTCAGTGTCTAAGCTAACAACTACGGGGACAACCCTCTGCCTGTTCCACAGTTAACAGCCCGTAACTGGCTGTGACACTCGGGACTCTACCCCTAGCAGATGGAAAAAGGAGTTCATCCATCACCGAGCCGGGAGGAGGAACCCACCTGCTGAGGAACACCTCTGCCAGGTCACAGATACCTCCTCGCTCCTCGGCCAGGGGCTCTGCCGAAGGAGGTGAGCGAGGCTTAGCCCTGCGCTGCCCCGCTCCTCTCCGGGAGGCGTTGAGCTGCCCAGCACCGAACCTTCACGTCTCTGAGTTTCTTTGGAAGGAGAGGAGGGAGTGCTGCAAGCCAGCATGTGGGAGGCGCATGTGGTTGGTGTTCAGAAATGCTGCCGCTTGAGAAACTACATTTGTGCTCCTTGAAGGCCAAACATATGGTAGGAGTTACGGCATGCTTATTAGACATGTTTTATTATTTTCCCTCGCTAAGGCTTGAACGACTGTGTGATCACATACAGAACACTTCACATAAAGGAGCAGGGTCATTGTGCCTTTAGCACCAGAAAACGAATGCCTGGGATTAGGCGAAGGCATGGGTGGTTAAAATAAAAAAAAGAAGGGGGAAATGGAAGAGGTGACACGTTCACAGAGGACTGCACTCGAGGAGCTGTAACGGTGTACTCTGGTCTTGATTAGCTACCGGCATTAAGGCAGAGCCATTCCCAGATTAAAAGTTCACGCATGAACTTTGGTCGTTTAGTGCTCCGTGGCCAAGGTTTGTTCTCAAAAATAATAATCTGCCAATAAACTTACTGGCAGAATTGGGTTGCATAACTGGAAGCACAACATCTACTCCATTAAAGGCAGGACTCAGGCCATTCACACTGAACCGGGGACTCTGCCGTACGTCCTGGCACACGATCAGACACAAGACCCGCTGCACGAGGACAAACGACTCCTCGGTGGCAGCTGAGCTCACGCCACAAATTCTCCCATTTCAACATAATCACTCTTTTACAAAAGCAGCAAGAGCAGTTCAGATCTGAGCTGGGTGTGAATTTGAAGGTGTGTGTGAGGAAACATGAAAAAAGGCGTAAGAAATATCGATGAGTCTTAGCCCGATTCCATAAAGAAGGGGGCTTACACCATCACGCTGCCTCCCCTTCCTCATCCCTCGTGTTAAGTTTTGTGCCAGCTGATCTCTTTCAGACCAAGTGGAAAGAATAATAATAATAAAAAAAAAAACCCACACATGCTTCCTTTCAGAAAGAGAAAGCTGTGGCTGGGAAGGCAGAAAGACTTCATCAGGGCTCAGGTCGTTACTTCTGCCAGCCCCAGCATCTGCTGCGGGAGGGAGCCGGGCACCGCAGGCACCCCGGGGTAGGAGCTGCGCGTGGGCAGATGCAGGGGGAAGAAGAGAAAAACAGGGACGAGGGAAGAGTTGGGATTTCGCAGCATGAGGTGTGGGGGTGCGTGCCTCGCATCTTCAGGAAATCCGTTTAACTGCTCACCGAGTACCCAAACAAGGGAAAATTAACTCTTATCGCGTGGTGGAAGACAGGCTGCTGCACGTCAGAAGGGTGGAACCCGCCCGCTGCTTTCCTTTGGAACAAGAAAACAAACAAACAAACAAAAAAAAGAAGCAAACAGAAGTAAGTTCACAAAACTTTCCTTTTTATTATTTGAAACTGGAAAAGGCTCCTTGGGTAACAATGATCGGGTGTAAAAGTAACGCACATGTTTTGCTCAGCTTTTTGATACCTGGGATGAAGTAGGCCAAGTGTTGCAAAGTCACGTCTGGTTTTCAGACAGCCCGTTCCTCTCAAACCCCCAAACAAAAGGACAGGCAAAACCCCACCCCTCGGACAGGGGAGCAGACCGGGCAGGCGAGTTGTTTAAACTACAGTTATGTTCCACACGGGGTGTTTGTGGCATGAAACCGAGGTGTTTGATGTCAAATGGCATTTTAGAAAGAAAAGCTCACCTTTTCCCTCTGCACTACCCTCTGGATGAAGCAGGGATCTGGTGTTTCGCCTTCATTTTTAGTAAGTACCACGGGGTACTTTATAGAGACTTATTTACACTCAAAGCCTGCTGGAGATGCCCAGATAAATCCATCGGTGTCATGTTAAATTGGTGAGTGCAAAATACACATGGAAACAGGGTACACCTGCTTAGGGGAAGTAGGAGTCTTAATCAATGAAAAAAAAGTGCAGATTGCTTTAATTAAGCTAATGAACACGGTTGATCCAAGTGCTCTTTTCCTCAGAAATTAAAAAGACTGCAATCCAAACAAAAACCAGAACCATACATTTTAATTCAGTGCACACACACACAAAAAAAAAAAAAAAGGAAAGAAAAAAAGGTCAGTGGCACTCACAGTTTGGTAACTTATCTTCCACTCCACCGCCTGATCACACATCTCAAATATTTCGCTGTCCAACTGGTAAGTTATGCTGTCCATCTGGCCTGCAGCGCAAAGGCCAGCACGCAATCCTTTGGCAGCTGAACACAACAGAAGATTATTGGCCACGTGAGCAACCAGCTACAAGACAGAGTTAATATACTATCGTTTCCTAAACTAGCAAGTTGAGATTATACAACCCATTTCCACACAACACTCAACACTCCCATTAAATTCCACTAGTTTTAAATTAATAAAAAGCAATAAAAAGTCATCCTTGTTTAAAAGTAAACATTGAGCCAGCTGCACTTTAGTTTTTTCCTGGTAGCTTACACCTCCAAGCAAGCTTGCACGATTTGCTTTCTCCCCAGTACAAGTTTCCTAACTAACTGCCATCCGACCTCTGCTGTCCCATTCCAGAGTAGCCGCGGCAGTACTGCACCGTTCACTCCAGAGGGAAGCTGACAGCCGAAGTTACGAGTAATTCCATCCTTTTCCCTCCTCCTCCTCAATAAAAAAAAAAAAAAAAGCCTGACAAGTCCATGTGGACTGCAGTGAGTCTCCTACAACCACAACGCCTGATCACAGCACATTTACAGCTACGAAATCAGGCCCAAGGCAAACAAACTGGCTGGATGAGGATCTTTGATGCTTCTGTTTTCCAGCTGGCCAAACCCATGTGTTTTGACAACAGAGAAAGCATGATCTAGGAGCACAACACAGCCCGAGCACGTAAGCCAGTCACTTGCTTATTGCTCCTGAGCTACAATTAAGCCCTAGGTCCTGCTGTGGCTATTGGGGCAACGCTGCTCTGCAGCCTAATTGCAAGCGCTTTTTTTATCCCAAAAGGCTTCTGCCAAGAGAGTATTCCTACCCCTGACAAGTTGTTTTCCGTCTTCCCCAGCACTTTCCACCCATCCGGGATCAAGAAATAAAGCCCAATAATTGTCCCCAAGATTTTCTACAGACCGAACAGGACGAGGACACGTCAGCACCAGAAACTTATCCCCATCTGCAAGGCACCACCACACATTATCCCTGTCAACAGCTCACAGAAATATCCCAACAAGCTGGACAACTAGGGTTCAGGAAACAAACAGGGTATGCACAGGGAGGTGGTACAGCCCGTACCAAACATGAACAAGTACAGCAAAATACTGTACTGTTAGCACTGCTTCCCACAGGTACCACGAGGGAAGGCTGGACCAGGGCTGCCGTGGCATCCCCCTCGGCCACAGACGATGCTCAGATCCAAAATGCCTGCCACTGAGTCTGGCCGCACTCCTCTTGTTCCTTCCCCTCTCCCAAAGTTTTCAGAGCTGCAGGTTGTAACTCCTCATTGTGTTATTCTGCTTTTCCCTGAAAGCACTGATGTAGCCATGCACAAAGGAACCAGCAAAGACGCAGGAGCACCCAGAGCATTTATGCCAGTCTCTCCAAATTCGCCGTCTTGACAGCTTTCCTCACCCAAAGCCAAATCAGAGGGAGTTTTCTTCTGAAATGCCACAAAAGCCTGCCAGGCTTTGAGGAACAGAAGGTGGGAAGAGAAGGCAGAGGAGGAGTATTAATACAAAATTTGCTATTTTCATTGCCTTTGCTCTAGACAGAATGCCACGGTGTATCAGCAGTTTTGCCTTTAATGAGGACTAGCACATTCTGACATTTTGAGGCCAAGCAGGTACACTATAAATAAAGAGATGCTACTACAGGGGCAAAGCTGAGCTGTGCAAAGTTCCTGCAGGGCATCAAGCCTCTGCAAAGCCCTTCTCTCCAGCCAGCCAAGCAGGTCTCGCCTTCGGAAGGCAGACCCTTAACACTGCCACTGAAAAGGTTCAGAAGGGACAAGCTACAAGCAGAAGAACCATCTTAGCCTGGAGAACAGCTGATGCACAACCTGTGCCAACAGCCAACCAACAGGTCCTCGCCCAGGTGACAAAGCAGACCTGTATTCAGCAGCGAGCAAAACACTCCGGCCATCTGCTATCCAGGGGTTTGCACTCCCCGGCAGACTCCGGACATCCAGGGGAATTTAAGCTGCAGGTAACAACTACTAAAAAGATTTTATGACACAGCAGTGGAACATACCTACACTGCCTTTACACACTCAGCCAACCCAACACAGCAGGTCGCAGGGAGAAGACCGGCTACAGAGTCAACGCCTGTACTTATGAAACCGTGACTCGGGTCTCAGGCCAAGTGCTTGTAGTGCATTCAATAGTCTGCATTTTCAATCTTACTTTAAAAACAAAAAGCAAAAACTATTAAGTCAGTTACATAAAACTTCAGGATTTTTATTTTTTCGGGTGAGCGGGGACACTGAAGGAAGGAGGAATTTACAATCGGAACTATGGATCCACTCGCAGCTGAAGCAGTGCTGGTTTTAAGGATAAACGATTGAAACAGCTGCCCAAGGGGACCTCTCTCACCCCTTTAGGCTGTTAGGGAGAACACAAAGCAGCCAACGTACTGGCTGCACCAGCCTAACAGCGAGCTCCAAGAGAAACTGGCCACCCAAATGGTGAACAGACTCCTAACAGCTTCAGGTATCCCAGAAATCTGCATCATCTAGCTGGAAACCTGTCTGCAAGATTAAGCACATGCTCTCCTTCTGCACACAGCTCGGCACCTGCAGCAGAAGGCCGAGATGCCCCATTTTAGCTTCAGCTCACCTCTCTGCCCACACACCAAGGCTCAGAGAACTGCCACCCTTCCTCCCTCCCAGCCCTGCGTGATGGGGTGAGATCCAAGTCAACTCTTCCCTCTGCTGATGCCGACAGGAACACCTCTCTCTAACAGGCTGCTCAGAAACAACCTACTTTTTATAGCTTATTCACTACAACGGTTAACAGCACTTCAGATCCTCACCTCTAACACTGAGGCAGGTTTTCCACTACTGACAAAGCAGTAGGAAACAAAGAAAAAAGTGCCCCAAATCACCTTCAAATTCCCAGAGGTTTGTAAAACTATATCCAAAGAGACAGGAATTAATCTTGTGAGTGACGTGACCTTCCGCTCAAAGCCTCTGCTGGAGGCTCGGTTCTCACGCAGCTTGAGGGAACGCTCAAGAGCCAGAAATGGCAAAAAGCCCTTGTGAAAGTGAGAATAAAAGCTGCTCGCAGTCAGTGAAACTAGGCAGTGACTGAAACTTCTCCACAGAAGGGGCCTGAATCCTCCCAGCACAACACACGTACGGACACATTTACAAACCAAAACCTGAACAAGATGTAAAGGCAGAGTTTTGTCAAGACACTGATCCGGCTGGTAACGGGAAGAGGAGAAACCTGGAGTTTATCATCACAGCCAGAGAGCAACTGCAACAAAGGATGTATTTTGCCTGTAACTAAGAGCTTCCTTACAAACAGCTCTCTTCTCTCCACACAGGGGTCCCTATCATCTCTTCCTACACAGGATTAATAACACGCGCTGATGCAAATGCTGATGGTTTATAGCACAACTCACAGTCTGTAGATTAGCACTGGCCAGGATTTTCCTGCATAAGACAATCTATGGGGAATCTGCTTCCTCGCCTGCAGCCCACACTTCCCAGTAGAGCTCAGATCTGCCAGAACACAGGTATCATGGGAAGAAATTAAGCCCAGGAGCTTTCTGAGGAAGCAGCAATCATCTGGGATGAAACAAGTGTGACTAGAAAGGGAACAGAAGGGTCCTGCGAGTGGAGCAGCAGCACCCACCTGTCAGCACCAACCGTAAAAGGCGCCAGAACAAGCCACAGCAATATTAGGAGAAACCCTTGTCGCTCCTTCAGACTGCGTAGGGCAACCTGATACAAGAATGACACCTAACTAGGGTCACATTAGTATCAGCAACACATGGCACCTTCTGCTGCCCATCACAGACAGGAGTCAGTAGGCTGCATTTGGATTTATTTCACAGTTAGTTTTCTTTTTTCTCCTTCCTTTACAGTTTCAGGCCCATTTTAAAAGATCTGAGGTGAACCTTTCAGGTACAAAACCAGTTCTGAAAGCACCAGCTTCTGCAGTTTACACTCATTTCCAGTTCCGTACTCAGCTCCTATAATAAAGAATCATCATCTCCTCTACGCTCAGGGAGACACCCAGACCTGGAGTCCCAGGGACAGCACATCCACTAAGCTCCAGAAGCCAGGGCAACACTACGCACACTGTCATTTACAGTGGGAATCCTCCCCTTGCTGCCAAGCTGGGGGAATTTTTAAAAAGAAACCCAGCCACTCCAATTACTAAGCCAAGGATGCAGGTATTACACCAGCCCCTCTTGACAACGCTGTACCCAGAGAAAGGTTTCTGGAGAGGAGGACGTGCTTCGTCACTGCTGACGCAATTTATCATTATGCAGCCAGCCAGTCTGCAGCGGTGGACCGCACAGGTTTTCAGGAGGGTAAAGCAAATCTCCCAGGAGGATAGATCGGCCTAGAGTGCAGCAAAGGCTTAAATGAGTCCCCTCCCTGAAGAAGAGCTCTTTCCACAGGAGACTGCTAATGGTCAGAGCAGAGGGCTTGTGTCCATCCAGTCAATTAGATGTTCTTCTGATCCAGCTCTGACCTCGAGTTATTTTTGTTCCAATACATTCTTTTTGCAATAAGAAAGGTCTATTTCCTCCTCTGCAGGATCCCTTTGGCTATACAAAGCTATGTTACAGACTGGGAACAAGGACTGCTAGGGAGCAGCGTAGGGTGGCAGGGAGGAAAGGGCAATCATGGGTATTTTAACCGGGATGTGTACATTTGGGGTAAAAAGGCTTTATTAAAAGTGCATGCTTTTATTCAGAGGTACCGAGAGCGAGGAATCCCCATCCCAGCCCTGGCTGGGGAGTGCAGCAGCCTTTGCAACCCCTAGCCCTGTCCATCACCAATCACCCGTCAAGTAGCCAGCGACTGAATGTTCTTCAGCATTTCATCAAAAGCCTCACGGGAAGGCGCTTCGGCGTTCTGGAAGGAGACCTTGATCCGGCTGTAGAGACTGAAGGACTTCAGCTCCAGCCAGATGAATCCAAAGCGATCGTCATCGAAGAGAACAAAAACACCTGGCGTTCGCTCGGGGCTGGTGAAGCCGTGGCCAGCAATAAGCCCCGTCCCATAAAAACTGCAAGGAGAGAAGAATAGCAAAAAAGATGGGAGAACAGCCATAATTACACAATATTTAAAAAAATAAATAAATACACACCCCACCCCACCCCCAAACTATGATCAAGCCATTGTCAAACACACCGCCAGGTGCTACAGAACAAGGGAGTTTTACATTGTCCATTCTCATCACACAGCACAAAATACTGTTGATGCCATTTTAAGAAAATAAACTCTCCATTGCTTATTTGGAGGTTGCTGCTTTTGGCTATTCTAATTAGCACCCGCACACCAAGGCTAAATTTTTCTGTAGTTCAGCCCAGTAATCAGAGATTTACTTCTGCAACTCAAGGATCAACCCAGGCCCAGACAATCCTCACAGAAAAGGAAAGGCATGTTGAGAGGGTAACCAGAGAGGCAAACCTGGCAACAAAACCCAGGGGCAGGGAGAGAAAGCAAACCCTAAAAAAAAAAAAAAAAAAAAAAGAATTATCTAACTGGAGCTGGGGAGGAGCAAAGGTCAGTCTAACCTCCAAGCAAGCAGCAGGTGGAGCAGGGTTTTATTCAAACACAACTCAGTTGTGACAGCAGGGGCCTTCTGGGATTAACCAGCTATTGGTAGGTTTTTCCATGAGCACAGATGTTCGGCTGAAGGTCACCTGCCTAAGCCTCGGCTTTTGGGCTCTGTTTCCACACTTCATTTAGTATGCTGCTTCACTGACTCCAGGTCCCATTCAACAAGGCTCTCTGCATACTTGCACCTACTGCTCAGGGTGCTCGGCACCTTCCAGAGCTGGCCCCAAGGCACCAGAGGCCAGGGAGGGGTGAGAGAGAGCACCGTGTTCCCACAGCCAAGAAACACAAATGACACACACAGAAACGGGAAGCGGCTTGAACAGATCTCCAAATATACTAGCTGAGCAGCTCTGGGAAACAAAACACAGAAAAAAAACAAGGCAGGGTGGAATATGGGAGAGGCGCTAGCTTTAGAATTAACAGGATAAAATCTAGCAAGGAAGCAGGATGGCAGATGACAGTGTGGTAAGAAAGAGAGGGAGAAAACGAGAGTGTGGGAGATAGGGCAGCAGCGGCAGAAAATCTGAGCCCAAGGGGCTGGGAGATCTGCATGGCAAGCATGCAGGGCAAGCAAATACAGGACACGCCTCAAAGACTCCCCTGCTTCCATTTCAAAAAGTGTCTGGCACGACTAGGCTATAAAACCACTAGTCCCCGTTACCAAATTCGGCAGGTCCGGGGATAGTCTTCATTCCTCGATATGACTCCCATGGGCAGCACGAAGGGCTGGGAAGCTGGTGCCTTGTCCTGGGTCGTCCCCGCCGCCCCAGCTGCAGTCTCTTCCCCTTCGGCACCTTCTCCTCCCAGGGGCTTCGCAGCAGGCTGGGAGGCAGCCTGCTGGGAGCAGTCCTCTTCCTCCTGCTGGTGTTCCTGCTCCTGCTCCTCCCGACGCACCTGCTCCTGGACCTCCAGGACGATGCGAGAGAGCTCACTGAAATCGCGAAGGTTCTCGATGTCAGGTAGCTGCAGAGGATGCGCCAGGTCGATCTCCACAGTCTGCTGCCCAGCTGGGATGTTGGGATCTCCCTAGAGACAGGAAGGAACAGCATGGCTGCAGAGGCAGGGCGCTACAGAGTTCAGACCTGTATCCTCCCCACGTTCATCATCTGACTTCTACTTAGTGCACCCTATTCTACAATCACCAAGTTGGCAACAAAAAAAAAAAACCCTCAGACCTTTTTCGTTGTTCCCTGAGCTGACTACGTCACCTCTGCTTTCCCCCTCCCAGAAACAGAATTTTAAATCAAAAGCTACGAGCCAGGCTGTACTTGCAAAGGTGAAAGAAAGTCAAAGCTGCAACTGCATTTTGTCAGAATCCCTCCCTGCAGAGAGGAAGGAGCTCACTAGCCTGGCTTCAGTGAAGAGCTAACAACATTTGGTACCTGCTCCTCAGATACACGTGAGTGATTTCCAGTGACCTGCTACCAGCTGCCTACAGAAAGCAGCTGGAAGGGAGACAAAAGGAAGGGGGAGCCAGGTGGCTTCATGAGAAACTTTGCAGAGCACATTCTAGCTACTCCACACGTGTTAAGATTCACCCAATGCCACCAATCTCCACAAGGAACAGGGTCTGGGATGGCAACAACTGACTACCTCCCAGACAGAGATCCATGGCATCAAGAAGAGAATACTTTAACAAGCATCTGAGAGAAAGAAAAATGCACTCACGGTGATTTTAGTCCCCTTCGCTTTCTTTCCATGAAAGCTCAACATGACAATCTCCAGCCCATGGCTCCCATACGTTCCTTTGAAAAGACCTGGCTTTATAAGGTCATCAGGGCTGCTAGGAGGGAGGTAGATGCGTCGGTATGTCAAGCAGTTGCTGTGCAAAAACCAAAAGGTTAGAGAGGTTAAGAGAGAATCCCTCAACACAAAGAATGTGTTTGCAGTCTGCTCCTCCAGGCAGCTTTGGGATGTCATCACAAGAGAGGTGGGATCTGTGTTTTCAGCAATACCAACAAGCTTAACATTTCGTTTTAGGCCTATGCAAGCACTCCCTCCCTTCACTTCTCTCTACCAGTCCTTGTTAGCACACCAAGAGGCTCCTGCAGCAAGGTCACAGTAAAGCTCCTCACTCCCTGGGATTTCCGGAGGACCAAAGAGTGAAGCATATTTAAACATCTGCTACAGCAAGGTGGCTGCTATTAGAAGTTTGGAGTGACGGTTAAAAAAAACCCCAAGTTCTCAGGGACTGTCTGATTTCTGCCTAGCGCACTACAAAGCATATTGCTTACTAATATGGATAATAAGCAGATAACTCCTTGGGATCACAGGTATTTGCTCTGTCTTCAAATTAAACACAGTTAAATGACTCAAAACCATCTTACTGTGCACAGTTACTGTAAAGAACTTGGAACCTTATTATTACTGCTGCCATTACATCTCATCCCTCTGTACAACTGGAAAGCACTGTGCTTCACCGTATCTTTGCACAGAGCCTGCAGAGACAGAACATTCCTCTTGCTGTTAAAGCCCATTGCGAGCACCCCATCTTTGGAACAAATGATCCAACGTGCTCTTGAAGTTGCAGCAGCCTCAATACCTAGAAAGAGCTGGTGCCCTTACTCATATTGGCTGGTGTAGATGAACTTCATCAAGATGAGCTCTTGCATGTGTTCATGGAAGATGTCTTCCAGGGTCCGACCCCATTCTTCCCTTAGCCATGTCCGGAATTCCTGCAGCACAAGGAGAAGAGAAAAGCATTTCATTCGCGACAGTGACGTACTCCAACATGACTTCACCTCGTCAGCACGATTCACTGGCAGAGCCACAGAGAGGGCATATGCTCTGCCAAAGACAGAGGATCACGGCTGGATTTGGGAACAAGCACATGTTGCTACAGAGCTGGCTTGGAAATATGCTTAACAAGTAGCGATAATGGTAACTGCCCTATACTTGCCAGACTCCACACAATAAACATGCTTCCCTTCAAATAAATCACAGGTAGGACCAATATGCCTCCTCAGAATAAAAGCATAAGCATCACCTGTTACTGCAAAGCAGCTGATCTACTGTTTCTTTACGTCCTGACTTAACTTGCAGCACCTCATTTGTGTGCCCATAAGCTGACTCCTGTGCTCTATCCTGGCATGTTAAACATAAAAAGGGAAGCTTTTGCAAGGCACTGAAGATTTAGGAGGTTAAATCCTGCTGATTTAATACTGATGCTTCTAAATCCAAAGAGTGCTTTGAAAACATCTCCTGAAGTACCTCTACACCAGCTCTGACAAGTTAATACCCTATCATGAGTTAGCATGATAACAGCTTACATTAAGATTGCAGCCTACCAAGTGATATTCCAAACCTGCTTTATCTTCTAAAACCAGATCCTCCAATTACCATAATGCCACGCAAACTTAACGCAGTGCTTTGAAAGTATTAAAGTATTTCTCATCTGCTACAGAACCAGGAAACACTTAACTAAACCTTTCACCCAGCTGTTTCCCATTAGTAGACAGACTTTTTAAAGCATTTGTTAGAAGCAACTGAAGTATCAGATTTGTCATGTTTAACTAGCTGGCAGCAAACGCCACTACCTGGAACAGGTATTAGCTGAAGGTTTTCATCCTGACATTTATACCTGCACCTTAAAACATGTAGTCTGAGTCAGGAATCTGCCTTGCTGGGTATAGCTGACACAGACACGGGATAAACAACCAAATGAAGCTTTTAATCCCTCGACCAAGATGACAAGCAGTAGAAAGGTGCCCCACTGACAACCAGGTATTCAAATGCAGCTGGTACTCAATATTAGGCCTGTGTCTGAAAGATCTTAATTATACAGACAGCAATACCACAGAGATCAGCGTCTGGCAAGTGCTGCGTGGAGTACAATGCACGTTGCTGTCTTTCTTTGCACAGGCCTACTATCAAACAGGAATGGTGTCACAGCACAGGAAGAAAAAAGGTGCGGGGGCTCAAAGAGCACCTTGCCACACAGAACTGCTTAAAACAGCTTTTTGTGCAACAGGATGGACATAACAGCCTGCTCCAACACCCTGCTACGCACAGAGGTAAGGCACAGGGTCTCCAGCCAGACATTCTGCAGGTGTAACGCTGAATTTGATCCCATATACTAGATCCTTAAACCACACCTTGGCAAGTACGGAAGAGGTTCCTCAAGATCCTGCGAATGGCCACCTTAAGTTTGGATTCAAGTCACAGATCAATTCTACTCACTTAAAAAAGATTGTAGTAAATCAGCCAGAAGCTACCAGCCTGGGTTTTCATTATGTTCAGATATACAGAAATTAAAAGGCAGAACACCACCTCCCAGATCCCAACATTAGCCAACATCTTAGGTAGACAGCAATGCTTTATCTTCAGAAAGGGAACGTACAAGCAGCCTTAATGCAGACTCTTGGCAAAGCACTCTTACCTCTTGCCTTCCACCTGACATCCGATGGTGATCTGTCTGGTTGCATTTTGTGGAGAACTCATCCTTCTTTACAATCTGTAGTTACCACGGAGGAGAATTTAACAGGTTACAGACCTGTTTAGAGATGCCTAGGATGATGTAACTAAGGCTGCTTAGAGTAAATGCTTTACACAACAAGCGTTACTGAATTTGCTACAACAGTGAAATCATAAAGTGATAGCGAGTGCATCAGCTACAGAATAGAGGAATAAAAGCAATAAAACCCCAATGCATTCTAATGAAAGATACTAGTTTTAAGTTGCTTCTCTATTCGTGCTTCCTTCTTCAAAGAAAAGGAAACGACCTCTCAGGAAGCTGTTCAAAGCATCCAATGTACTGAATGGATGCTACGTCACGTTCTCAAGGTCTCATCTTGAAGAGAGCTGTAAAACAGAACAGGTCTGTGTGTCTGCTTGGACACATTCACCAGCTGCACAAGGCCATTTTGTGTAACATTTCCCCCAGCCTGTACACATACTGGTGCTTCCACCCTCCCACCCTGTTCCAGCCCAACAGAAGACAGTATAACAGCCTTGCTGTACTATTGCCAGTGAACAAATTCAGAGCAGGGAACAGCCCACACAACTTGTCAGACACATAGAGCGTAAAACTGGCACCCACACGTACAACAAGGTGGTGAAAGCCTCATCCCTTAAATAAAATTCTCATACAGTTTTTTTGATTAATCCATTTCCAGAGCCAATGTGCCTGCACGCACGCATTGCACCTAGGACAGACGTTGAAAATGTTAGAGGAGCTCACCTGGATATGGCCGTTATGAGGTCCCTTATGACCATACATACACTCAACTGTTGCACATTTCCTCTCCATGAGATGAATCCTGAAGAGGGGTTTGAATCTCATGGGATCATCAACATGAGGGTCATGAGGTGGCAAGTACATCCACCCGATGATGAACAAACCATCTACCTGCAGAGGGATGGGAGACAAAGCATACAAGATCAGCCTTGCACGCCTTCTGTTGAGTTTGCAGCAAACAACTCCGGGCCTATTCTGCAACAGGGCAGGAGCTGTAGAACAGCTTGCCGCATTTCCAAACTCTTTCCAGCAATTAAACCAGACCATATGCATTCACAGCACACCCTTGGTGAAGAGGGAGAGGGTTTCTTTACAAGGCTTTCTGCACCACTGGAAAATGATCAGGCCTTTATTGCTGCAAACGACTTTGTGACGGATGCTTGGTGTGCAGGATCCAGAGGGAGAGACTGCACTGAAGAGACCACACAGCTAGTCAAACTCTAATTGGTTTGAGAGCTCGTGCTGGCAGATACTCGAATAGACGAATTCTGCTTCTCAGGATTATCCGCGCCTTTTGGACAGGGAATTATTTGGCTCTATTATTCACAGACAGCACAGGAAGCAACAATCTCCTCTGCTGAGAGGTACAAATGCCAGCCCTCTTCCTGCACACCTAACATGACAGAATCCTTCCCCTCAAGCCCTGCAATTCCAGAGAAAGGATATTTTCTAAACAGAGAGATCTGAGACAAAAGCAGAGCAGCGCCACAGAGGCACACTTGTCTTTATAAGGTCACAATATCATGTAAGTATTGGTGCACTTGGATGCACTCTTATACCAGTTCATGGAACGGAATCTTGCAAAACCCAAAGGCCTCGTGATTTGTTACGCTTCAACCTGTCAGCTATTGAGCCTTGGTGCAAAGAACAAGGGCTTCAGGCAAACTTCTGGCCCAGCTCTCACCAATGCAGAGTCAAGCATTGTTCATCAACTGCTCTTCCCAGCAGCACAAGAGCTGCCAGACTCCACAGGTCTTGCACCAGTCGTGCACCAGTATCACTACATCTGATGCATTAGTCTTAGACGTGGCTGGTGAAAAGTATGGCAAACTACAGGAAGGAGAGGTGCATGAACACAACTGCAAAACCCTCTGCAAAACGTTCAGCTGCAGGCCAAGATAATGCAGTAAGTGATGGGCCAGTGCTGAAACCTCTGCTGTACTCGATGCACAAGGAATGGACTCCTGTGCCAGCCACTGGAATATCAGCATTAAACTCTAAATCGAGCCTTTCCCTGAAACATTGCTCATGTTTTCTGTGTGCTCCTGTGGCTGTTTGGAGTACAGCTGAAAAACAAAAGGACTGTCTGGAGAAAGGTGGTGACGATGAAAAGATCCAAGAAGCAACCTCTGGGTCCCAGTCACTTGCTTGAGGGTTGACTATTCAGACTTCTCAATAGCACAGAGATGGCAACCAGGTCTAGAAAGCAGTATACGAAAGACTCATCCGTCCTCGACACCACAGCCCCCAGAATGAGGTACTCACTCACCACCACGTTCAGCAGTCCCCCATAGGGCCCGATGTCCGGCTGCCATAATCCCAGGATGTGTCGGTATCGGTGCAGCACTAGGGAACAGTGAGACACCAAAGTGAGCACATCAAGTTAAGGAATTGGGATTTGGGGAAAAGAAAGAAAAAGGAAGGCTGCTACCAGACTGCACACAACACTGACCAATACCACCCACAACCGCCTTTACTAAGGAAGGGAAAACTGGTTATACCCAACCACAGCCAGGCAGTTCTGGACCAAGGCCTCCCACAAGCTCACACAGATTTATCTTGTTCTCTGCAGCCCTGCTCCTGGCCCGGTGCAGGAGCAGGAGCTAGTTTCCAGGACTTTACAGAATCAGATACCTCACCAGGAATTCTCAGAAAACTTTTGCAACATGGTCCTGTCAATGCAAATCACATGATATACCCAGAGCTAAAAACAAATAAGGTATCTGCCATCTCCAGTTACCAAAAACTTACTTAATGCCTCAGACTGCAAAGCAACAGAAAATAAGGAAGGGCAGAAAGGTAGTAAGGAACAGGGAAATTTGAATATTTTGAAAGAATTTCCCTGCCTTGTACAGACAAACTTGTCTCCAGAGTTAAGCGTCCTTAAAAACAGCCACCGAGGGAGCACAGGCAAAGCACACAGACCATGCCAGCTCAGGAGATCTGGTGATGTTACCAGGTCAGTAACAGCCTTAAAAATTCTAAGTAAGCAGCTACATTTCAGCAGTGCCCAAAAGCTGCTTCAAATTCCCCCTCAAAGCCTACTGCAGCAGGTGAGGCTTCTCCGTTTCTCATCTCAGACCTAGGTGCGCTTTCAATCCCACCAAAATTGAAGGACAAGTAGGAATGTTTTCAGCAAGCAGGAAAAAATGCCTATTACAGAACGATCTTAACAAACGTCCTCTCTTGAGGAAAGCTGAGAGATGCTACTTGCCTCCAGTCCTTACGCAGTCAGCCATTACTTTTGTCCATATAACTTCCTGACATGACCAGTAACCTTCACGGGAAGACATTACACACCATCTGGCATTTGGGGCGGGAACAACAGGATGCAGATTATTTCCATGAAGATGGCAAGAAGATACTACATTTGCCTTACAATGATGTTCATGGCCAACTCAGAACGCCACAATAACCCATTTTAACCTACAGGACTGGTTTGAATAATGGTTTTTGCTTTGCATCAATTTATAGGAAGAATTGTGTTTCAGTGCAGCTGTTCAACAGCTTTGTTTCATTAACTACTTAAGATAGCAAAAACTATAGGAGTGTTTTTATTACACCAAAGCAGAGAACTTCCACAGAGGTTTAGGACACCAGGGAGGGTTGTCCAGAGCTGCTGCCAACTGGCCTGGAGGAGCCTTTTTCCTGTGCAGTAAACAATTTAAGATTGATGGCCTGGTTTCACCCAGTGAACCGAGCGCAGCACAAACAGCACTAAGGCAAGCAAGCAAACCACATTCCCAGTCTTCTCGTCTCAGTGCAGTAATTACATATTAATAAATGGTATGTGCAAAAGCCGCTCCACCCACCGCCGTCTGCCTTCTACCCTGTCTGGCATGGAGCTGATAAAACCCAGCTTTTTTTTATTTTTAGGACAGAAAACTTGATGCCAAGCTATCCAAGAGTGATGAGGACATCCCTCCTCCCCCAGCTCTCGTCGGAGTACCTTCAGAGCTGTAGCTACAATCGATGGACTTTTCAACAGCACGGAAAGTGTCTGCTTGACAAGGCAAGCCCTTCCACTCCAAGACACATGCCTGTCGAGGACAGTTTATGTGCTCACTTTGAGTAAACAGACGGCTCCAGCTGCAGCTCGGTTCGCCAGGAGCCATGGCGGCTCAGGAAATGTGGCTGAGTCACAGACGGAGCCGGCTTCACCATCTGCCCCGACCACCCGGAAACCTGGGGCTGCAAAGGAGGGAGGAGGCCAAAAAAATCCCATCACCCCCAGAAGAATCCTACCCACTGGATAGCAGCTTCTGTGCTTAGTGTGCACCACTACTGTGGGCAGCTCTTCTTTTTTAATTTTTTAAAAACCCAGCTGTTTGGCACCACAGAAGTCTCCAAACGAGCTGACGGGAAACAGGCTGCAATGTGAGCAGTGCTTCACCCAACCTCACCCTCCCTACACACCAACACCCACGGCAGGGACACCTTAACGGACACGTCGTCTCCCTCACTTGCTCAGGGTGCTGTGGACTCCTCCTCCTGTTCTTTCAGGAAAGTAAGTTACTGAGGAAAATGCTGGTACTTGGCCAAAGGCCCAAACGAGTCTCAAAGCAAAAGCACAGCTCCGTTTTCAGGCCTGGGGTGTTTCTGGGCTCCAGCGAGCCAGCAGCTATATTCTTTGCAGGGAAAACCTGATGAATTCCAGTTCTGGCTCTCCCTGGCGGGAGACAGGATGGATCTGACAGTTGTTTCCCTCCCTGCTCCTCAAAAGAAAACAGCATTTGGGTCTTTCTCCAAGGTTTTCCCTTGCTATGCACACTGCCTATTTTTCTCAATCCTGAAGAAGCCTCTTCCCTACCCGAATTTCTGAGCCCACATCCTGCCAAATGGAGCAAAAATACATCCACTGGACGCTTCAATACAACCCCCACTCAGCCCGGATATTACCCACGTTGCCACAAGCAGCCCTGTACACTCTTCAGATGGGAAGGCAGCTTGAATCCAGCTAGGGATGGGCGAGGAAGAGCAGGGAATGCCCAAGCTCCCATCAACAGAAGGCTGCCCGGGAAAGGTCTAATGCCTCTGCTCTTTGTCAGAGTCAGACACGGGATAAGGAAGGGACACTGAGCAAATGCACAGCGATTCAAGCAAGCATGACAGTGCTGGCACACCACAGACACCATAGGTATGAACAGACAAGTTACAACCCCAGCGTGGGTTATTAAAACAGGAGGAGAGCAGATGCTTTCAGATGTTACTGTTTTAACTAAATCTCATTTCACTACTTGTGTCCAGCTTGGACAGCACAGGCAGAGAAATGCAAAAACCTAACACGGGAGTGTTCAGTGAAATCTGCAGCCTTTAAAGCAGAGGTAGTTCACTTTGACTGGAAAAGACCTGATCAACAACTCTCTTGGACTCTCAGGATGCAGCAAGATATCTAGAAGTAAAATGAGTTGGAACAATGTAAGCAGCTACTGCCCTCCAGCTGGTGATAACTGACCTGCTAGTGGAAAGAGCCAAGTGTCAGCCAGGCTAGCTTCAAACCCTGGGGAAAGTGATCTGAGCTGACCTGGCTAACGCTGCATGAATATGAATTAGGGAGCACTCACATGGTAAATCCTGGCAACACGGTCTTAATACGCAGGAGGGGAAAAAGGGGGGAACGGGCAATCGCATCTTAAACCACACTGGCTGCTCCCCAAGTAATACAACACGCTCCCAGAGAAAAGGGGCATGAGACATCAGAAGTTTGGGGCTGCAGCTAAAGAATTAACAACTGAGGGAACAGCACAAATTGCCATTTCAGAGCCACCACAAACGGTGCATTTGGGGCAAACACCCAGGTAGTAATCTACAAAGGAGTCCCTCATCCTGCAGGGCAGCTTGGACGTGCCTCTCCTTCCCATCCAGCTCCAGAACAAGGCTGGTGTTGACAGGCAGGACTGC
>NW_008824673.1:744264-749119 GCF_000699105.1 Pygoscelis adeliae | reverse complement strand
TGCTGCTGCTTGTCTGTCATGACTTACTTTGAAGCCACCTTCTCTGCGTGGCCCATGCTCGACTGCTTTCTTCAGCACGGGTAAGTCTGCAGCATCCACTCCAGTCATTAGCGTGTGCGAAAAACTACATTCCCAAGCACCAGTGAGTTAGGAACTTGAGTCTGCAAAACTATGCAGACCCAAAGGAGCATTAGAGACAGCTCAACACCCCCTCCAAGTACCAAGCAGTACTGGCTTCCTTAATTGACGTAAACTAATCGGTACTTCCCCCCAACTCCTGCAGAACAGTGAGCGTTGAACTCCAATGTTTCAGTATTCTTCCCTCAACACGACATCAGGAGGGAAAGAACAGTTTACCCAGAGCAGCTTCTTGACTGAGGAAGGCAAATCACAACCTCTGAAAGACCAGCAGAACGTTTGCTAGAGAGGGAGATGGTGGTTAAAAGGATTCACTGTGCAGGGAGGGAATTAGTATGGGAACCCTCAGCATTTTTCATTGGGAAAGGCTGTGGATCTGAATGCAGCTCATCTGGGTCAAGACAAAGCTTTTTGCCAGTCCAGAGCTTACTTAAACTTGCTTTTGGGAGCCCTCACCAGAGTATCTGAATACTTCCTTCTAAGAGAGGAGCAATCCATGAAGAGCAGAGTGAGTGTTCCCCTACTGTGAACAGAGACCCTCCTTTTTGCACCCAGTCAGGACAATTTTCTAATTCAAAGCACTTCAAAAGGAGACCAACATACCGCACTGCCTGCCTTACTCACACTGTCACCCTAAAGGGTCAGAATACTCCAGTAACGCGCAACATAAAGAACTGACTAACCAGCACCCTCCGTACCGTCCCAAGGTCCACCCCAAAATAATTTGCTTAAAGCAACGTCACACTCCATGCAGCATCTTGTGTGTGCTTAGTGCAGGAAGCATCAACCAGCAGGAGGTACGTACGGCAGGTGTAAACATCTCTGTACTCCATGTGCTCGTAGTCGGGAAGGATTTTCATAAAACGCCCCGACTTCACTCGTGGGTTTATACCTGAACAGACACAGCAGGGTAAGTACCAGCGAACTCTGCTCCATGGTAACCAGCACGTAACAGTACGATGAATCTGGACCGACCACACAGGAAAGTCAAACTCTCTTTTGACCTTACTTCCAGTTGTGCTGCACTGTTTGTTTCCATCAGCCCCAGTCTCAGGTATGCTCGGTCAGCAGGATTACTCACACGGAACTTGGCATGTTCAAGATTCCCACAGACAATATTTACAAATGGCATCCAGTGAATTCAAAGTGGAATCAGGGTCCCCCCCAATCTCTGTAGTGCGACTGTAACGAGCACCGCTGTCTCAGCAAGACCACTTAGGCCAAGCAACTACATGGACAGTAGCCCAGACCTTGGGACTAGTTATGCTTTCTAGCTCTTAAGCTCAGTTCCCCATCCCCCATGCTACTTCTTACAGAAACACATTCAGTGGACAGAAAGGTGCGTGTGAGTCCTGCCAGTAGCCCCAAATTAACTCTTCTGCAATTAAAGAAGTTTATGGAACAGTAGAGAAAATGGGGTCACACCACCAGGAAACTGTTCCACTAAGTGCTTGCAACAGGGCAAACTGCTGAATCTGAGCAGGAGAGCTAAGATGGTGCATCCCCGAAAGCCAGAAAACAGCTGCCAAGCATTCTGACTTTAGAGTGACCATTGCTAGTTAGGATTGCTGAATGGATATGGACACAGTCCTTACTCCGAAATGCAACAAAGTCTATCACAGAGGTGGTTGTCGCACGTCAAGCGCGGCTTTGCCAATGGATGCTATGGATTCAGAAACTACTTTGGTGCAAAGGAAGACTGGAAATATACGTGTAAGACAGATTTATTGAGGGCTATTAAATCAACAAACCACATTAGACTCTGGAAATCCCTGAACCTGAGAACAGTCAGAAGCTGGGAGAGTACTTAGGAAAGTATCACATCGGCTTGCCCTCTTCTCGGTCTTCCCTGGGTGACTGCTCACAGCCATGGCTGGGAGATACAGTACTGGGGCTAGAGAGAGACCATCGTTCTGAGCCAGTAAGGCCATTTTTACATATAACGTGTATAAAAAAAAAAGCACTAAATATCACTTTAATATATCTGAACCGTGGAACCATTGTAGTGAAAAAGACTGCAGGTCGTGAAGAGATATTCTGCCATTTAAGACTGGCAATGCAGAATTAAGATCCGATATGGTATGTGCCATATGGCTGTTACCACACCAGTGTCATACAGAGATACCGGATTGAATGGGAAGTAAGGGAGGCCTCAGGTGCTAACGAGACTTCTCTGTGAACATCTAAGTGCTGGCTCAGCATCGCTCAGCCCTCCCACCCAGGAAAATTATGCAGTTCCAGTCCTAGTGCACAAACAGGTAAATAGGGACACTAGGTGATGAAATATTTTGCCCGTGGATGCTCAGCAAGTCTATTACAGATGGGATTAAAACCCTTCTACCTGTTCTTTTTTCCAGCATTAAGGTCAATGCTTGAGGTCATCACTGTTTCAAGGTTCAGCAAATACAGTACATGTAGAAGCTGAGCCGGATTTTGGATCTGCAAAGCCTACAGAGACCTCTCATGACTGTAACCTGGGACAATGACAGCTTTTGTTTCATAAAGCAGGACTTTATTTGAACAGCCAGAAGCCATAATTCATGTGCTGCAGGTTAAATCTTGTTCTTTATCCTATGGACCACAGGTAACTCCCTTACAAAATTTGTGGTGGGGAACCAAGACAACACAGCCTGGCAGTGCCGGTATGGGAGCTCTTGGGGGCTTCGCGAGGCTCCAGCTCAGCTTCTGACCGCAAAGGGCAAGGTTTGGTGACAGGGGAGACAGCCTCACCATGGATCCAGGCCTGCATTCAGTCCTTGGCCTACCTCGGTTTCTCTCCTCTGATGATGCCCCCTCCCCACTCTAAGACAGTTACAGAAGGCACAGTGGGTCTAAGGAGTTGGGGTCCCACTCCCACAGATGTTCCTAAAACACACCGACACCTCAGCAGAGGCCCAGCCCTGCCAGGCTCTCCTCCTTCAGGAGCAGCCTGGAGGAACACTCGTCTTTTTTCAGCACTTTCCCATTGTCAGCGTGTTAACGGCATCCCTTCACCGAGATCGAGAGTTAGCTACTTTAGGGCATAGGAAGCCTCCAGCTATGAAAAATATCCGTTAATTCCTTAGCAAGATCTAAAAATGGCAAAACAGGAAAGGATGAAAAACCCTCAATACACTTTATTATTAACTTAAAATACACGCTCTTTTCCTGCCAAAGGACTGGGGGACATAGACTTCCCAATTCTTTGCATCTGCTTAGTATTAAATAAAACCCCAAAAACGTCAACTTCACAGATGAAACCCCTGCCATTAGAAAGTAAGTCTGAGTAACCTGTACTGTCAAAGTTTAATAAATATTCAACATGTATATGCTTTCAAAATTGGTACTAAGCAAGGACATAGAGATCTATATCAGCTTTATCACTTACGCTTGGCATAAACGTCTCGACAGGACACTCCGGTGATCTCCAATTTCCGCAAGTTTTCACAGACGCCATATTCTGCAATGACACAGAGAATAATGTCAACTCTGGCACAAAGGTGTTTGCTACCCATGATCTTGATATCTACTCTTTGAGCAAAAATGAAATCTTGTTAGGTGGATTCTTGCAAGCTGCCACATTAGTCTGAGAATCTTACTGCTACTTTGAAGAGAAACCAGAAAACTAGATGTACTTATATTGCAGTTTGGGAACCTAACACATTTTACAAGCAATGCCTGCAACAAACACACCGTAAGGAACACACAAACACAGCAAAGTTACAGATGCTTACACCTAGACCAGAAAGAGTGCGAAATGTGGAAGATGTACTCATTCCAGCTGGAACTGTATGCCCATTTAGATCAAATCATGATTGTGTGTAGTAATTATCTACTCCCACTGAGGTATCCAACAGGGAAAACTGCTTATTAGGGTCCTAAAGAAAAGGTCACAGACTTTAACAAGAATGAAACGGAGACATAAAACAGGCATCAGCATGTACAAATATGGTTACACTTGAAAGCAGATCAAATTGAGATGGGTCTGTTGTACGCTCAAATGCCTTTGATTGCTTACAGAACACCCTGAAAACAAAGCCATCCTGAGATCTTAAAGGCAGCTTTGAAGCAGAAAATGAGATTCTCTCATTTCATTTTCAGGAAGTCAACGCCGAACTTCTAAGAAACTTAAAAAACATAAAAGCAAGTACTAACATCTCAGTGCAAGAAATCCTTAGAAGACCAGAGGGAGGATACGAGAGGAGGGAGATCCCAAAAAGTCATCAGCAACCAAAAACACCCTGCTGCAGTGACCCCGTTAGATCTCAGTACGGAAAACTACCCTCCTTGACATCAAAGACATCTATACCACAGATCAAACACCAGCTTTCCTTAGCAATACCAAACACCTGCCAGATATTTGATGCAAAAGTGTGTCTGTGAAGACCCTCATCAAGTCATTAAATATGAAACTTATCCTCGGTCGAGCTTCCTTGAATTAACAATCTACCGTGGCTGCCAAATACCACTACCTAACGCTGGTAACCTGCCGCAAACTGAAAATTCATTTTTCATATATGAGAAAAGCAGAAGTTTCCCTGAATGAATTCAACCTCCTCCTGTCTATAAATACACTTGCGGTACACGTACACGATGATAAAGCACGCACAAAGCTTACTGTCAGCCCACCTACAGGGAATACACATTCTGCATAACATCACTTCGGGTAAGCAGCAAGTTCAATAAAGGTAAGAGCGGGCAGAAGGTACAACAAACACATTGCCCTTCATTAGAAGAT
>NW_008824673.1:737841-744119 GCF_000699105.1 Pygoscelis adeliae | reverse complement strand
GAGGTCAGCAGCAAAGTGCCTGCCGACTTGCGTAGCAAAAGTCAGAGGAAGCTCTAAGCGTTATCAAACACAAGGTGGGATGAGGAAGCACAATTAGCCGGAGAGCAGACAGACCAGCTCGCAGGAAACTACATCCAGCCCAGCACAAACAAGCTATTTAGCGCTGGGCTACCGCCAGCTGACCCGACACAGCCGTTCTGCAGATTTGTGAAACCAGAGCTCCGCTGGAGGCTGGAAATTCAGACCCCACCCTGCAGGTCACCCCGTGTCTATCCCTCCTGCCAGAGCTATCAAGGCTTTCAACCACTGGTCTGCACATGTACACAAGTGGGTATGTGTTTGGTAATTACATCAAAGGGATGGAGGGAACAGTATGTTTCCTCAGCTGATCAGAAAGCTAGAGATCTTTGTAAGATGACAGAAACAGTGTGGTCATAGCCTGCTGTTTGGAAACAGCCAACTCTTTCCATGTAAACAAATACTCACCTGGCCACAGAATCAGTAAGACGCACACTTTGCGCAGCAGGCATTGCAGCTAGATTAAATTCAGTGTCACTGAAGATATTTATACTGCATCAGAAAGGGAGGAGACATGCAGAGGATCCTGCCCAAATGGCATTTCTCCATGGTGCTCTCTAACAGCCGTGCTACCACAGTGACGGTCTCTCTTCCTCCAGAAGGTGCTGATTTTTCGCAAAGCGTTTTCCCTAGTAGATCTGTAAATCACTTCCAGTGCAGTCTCAGTGCAGTGCCACGACAGAGCCACTACCAGCAGGTATCTTGAAACAACAGGGTGGGGTGGCAAGTGATTTGATGTTAAAGCTCTCCCAGTTTCATGCAAGTGCCCTTGATAACCTGCAGTGAAATTTTATGAAAGCAAAACCACTACTAAAGGTGCATTTCCTAAGTTTTGTAGTTCAAACCTTTCCTGGAAAGATTCAAAGTTCTCCCAAGTAATAGCAAGCTCCTTTCAAAAAAAAAAAAAAAGACAAAAATTTAGAATTTCAATATTGCTACACGCTATTTGACATTAGACATCCAAGGCTTATAAGAAAGTAGTATCAAGAAAAAAAATAATCTCATTTTAATGTGCTTTAACACTCACCTCACTTTATGATAACTAGTCCTTACCCTGTTCTGTTCAGCAAACGACTACAAAGAGTCAAAATCCCAGAGTGATGGCTTAACTCCGGGTAAGTGCATCACTTAAGCTCTTCTGACCCATGAGCTGTTAATACCACAAGGGCCTCTTCGTGGGAAAAAAATCAGTCTCTTGGCTCACAGTGCCTACAAAAACTCCAAATACCATAAGCAAGAAAGCTGGCCACCTCTTTTTAACCCAGAAGACAAGAGGGACGTAAAACTAACAGTAAGTAGAGCTGCAAGATAGTTACAGAAAAATAAAACTGGTAAGGTGTTCTTTACAGAGAACAGAAAGCTTTTTCCAAGAAAGCTTTGAAGGGCTCAAGCTTCCTGGGAAATTCCACTTCGGTGCAATTAAGTCTATTTTAAGGAAACATATCTCAGTGCAACAGCTCACCAAGTAAAGTATTTTAAGGAGTTAATAGTCACAGAAATATACGCACGAAATTTATACCATTAGAAAATGGCTAGTTAATCCTGCTTCAAAAGCAAGGATGGAAATTGGGTTTAAGGTTCTTACTTGACCAGCTGGAAAGCCTGTTTTATTAGGTTTATAAGGACTGCTTGAAAGATTTACCAAACACACAGTGACACAGTGCTGTTTCCATGGTCACATGCACTGGAATTTAAAGGACTTGGAAAGGCAGTCTCCATTTATTATGAACTGCACCAATACTTTCACAAGTATAATTTACTCCCTGGCCTGCTCCCACCATATGCTCTTCTAAGCCCCACGTTCCCGTCTCCTTTCCACAAGAAGCCATGTCACGCACCTCCCTCTGTGTGGTCTACGCTGAAATTTAAAACAAACAAACAAACAAACAAGGCTCTTCCAACCCAGGCAGGGGAAGAGCCCCTGTACTCATATCAAAGACCAAATTACTGCTTTTTTCTTTCTCAGCATGGCAACGCCAGTAAGCAGCTGCAAGCACTGTATGTGGACATCCGCAATTCAGAGGCAATTAGGATGTCTGGTAGAGCTTGACACCCTTACCATTGCTGAGTTTCCACTGTGCCCTGACTAATCAAGTCCTCCAATTATTCCTGGATCAATGCGTGTTTACAAGGCTGTACACGGAACAGAAAGCACAGAAACTTCCTGGATTATTTCAGAGACCACAAAAACGGGAGATTCTCAGGCTAGCACCTCCAAAATACCAGGTAGACACATTTGGAACCAGTTTCTTGTTTCCAAAGGCTGAACTATCAGATTAAAATACACCAAATACTTTCCCAAACATTTCTCCCAGGGGAAGGCTTGTAGTTACCACCGAGATATTTTGCAGCCGCAAATAAGGAGCTGAGCAAAAGGAGATTTGATCTGCAACAAATGAAAGCATTGCGGAAACCTTAAAGCAAAAGACGGGTAGCTTCAGATCGGCAGCTTACAAACAGATCTAAGGAAGGCCCTCTGAAGGATGGCTACGGCTAGCGAGCCCCTGCCATGAGCAGTGAGAAACAGCAAACCATTGCCAAGTTGTAGCCTAAAAGCCAAAGAATGTGGTCAGAGATGAAGAAAAGCCCGTGATGGTTCACCAGAGAAACACACTATGCAACGCTTTAACCTCACATAAAGGGAGATTAGAGCCTTGTGACTTATTAAAACCACCTCTGCATTTACTAAGGTGCAGCACTACAAGAAATTGTTCCTGTTGTGGGAACAGTTGTACATCAAACTCCTGCGTGGATTCTCCAGAGTCTTGTAAGACCTCAACTCCATGCAACAGTCCCCTCCCTGAGTGTATAAACCAAACTTCCCACTCTTCTCCACAGGCACCTCCGCTGGAGGTTGTTTTCACAAACAAAAGCCTTTTCATCCAAGCTCTAGATCTGGTTATTCTGAATTACTGATCTGTTTCCAGGTGCTCTGCTGCACTTGCGCTGTTTTATTTCAAGATGAAAGTGGTTACCGTTTAAAATGGACTATCAGGTGTTAATCAAGGTAGGTCAGGCCACCAGCCAGGGTGCAACACGCTTTAATTCTGCTCCCACCGCAGAGATCAGCAATCTCCTATTTATAGAAAACATGAAAGTGACTGCAATCCTCTTTTTGCCAAAGAAGCAATTCAGAGACACTGTTTACCCCAAACAGTTGCAATGGTAAAAGGACAGCAGCCCGAAGAGCCATGCCAGTGTTACACAACTACTTCTGGTTAATCCCAGCGCTCTCCCAGTTCACCATCACCAGTAAAAGCCACTCCACTTTCAGGAAGACAAGCCCTCTGGGTGCTTGCACTAATCACAACACGTTCTCAAGACTAATCTACAACTGAGTCGGCCCACAGCAGTGCAAGAGCAAGATACCAACGCTCAAGGGATTGAGTACCCCAGCTGACCTGGGCAACGGCCAGGCTTTTGCTTACATTCAGCACTGCTCCCGTCCAAGACAAAGGTAGAAAATGGCTAAAACAAAGCACTGCAACAATCAGATTCTCTCAGAGAAGAACTGTTCTGCTTAATTTTAGGATTGTCTTTCTTGTCTCTTTACTGTTGTGCATTTCTGAAAACACAAATAGTTTTGCATATGCAACCAACGCAAAGCTGAAGTCTACTGGTTACTTCCTCAAAGAGCTCAGCTCTGGAACATCATCAGTAGGCTTCAGAGTGAATCAGCTATCAATACAAGGAGTATGCTAGGAGAGGCACACACGCTCTCACTCTGTTTCTAGGACATGCAGCTTCACAAGACGCGTTACTATGCCGTGCTTAGACCCAGGCAGATGCAAGCACACACTTAAGAACTGTCCTCAGTTGGGAAGTGGCTTGTTTTTGAAGAAGATTACAAAAAGTAATTACATTTTATGGTTGACTATCATACAGTCACCAATGTACAGCTATACAGAAATACAGTACAGGATACTCTGAATTTTATATGTGTATTAATATACTAATACCTGACGTCCATACACGTCCTCAAGTAGCTGCACTCATCACACAGTTGCACGCTCACATTTGAACACACTCAGTAGCTGAGCATGTGCATTGTATCACTAAAATATATGCAGAGAAGTTAATTGCAAAGTAGCTCCAAAAACGGTGACCAATTTTAGACTCACGTGTACAAATGCTCAAAGTTACAGTACTACCACAACGGTCGTTACTCACACCACTGTGTAGAGCAATGCAAAGCACTATGAACAGTGCAAGAAGTCCAGATCAGGAACCGCTTGGAGAACCATGACTGGTTAAAAGATTGCAGCAACAGTTGTACTGAGTTTTTCAGCCAGGAACCTGACCCTTATCTGTTCAGCACAGCTTGCACGCCACGTCTTTGGTACAAGATCTACCTCAGTCACACCAGCAGTCCACCAATACGTTCTCTGACAGTGGTTGGAACGGATACATCAGGGAAACGTAAGAAACAGTGTGCAAAAGAGAATAAAAATTTGGTTTTACGCACCTCTCACCTTGCAGCTAGCTAAGGGCCTTGAGACAGGAGTCTTAATACTTTCCCTTCCTGTCCAGTTTAGTTTTAGCCATACAAAGCCCACTGTTTCTTTAAATTTCTTTATCTGCTTTATCCACTGGCAAGAAAATCCAAGGAGCAGTCACGAACTTAATACATAAATTTATTTCCCCATCAGGCCTAATCTAGTGGTTCCTTTACAAGACAATCTAGCCTATATTTAAAAATAATATACATTTCTATAGACACATTTTGCCAGGATCACAACCTATCAAATAATTAGCCAGTGAAGTTTTGCAAACCATTCATGAAATACACAAACGTCCATGAGGACTCTATGTCAGTAGAGGAGTATAATGCATGAATGAATGCCATTTTATTAGCCTGTCTCCAAAAAACAATGTTAAGTTATTGGGACAATGGGATGACCCCATGCTGAATTAAGAAATAAGAATGCTTTGGTATACGTTTTCTAGGTACAGCCTTTGTACTGTCCAAGGGTTCTTGGATAGTGCTGACAAGGCATGAATTCATTCCTGCAAGGTTTAATGCATTTGAACAGATCCCGTTGCCTGCCACGCCGACATACCTAAATTCTTCATCCCGATGCCCTCACTGGTATTAAAAACAGAAAACAAACAACAACAACAAAATATACATGACTTCATGTGCTGGCAGCAGATGCACCTGGCAGGATCACACTACGAAGAGAGACGATGAGCACAGCAAGACAGCCCTCGGAGGGTGGGACAGCCGCTGGATTAACAAACAGGGGACAGAGAACCACACCGATATGAGGAAAAGGACGAGGAGTAAAGAGTAAGGATCGCAGCCTAACAGAGCAGGGCCACAGCAACACAGAACTGAGGCACTACTGAGAAAAAACGCCCCCAAGCCTTTGCATTAACGCAGCACAGCATCCTTGCAACAGACACTCCCCAGGAAACGCACATGCAAACCAGGAACCCCTCCGAACCCGGCACTGTACTTCCCGAGACGGGACAGGAACGGGTGACCTTACCCAGGCCTGCCCTGCTCCATCCGTTCACTAGACCCCAGCAGGCTCCCTGCTCCCGCTCTACCTGCTGTGCCTCCATGGCTCCAGGACCCCCGGCTGCACACCCAAGGACTCCTTTCTTCCCCAGTGCGGCCCCGTTCTGCTGGGACCGATCACTCCCTTTCCTCGCTGCCTGAAATACTCCATTCTCAGGATTCACCCAAGGACACCCTACACGGAGGAATCATCTGCCAGGGCCAGGGCCTGGTCCCATCCCCGTCCCATCCCCATCCCTCCCCTCCAGCTGCCACCCCGGGGAACAACCCCAGCTTGATGCCCTTTGCTAAAGCTGCTCACACGTCACCCCTTTGGCAGCAAGTGCCACCAAGAAGGGACCGTGCCCCACAGGACCCGGGATCTGCCCTTCTCTCCACCCTCCACACACGGAGCCCTGCATGCACCCCTCGCGGCCCCACAACCCGCGCTCCCTCAGGCCCCAGCTCTTTCCTGCACCCCCAGACCTCACACAGCACCCCTTCAGGGCCCCCACCCCACACCCCATCACCTCCCCACGTTTCCTCCGGGTCCTCCTGCATCCTCCGGGACCCTGACCTTGCACCCCCGGCCCCATCTCCTCCTCCCTGCATCCTCCGGGACGCCCCACCCTGCACCCCCCGGCCCCCCACCTCGGGGCGGGCGGTCCCTTCGCGGCAGGGCCGCCGCCCGGCCGGG
>NW_008824673.1:736037-737169 GCF_000699105.1 Pygoscelis adeliae | reverse complement strand
CTCCCTCCCCTGCCCAGGCAGCTCCTGCCCGCCCGCCCGCGGGAGGGGGGAGGAAAAGGAGGAAACCACTGCTGCCCCGTGTGAGGATCGAACTCACGACCTTCAGATTATGAGACTGACGCGCTACCTACTGCGCTAACGAGGCTCCTCGGAGAGTGCTCCCCCGCGCTGCGGCCTTCTGCCGGCCCCCCCCCCTGCTTCCCCCCTCGCTCCATCGGGACCTCCCCGGTGCTATTCCTGGGGGTGCTGCCTGAGAAACCTTGCTTCTCTGCAAATGACTCCTTTTCTGCAGGAGAGGTCTGTTTGTTTTTTTTTTTTTCCAAATTCATTCATTCCCCATGCTTTTCTGCAAGACAGACCTGACATTTTTTTTGCAAATGGCTCCTCTTTCCCATGCCGTGCTGCAAAACTGCTGCATTTCTGAAAGAGTCCTTCAGGGCTTCTCAAAGTCCTCATCCAGCCCCGCCGGGCGGGAATGGACTGCGAGGGCTGCATTGGCAACGCGCTCGCACGGAAATCAAGTTGTTTCCACATCGTTTACAAAAATTAAAGCCAACCTCCTTTGCCTCTCTGCTGGGAAGAGTCGCTGTTCGACTGGGATTTCTGCAGTGAAATGAACTCTGTGCATTCACTGAAGTGCTCAGCAGAAACGGGTGCCCTGCGGTGCCGGCAGAAGTGCTGCCCTGAATCCTAATCATCAGGCCTCACCCTCAGTGAGGGTCTCAAGGCAGCGGTCACCATGACAATCAAGCTACAGATACCTAAATTGGAAGAAGAAGGGAAAACAGACATTTAATTGATGCAGAAAGTCTCCGAACCTCGCCCACAAGAATCACTGTAGGGAGGCTGTTCGCCTGCAGAGCGAGCAACTGGCAGAAGATGAAGGAGGAACAGACCTCAGTCCCACCAGACAAGCAGAGATGTTTGGGTTGTGTTGGACAGCCCGAGGGTGTTGCCGAGGGTCTAGCGGGCAGCTCTTCTTGTCACTGGGACAATACCCTGATTTCCAAGGATCCGGCTGGCCGTGCATTCGGGACGATCAGATGATGAGTCCATGCTGCGAGGCCTGTGGTATGAACACAGCCTATGCTACAACCACGGGATGAGTAAACGCAAGGCTTCTTGCAGCCTG
>NW_008824673.1:729817-736025 GCF_000699105.1 Pygoscelis adeliae | reverse complement strand
CAACACTGCCCGCCTGCAGAATGAGGACATCATTTTTAATAGTGTGCTAATCCTTTGGGGCTTCAGTGACGGATGAGTTTAGGGCCCACAATTCTGATTAAATTAAGAAAAGCTGCTCCAAGCATCTAAAACAAGGCACATGGACAATGAGTCACCTAAACCAAACATCAACTGTTTGGAAATATGTCTGTAGCTGTTTTCCACCTGTATTGAATCACATGGGTTTTTTCCCCATGTTACATTACGCTCAGCTGGTACTCAAAGTTTCTGACAGGGCTGTAGGAAGCCTTGTCATGTCTGTTTGTTTGGGAACTGATGGATTCATGGTGAGGAGAGGAAAAGTACTGATTGCAAGGATTTTAGTGTGGATGAAACAAAAGATGTCCTTGGTGAAATTGCCTTGAGCAGAAACTCAGCAGTCTACAGCACACACATGCTTTTCCCCATTCTGCATTTTCTATTTTTATCTGGACTTTCTTCTTTCTCCTTTTCCTCTGAATGCTCCTGCTGTGCCTAATCACCCTACAACCTTCTCCCCCCTCCCTCACCCACCTGTCCCCTATAACCTCATCCCACAGCCTTGGTTCCACGGATGCTGAGCCAACTGCGTCCTCCTCCATCCCTCAGCGATCAGACTTTCCCCCTGGCCCACTGACCCCCTTTCCAGTCCAACCCAGCAGAAGGCAGGACAGCCCATCGTAAATCCATGCCAATTCCCAGAGAGCTCCATTGCCCCGTGCCCATTTCCTCCAGGTTAAGAGGAAGAAGGGGAAAAGTCTGTCCGGCTGAAAGGCAGTGCCCACCTCCATGATGCACTGATGTCACCCGGCAGGGAGCAAAGCCCAGCAAAGTCAGGGGCAATGCGACAAGCCCTGGGGGCTCTCGGTGCTCAGGGTGACCGCCTTTCCCCTTCCCATGGAGCAGAGTGGGGGAATCCCAGCCTCTCATCGCATTAGAGAGGAGAAACAATCATTGTCACCACTCCACGTTTCACGACCCAGACAGAAAAGGTTTCCAGTGCTGTTCTTCGCAGAGCATCACGCAATAGTTACAAGCAGAGAGTCTGGAGACTGGGCACAGCGAAGCTCCTTGGGGCCCAGAAGGCAGAGAGCTGGTGCAGAATGGGGTGCTTATAACGAAATATAACGTACAACTTCAGCATTTACCACCCTGCCGTCAGGCTATAAAATTGGCACTTTCTCCTCTAAGTTACTGAATCCATAATCTGAATCTACCAGCTTTATTTGTGTCGACAGGGAAAACAGTAAAAGTGCGATATCATCATCTCCCATCCTCTGTGGCGCTACCAAGTGTCTGAGCACCTTTCTTTGTAAACATTACCAGAGTAATAGCCCAGAGCTTTCCAGTCCTGCTGTTTCAGGCAGGCAGCCTGCAGCCATTACCACAGGGCTCTTGAACAAGGATGTGCCAAAAGGGGAAATTTTATTGTTTTATTTCCCTTCAGCAATTAAGGAGCTGATGCAGCTCTCGCTACAGTCAATTAGTCTTCACGCTCGCTCTGAAGGGCTTTGGACTGGGCCCAAAGTTGGTGTCCTCATTTTCTATAATCCTGGAAGTGTTTACGCCTTCCCAGCCTCTGAGCGGGGATGAGCCAGCTGATGGCATATCCAGCCAATTATAACCTGAACAGCTAGGAGAGAATAGTTTGTTTTCCATTTGGCAAGAGGGAGGGAAAAGTATGGCAAGGCAGGCCGAGGCAGATGAACAAACCCTCTTTGCAAGCCCTGTTCGCCACACAAAGTATTTGCAGCATGTTTTTTTGGCATAAGCCTGCAGTGCGATTTCTGCTTTGTAATAAGCATCGTTGGAGGCAGGACACTTCGAAGAGAGAATATTTCAATAGAAAGACCAAAGAATTTTGCTGTGTTTTTTGTGACGTACATATTTTCATCTCAGATATACTTTTCTTGCTGTTTTATGCTGGAAAATAGCTCTTCTCATCCTGACTTCAGTATTTCCCACCTTCTTCCTTTCTGTCTGGACATTGATCTCACCAGATTTTGCAGGATAAACTGATCAGCGGACAGACTGGGCTCTTCAGGGAGAATCCAGAGCACTGCAGAAAATGCTGCTGACGACTCAGGGAGTGTTTTGCATCCTTCTGCTTTAGAGCTGAGCTCGGTGCCCTCTCTTCATGAAAAAGGCTACGGTCTTTCTTCAACATACTGTCCTTGCAATGAGGTATTAGTCGATCTGACGAGCAGCTGTGGTCACGACTGCTTGGGGTCACCGGAGACTTTATAGCACTTCTACAAGAAGCAGTTGTTCTTTCAGCTTTGGCCAGGGTCCAGCCTGAACAATTTCATTGTGCCCAACACCTCTGGCAGCTCGGTTCGCCGAAGCATTATCCTGTCCAGGACAGATCACGGGACAGGCTGTCAGGTGTTGGAGGTGCTATTACTGGTTCGGCTGCTGAGCAATGGTTGTGCAATCACAGGCAGCTCACTGAACCTCTGCATGCCTCAGTTTCTCACGATGTAAATAAGGAGGGTGTTTACTGAAGCCACAGGCTGCGTAGTGCTCAGTTAATATTTGAATATGTGTGGAATTGCTTAAATCCTAGGAGTATTAAAAATCAGTGGCAGACTTTGTTGCATGCTGTATGATTCCACAATTTCCCTGCAATGCCTCCCGCACTCACACTGTCGTTACTGCTTGCCAAGAGGTTATGGATCTTCTTGAGTGAAAGGTAGTACATAAACATAAATTATTGTTGCTTACACCAACTGATTTACTGTGTACCCTTGTGAAACCAATGGCTCCCATTTAAAACTTGATCCTGAAGCCAGTAAATGTTTGCTGGAACAGCAGTAGCAGCAGTAACTGATGTCAAGGTTACGGCACATGGCAATGATGTCTTGGGCAATACTTCTTGCGGGGGAGTGCAATGAGTTTTTAGCCAAACATTCTAAGAAAATGACGTCTTTGTGACGACATTGCATATGTCTCTGTGTTAGTTTGGCTTTACCATCCAGAAAAACATCTGTCTCATAATCTCAGAAGTGCTATATTCCAAAAGTCTTGTGAAATAGGTGGCCAGGTAGAGGAGAGAGAGAGTGTTAGTGTTCCCACTGAGGGACAGGCTCATCTGTTGTTGACCTCAGAGAAAACCCACCCGGGGAAAATGTTCTGCGAGTGTTTTCTTCAGTTTCACTTTTCTCAAATTACACTTTTATATCCCCACAAAAAAGAGATATTTTTTCATTCTCATCAGTTCTCGCTGGAGTTCTCCTAACTCAGAAGGTGACTTCCGCAGAGAAATTTGAAGTTTGGAAATTTGTTCATAGGGTAGTCACCATCTTAAGACAAATTTAAGACTAAAACTTCTCAGAAGAGTTACTTTAAGTCATCACAAACAAGTCACTACAATCTGAGTCTATCTGAAAATCTCCAATAGTAGCTGGGTAATAGCTGCACACAGCATTAAAAAAATCAAGGCCCACACTGATCTTTAGCTGAGCTAGATCAATAAGAACAATTCATGAGAAAATAACTGAGGGAAGGTATTTTGATTCGGGTTTAAATGCAAGTTACTCTCAGCACAGTGTCCTTCCTTTTTTTTTATGGGGATTTTCTCTCCATGTTTCTGGTGAATTTAATACTGCTGACAGCTGCTGAGCTAATAGCCCGAGACACTGAAGTGCTGTCTTCCAGCAAGGGTGTAGCACTGCAGAGGAATAGCTTTGTCTATACACTGTAAAAAGCCTTTTCAGTACTGTTGTACCAGAGAAATGAGAGGATGGTTTATAATTCTGATTGTGAAATACACTCACTTTGTTGTGAGGCAGCTCATACGGAAAAAAAAAACAGGAAAAGTGGGAGTTTTTCCCCAGGGAAATGCTGTAAATATCAGCTGGGGTTCGGAGTCACCATTCACACTGGCTTTTTAACAAAAAAAACCCCCAACCTTCTGGAAGAGATAACAGTTGGGAAAGCCTGGCTTTTCTTTACTTCAGACTTAAGATTTAGTATATCCTGCTGTATAGGGTGCAGACACGAGGATCTGAGCTGGAATGCAAAGCCAGCTTGTGCTCTGACCTGCTTTGTAAGTCTGGGCAAATCACATCTCTTTTGCTTCATGAAAAACTAGGGCTGACAGGTATTGTAAGAGATTATTTACCCCATCCTTCTCCCTGAGCGGAGAACAATTCTCCCTAAATTGTTCAGAACAGATGTTTTACTAATTTCTTGTTAAATAAAAATATCCGATGGTGACTATTCCACTGCTTTCCTAGGCAATTTGTTGCGGTGCTCAGCTATTCTTACCCTTAACCCAATGCCTATTCTATCGCCTTTTCCAAGATGTAAGCTCATTATTTCTTGTCCTAGACTCACTGAATGCAGAGAAGAGCTAACTCCCTCTTGCTCTGCAGCACCCTTTTGCATATTTGAAGATGATATAATGTCCCCCTTCAGTTATGTCTTCTCTTCTTCAGACTAAATGCTTTGTAAAGTGTTCTAAGACTAGAATAAAAATGCTCTGTGGGCTAGATTTTTAAAGGGCCGTGTTCTAGCGTAGTCACCAAGTTTGAAGCAAAAGCATTTTCAAAAGCAGCATTTTCGCACTAGGGATGGAGAATCGCGCTTAGGCAGAGCTGGTCCCAAAGGCTATGTCCATGCTGTCATTCCAACTGCGCTTAACACCTTTCTCAAATCCAGACTCGCCAACTGTCTGTGCTGTCGACATGCAGACAAAGGCGAAGGCTGAGACGAGGAGGGAAAGGTCAAGCGAGTCTCGGTGTGGATCTAAGTTTTCCTTCTCACAGTCTCTGCAGATTATTCATGAGCGGAATATGTGATAGCCCAGCCTGTCAGCAGATACTCTGATTGTGGCTCTTCCTAAGCACCATATGGATGCTTTCAGCCTGAGCTGCAGCCCTGCTAACAGTTGGTAGCGTGGATGAAAACCGCACGACACGCAGCGCTCGGTATTGTCGGCCCTGCCACCGGGACTCACCTGCACACCCCAAAAACGACGCTACGCGGTTTCACCGGGGCTTGCCCCCCTGCCCGCAGCCACACAGCCTGCGGCAGCCCCTGAGGTACAATTCTGAGAGCGTGGCGGGATTTCCTCAGCCCGGAAAATGTTCTTTCAAAGGCATTCATTTAAATAAGAAAGAATTCTGTTGAAACAGAGATTCGGGATTGCTAGTTTAAGTTTCAGATGTATCAGCCTTCTGATGATCATCCTCTATGTCTCACCTGCTGTCCCTGGACAGTGATGTGATGGATAGAGCATTCATAGACTTCAGGGCTGTTTTTCTTTCCTTGGTTAGTCACACCTTTAATGGTCTCATCCTATAATTATACAGCCACCGGAACTGTATGACCCTGAATCACAAAATTAGGTAACGAACCCTCATTCCAGCACGTGAGCGCAACATCACTCTAACTTCAATGCATCGTTCCACCCCAAAAAACGCAACCCCCCTGACAATCTCTAAACTGGTTAGAAACTGTTCCTCCTCCCTCTACCCTCCTTTCGATGAGGACACTGCCGCCTGCAACTCCCTGTCCTTTCAGCTGCAGAAGTTGGATTGTGCAGTGAGATTGTGTAGCCCTATTGCTGCAAAATCGTTCTTGTATTTCAAAACACAGTGCCGGGAACATATGTGAGAGAAGGAGAAAGAAAGGCAGCTGAAAGTCTACAGCCAACAGCTTGTGTCAGAAAGCTGCTAAAGGAGGAAACAGTTGGGCATTTTTAATCGTGATGCGGTATCTGCAGGATGAACGCAAGCAAACTTGGCTTGCGACTGAAGTTGGTTGCGATCTAATCAATTCCTGACAAACCGCATGAGGCCGCGTGGTGGGCTTCAAGGTGAATTGAAACACCTGCCCCTAAAATTTTGTTCCCCGAACGTAAACTTTGCCAGGGCCTCCTTATATTTATGTCTATCTGTCCTGAAGGCAAACTCAAGGCAAATCACTAAATTTGCACCTCTGCATGGAGGCAAAGTTGCTTAAGAGCACCTGTTGCTGAGGGGGGACATGGTGGGCCACTCCGAGGCGGTCGTAGCTGTGTGTTGCTGAGGGGGAACATGGGAGGGCGCTCTGAGGTGGCCATGGCTGTGTGTTGCTGAGGGGCGACATGTCGGGGTGCTCTGAGGCGGCCATGGCTGTGTGTTGCTGAGGGGGAACATGGGAGGGCACTCTGAGGGGGCCATGGCTGGGTGTTGCTGGGGGGGAA
>NW_008824673.1:722067-728704 GCF_000699105.1 Pygoscelis adeliae | reverse complement strand
GGGGTGTTTTTTGGGTGCCCGGGGTGGGGTGGGGTGGGGTGAGCGAGGTGTGGGGGTGGGCGGCAGCGCTGCGCCGAGGTGAGCTCTGCACTGCGTTGGGAGAGGGGCTTGGGGTGGGGAGGTGGCCTCTCTACATCATCCGTTATCGACTGCAAAATTCCCAGGAGCCTGGAAACATCACTTTGCGTTGTGTGCCAGGAGCTGGGCCTGCCCTTCCCTCCCGACGTGTCTGCTCAGTGTCCGGCTCCGTCTGTGCTATTGACAGGAGAATTAAGCTCCACTTGCAGTTTGGTACTTGGCACGGTGCGAGGAATCCTCTACCCGGGGAGCTGCGAGTGGACTGGGATGTACGCCTCCTGTCTCCTTTTAGTTATTGAAAACGAGCAAGGCATAGAAAAGAGCTGTGTAATGATGGCTGGGGAAATGAGATTAGTCTCTTTCTAGAAGGAACAGCCTTGATAGAGCGGTGCCAACCCTTCTTTCTGTGCTTAGGATGGGACCAAAGCAATCAAAGAGCTCAGTATCTCTTCATGTGTGTCGGTGAGGTAGGCTGAAACGCTCCGAGGGTAACAAGAACTGGCAGCATAACCTATTTCTGTGTGAACTATAGAATCCTGTGTGTAAAATGGAATTGGTGGAAGTGATTGATCTAGATTTTCTTTTCCTTCTGCTTTTGGGTTAAAGTCAAGCTGCTTAAGAGAGCTTTCTGGTGTGCCCACCCTTGCCTTTGCTGTTCTGTTAAACATAAGCTGTTCTCCGCATTGAAGCGGACAGAATTTTGATCTAGCAGAGTCTGTGTTTAAGCTGCCTCTTTTCTTCGAGTCTTCCAAAACTGTTGTTGACCCCATTGCCTGTCGGCAGCCTCTGTTGCAGGTATTAAGTTCAGCTAGGATGGCAGCCAAGCAGTTGCCACTGCAACTAATGTCGTCAGAGAACAGTGTTTATCTGTGGCTGACTGAAGCCTGATTTTGAACACGCCATATACAATGATCTCAATGATTTGTCCCGTTTATGTTCCTTCTACTCCAGGGAGTTCTGCTGAATAACGCTGCCGTGAACAAACCTGTTTCAGCTGAAAAGTTAGTCAAACTTCTCTGTGCTTGCTAGGTTGACGGTTGGTCTCATTCACTCCCCGTATCTCTTGTGTTTCTGGTTAATCTTAAAAAGTATTTTAGTTAGCTAGTAATCTCTGCCCTTGAAGTGTTAATGCTGGTCTGTAAGAGCGTGGCTTGGGCTGTGGGATGTGAAGCAGGGTGGCTTTCAGGTTCTCGGTCTTGCAGTCAGGTGAAGGCTTTGCATACTCCTTGCCTTAGTTCTGCTTGATTCACCTCCAGCTGAAAACGGTGATTCACGTGAGTTGCGTTTCCTCATTGGGCTTGTAAAAAGGCGCACGGGTGTATTTCATGCACACAAACTTAATATGGACTAATGGAGAGCTGAGTGATGTTATTGCTGAGTGACGGGACAGGTAGTGTGTCCTGTGCATTAGCATACCAGCAGTGAGTTGGGCTGACGGGTGCTGAGCTGAGCTCTTCCTCTCCCATGAGCAGCACCTCTCCCTAGGTTGGTGTCTGTTAAAGCTGTGATGCAACACTGAATCTTCTCTCTCAGAGGTGTTTGGAAGATGGAAATGGCCTGGAAAGCCCTGGCCCGCTGAAAAGAACTGGAGAGGTTAAAATTGAGTTCACTGAATCTGAAAGTAGGCAGGGTATAAGCAGATGCAACTGCCTCTAAAAGAACTGCGTCTGTTTACTTTGGCTCGGACATGTACTTTAGCCTGGTTTATAATATCTGTGCTATTAATATTTATGTCTGAGGAGAGGTGAACTTTATCCTGAAAACTGGCACGGAGAGCAGTGAAATGTCTAGGTATACAAGAACCTACCAACAGCTTCTGCAACAATGGCTGCAGCATAATCAAAATAGAAAACTGTAATTCGGTCATACTAGAACGCACGGCGTAAGCCGATGCTGCCAGGCTTCAGCTAGTCTTAGGTCTCGAGTAATTGTTGACAACTTCCTCTTCTGGGATCTTGCAGAAATAGTACAGGATATTTAGTCGTTAACTTGGGTGGTGTAATTTGATGCCATAAATTTATGAGATTAAATGTCTGCTTTAGTGGGCAGAAAAATGAGCGGGGGGCGGGGGGGTCCATCTCCTTTAACACTTTCGAGGAGTCCCAGGCAGCGTGCGTGCAGTACTTGTCCCCTTGGGTTAAAGAGCAAAGTATCGTCTGTCAAAGGAGAGGTTTAACTTGTGACAGTGCTGTCCCATTTGAAAACTGCTTTGCCTGTACTTGCTTTTGTGGCTTTTACTAACATGCAGTCCCTCTCTTCAGTGGTGGAGAAATAAAGTAATAACAGCATTCAGTGTGGATGTTTGAACAGACTTTTTTTTAATCTCTTGCAGAGCAAAGAGTGGAAGATGTACGACTGATTCGAGATCAGCATCCAACTAAAATACCAGTGAGTCTGGTTCTTTTCATTTTTCACTTCAATTTCCAGTCTCATGTTCATGTTTTTAGTAGTTAGAAACCTGTAAAAGAGCTGTCCTGATGAGACCAAATTAAAATTTGGCTGTTCAGGGTTATTAAGCCTGGATTTCAGAAGCATTCTCAAACTAGTAACAGGCAGTCGGCGTGGTAGAGCAAGGTGGTAGCCGGGGACTGGCGGAAATGGGGTTTCCTGTGTACTGAAGTTGCGTGTTGTAACTTCAAAGAAAACCACACCCCAGCTGAGCTCTGAGATTCTCCTGAGTGTTCAGCTCTTCTCAGTGTTTTTCTTCTCCAAAAGAAGAGTCTGCAAAGGCTAACCAAGAAGAATACACAGTAACGTAGAGACAGATAGGGCTTTCATCACCAGTCTGTGCTGAGAAAGACACAAACGCTTGCCTTCCGGGAAACGGGCCTTTTGCCTGAGGCCTCCAGAAATGCTGCTTGGCTGACAAACCCCTCCACCTAGTGTCGGGCCACCTCAAAGAGGGGGTCAGCCCTCACCTCGTCACTCTTCTTTAGCTGGTCAGCTCCAAATGCTGCCCGAGGTTTTATTTTCTTTTATTTATGGCATCCTCAAGGTTACAAATGCAAAGCAAAGCATCCTGGGAAGCAAAAGGCATGGATCGTGATCTGTTGCTGATGAGTTCTTCACAGCTGGTGGGCTTCTGCGTGACGGCTGTCACCGCAGCAAGCAATAAATGCAACCGTCCTTATGGCCATTTGGTGGGACGGGGGGAGGTCTCAGGAGATCTTGGGGGACAGAAGAGAGAACTTAATCGGACGCCTCAGCCTTTGGTTCTCGGTGATGAGAGCTGGTGATCCCTGTGAGTGGAAGTTCTTCTGCGAACAAACTGCTTGCAAAGTGTCTGCAGTTCCAGTGCAAGTTCATTAACAGAAGCAGTCGTTGCCTCCGTGGTCAGATAGAAACCGAAAGGTTTTCAGTTTCCCTTTAGCAGCTGCTGCTGCTGTTGTGCTATGCTGTTGGGCATGGGAACAAGTAATATTTTACAGCAGAGATTTTCTGACTTTTCTGGAACGTGCGGTTTTCCCAAAAGGCTCTTTCCTAACAAATCTGTTTCCTGACAGAAGGTTGCTTTTTCACCCACCTTTCACAGATCGCTTCGCTGTAGTCCCCAAGCTCTGTGACCACAGATTGAAAGCCATCGATTTATAGCAAAGCTCTCATTTCAAGTCAGCCATGGACATATTACCAGCAAAAATGCAGATGTACCTAAGCAACTTGCTGAAGATGCAGTGATGCAAACTCACAACTATGGCAGAGGCCTGCTGGGATCCCTGGAGGCTTGCTGTGGTTGCCTGTCCATGTCCTAGCTTGAGTCACTGCCTCATTATTATCATTAGCAGTTCTGGGTGAGATAAGACGGCAATGTCACGCTAGATGGTAAATCCCTCCTGTGCTGTCAACATCCCTCATTTTGCTGTTGGAAATATTATCTATTGGTTATGGTCTACCTCTTTAAAAATAGTGTTGGTTTTTTTCCAGAATGAGCCAGCATTTATTTAAACTGGTGTAAGGAAGTCTTTCTCTGATACAATTAAATTGGCTCAATATCTCTTTACCTGTACAACTTTCGAATATCAACACAGCCAGACCCCGTGAGCATGGAAATGATCCAAGTGAATGGTGTCACGTAGCTACCGTTGATATAAAAACAACAAAACCCACACGGCCGTGGAAGCGGGAGCGCACGAATTCTGAGATCATTTCTTAAAAGCAGGAACTATATACAGTTGCTGGGCAGGGTGCTACTTAAATTGGCAAATCTGCAATTTCCTCGTGAATTAAGTAGTTACTACATAACAATCTTGACAGAATTACTGGTTCCTGAGCATGCTGTCTTGAGATTAAGGAGGAGGAAATTCTCTCCTTTGAGGCTCTATACCCTTCAAAAGTAGCTTGCTTTCATGCATCAGAGTAATCGCGGAAGGTGAATGGAATGGTGTAGTAATCTGGAGGTGTAGTTCTTAGAACGACACGGTCTGAAACTGGAGAAATTCTAGTGAAAACTGGTTCAGTTTGCAGATTGCCGTAGCAGCCCAAGCCCCTAGTCAGCCACTGTAATGTGTTAGAGGGAAATGTGCTTTATCTTTTCTTGGGTTTCCTTGTTGCTGGGTAGTTCGGTGCTAGATTAAAGGATTCCAGCAAGTGAACTGTTCTAAAACTGCACGGAAGCTGTGGATGTTTGCTGTTAAATCCCTGTTTGTTACCCCTTCGTGCAGTGACTCTTGCAAACAGAACAAGAGGGGCAGGTGAATAAATAAATATAATTGTTCCTTTCCAGTTTCGAGACAGTGCATTCACAAACGAAGGGAAATGGAGTTTAGCATAAATGCTTGTACTTTGCTGGGTGTAAAATGGAAGGGGGAGATGAGGGCGCCAGACACCGTTTCTGCCTTTCACATCTGCTCCTTTCTTTTTGTGTTTCTTTTTAGGTGATCATTGAAAGGTACAAGGGAGAGAAGCAGCTTCCAGTTTTGGATAAGACCAAGTTCCTGGTGCCAGATCATGTCAACATGAGCGAGCTAATCAAAATTATCAGGTAGTATGCTGTGATTTCGGTGTAAGCTGCATCAACCTCAGGCTATGACTCCCTGTTAATTCCCCACCTGGTGTATGCATTTGGGAGCTCTTTAAATGGAAAATTCATCTAACGAGCGCTTGGTATCATCACTAGGACAAATTCATGAGAAGGTGCTTTTCCTTTGGCTTTGATGGAAAAAAAAGACTCTGAAAAGAGCTGAGCTGTTAGTCTGCTTTCAAGAGAAATAACCGGTTCCCGGAGATGTAGGAGGGAGTCTGGGGCCGTGAATCCCCGTCTAACATGGGTGCTTCTTGCCCAGGGCCCCAGCGCTTCCTGCGTGGCTATTTTAGGATGCCTTCTTGGTGTTCTGCCTGGGAGTCCCTCTCCGGAGTGCCTGCCTCTTCTTACCCACCGAAGGGGGAGTTTGGGCTCATAGCCAGAGCTCTGAGCTGTTGCTTAGGGTTGATGTTGGCATCCTTTGATCGTGAAAGGAGGTTTCCCTCAATGACAGTGTTGAGGCCTGAAAAACACACGTTCAGACCAGTGTCGTCTTGTCCCAGCTGTTTGCACAGACTGTGGCTTGAGTACTGCTCCGCTCTGGTGCTGGAGCTTTGCTTACAAGAAAAGGCAAAGGGGAAGTAGCTGTGGAGTGGAAGTTGTGTGGTCTGAAATTGTGGTCAGAAATTCTGCTAGAAGTGCGTTTCTCCTGGCTTCATGTCAAGAAGGAATATTTGATGAGTAAGAGTTCCCAAGCGGTAAACTTGGAAGTTAGCAGCAAACCAGAGTTTGCTTTTTGTTGGTCACGGTGTAGCAGGGAGCTGGTTCTTGGAGGCCACAAGCTGTAAAAACTTGAGAGCTTGTCCCACGTGTCCAAACAATTCCCTGCCTTGGAGGCTTGTACAAAAACTGTCTGTCGCAAGCAAATCCCAGCTCTTACATGAGTAAGAAAGTGAGATAGGGTTTTTGGAAGCAGGAACCAGATTGCTCAAGTCTTCCAGAATTTCTCATGAACATTAAAGAACCTGGGCAAAAAAGTTAACAGCAAGCTGAAGGATTTTCCCCACCTTTTTTCTTTGGCTTCATTGTTAGTAGGTGACTTGGTACCAGCTGGACTTGGTCCTCAGCCAGCTCCTCTTGGGCATAGCAAAGCCTGTCCTTCCCAACCCTCAGATAGCTGCTGCCTTCTCTCAGCCTGCTGTCTCTGGAGTGATTAGAGCTTGGGTTTGGAAGGGTTCCTTTCCAGGGCTGTGGCTGGGAGGCTAAATAAATCCTTGTTCCCAGCTGCTGCTGCCCCTCAGCAGCGTGCGGAAGCGGCAGGAAGCTCTTCTCATCTGTTGTTCTTTCCTTCTTTCTTTGGTTGCACCTCCACACAGCCGAGTTCCTCTTGCTTACTTGGCTTAGAATCATAGAACCATTAAGGTTGGAAGAGACCTCTAAGATCATGGAGTCCAACCGTTGACCCAACACCCCCATGCCCACTAAACCATGTCCCTCAGCACCTCACCTACATGTCTTTTAAATACCTCCAGGGATGGTGACTCAACCACTTCCCTGGGCAGCCTCTTCCAATGTTTAACTACTCTTTCAGTAAAGAAATTT
>NW_008824673.1:720184-722027 GCF_000699105.1 Pygoscelis adeliae | reverse complement strand
AGTAAAGACATTTTTTCCTCGTGTCCAATCTAAACCTCCCCTGGCGCAACTTGGCTTATGAAGTAGTAAGAGAGCTCCCCTCTGCAAACCTGCTTTCCAGTAGGCAGTTTAGCAGAAATACCTATTTTCCCCTCACCGGAGCGAACGATCCAAGGGAAACCCCGAAGTTAGATGTTTACTGTGCCACGCAGTCTGCGAAGTCTGTCGCTCTCCGCCCTTCCCACGATGCTTCTCCTGGGAGGGAGGAGAGGAGGGGGCAGGACGGTCCAAAGGTTAGACGCAGGCTGTGACAGAGCTGGCGACAAAGTGACTTTAAAAGGTCCAGGGCCTTCTCACGGAAGCTCTGCCCGTCCTCCCTCCCCGTCTTCACGCGGATCTCTCAAGGTCAGCCTGGGTTTACGTTTCCAGTGGGACGCTGTTGAGCTAAGCTGCAAGCCAGAGGTCCCGCAGGCCTCGCGTGGTCGCTGGTTGTTACAGGGATCAGCCTGGCAGGGAGGGCCTTTTCCTTTTCGCTTCAGTTTAACGCCCTTCTGGGGCGCGGCTTTTCCGGTGAAGTAAGGGCTTCTGTCAGGGGGTGTGTTTGACTGGACTCAGTAGATGAATTTAATACAACTTTGAGGTGGGAAGCAAATGCCTTCTCCAGTGGCAGGGCCGCTTTGGGTGGGGGACACCTTACTGCTGTCAGTGGCGGAGGACTTTGTTGTGCCATCTGTGCTAAAGCCTTTGTTAACGTGAGTGGAAATGCATGGTCATCACTGTGAAACTCCTTCCCCCCCTCCGTTTCCCCAACCTCCCCCCAACAGGCGACGCCTGCAGCTGAACTCCAACCAGGCGTTCTTCCTCCTGGTGAACGGACACAGCATGGTGAGCGTTTCCACACCCATATCCGAGGTGTACGAGAGCGAGAAGGACGAGGATGGGTTCCTGTACATGGTGTACGCCTCTCAGGAGACTTTCGGAGTGCAATCTTCTGTCTAAGACACGCGAGCGGCTTCTAGCCTAGGATTTTGGTTGACCCTTGGCCATCACCCCCACTCTTCCCCACACACACCCCAGGGAAAGAAACGGATGTCACCTACGCTCTCAGTACCTTAGCATAGTCTTGCTTTAGCAGGTGTCTCATCTTACCTTGCCTTGTTTGTGACTATTAAGCAGTACAGACGAGCACCTCCAGCTTTGAAACCTGCTGTAATATTCCACACAGGCACATTTACATTTCTGGACTTTATGAATGGAACCCAATTGTGCATGTGACGATTGTAAATAAAGGGACACTCGATTGACTTTTAACAAGCAAACAGGCACCGGGGAGGAGCTAAAGTGTTTCGTGTGACAGTTTTCTGGAAAATCTCCCTATGATTCCTTAAAGCTTTTTTTTTCTTTTTTTAAATGGGAAGGCTTCTCGTGAGAGCAAATATGTTTTGATGTTCCAAAGCGGAGCTTTGTCCTCTGCAGCTCGATGAGACTCGTGTCAGTGCTGCAGCAGGTTAAGGCAAGTGCTTGGGGTGAGCTGGGGGAGTACAACTCTTTTTGTCTCCGTTTTGTGTGGCACCGCGAACTTCGGAACGGTGCCAGTTTCTGAAATACTCATACCAAACACCACAGCTTTATTGTAGTTTTAGGAAGTGTTTAACTGTAAAATACACACCTGGACAGGTAACACTGAAATAAACTCCAGTCTGTTACAAATTTCCAATGCCTGTGTGTTCAGTGAAGCACTGTTGTTCATACGGGCTCGCTTCCAAAAGATCGTTCCCCCCCCCCCGACCCCAGCCCGGAGGTTTGCCGTTCCCTTGCCCGGCAGGCAGTCTGCTGGGAGAAGGTAGTCGAGGGACCTGCCGCC
>NW_008824673.1:718754-720013 GCF_000699105.1 Pygoscelis adeliae | reverse complement strand
CCGACGCGAGCGGGCGAACGGCTTTGTTTTACACACCTCCGTGCCGAACACTGGACTCGGACGTGCCACTGGAATTAACCAACCCACACCGCCTAACCCGTCTGTCACTCGTTTTCCGTGTTACCACCGAGGGGAGGGGGTCAGGGAGAACGGCTTTTAGAAGCAGCTCGCGTCCAGGAGTTCCTGTCGAGAGTTGACGAACAAATGATTTTTTTCCACCACCGAAGTCTCCTGCCACCTGCATGGGGTTTGGAAGATCTTGGTGTTACTACTGTCCCGAGGAGGGAGGCAGCCTGTGCAGAGGAAAGGTTATCTCGTAGGACCTGTGTTTTTCCTCTAGAGTTGTCGTCAAGTGAAGCGTAGCAGGATGAGATTACTCGTGTATATTATGTGTCTGTGAACTAACTCCATCTGTTACTGGAAGCTAACTTACTATCACGGGGGAAACAGAAGCAATACTGCAGCGTCTTGGCACTCTAGCTCACTAAGGTGTACAGTTTGTACCTACCTACACCTCTTTGCATGCATCTCGTTCACAACGCTTACTTCGGATTTTTTTATTGTTCTTTGTGTTTTTACTCCGGCGTAAACTTTTAAATGCAGCTTGTTCTATGTTTAGTTTTGTTCGTGTAAGAAATTGTTTAACTCATAACTGACAACTGTACTTGTAATTACGACGTGATCGACCGATATTCCTGTACAAATGTTGCTTTTTTAAAATTAATACAGTGCTGATATGGATGGATTACATCCCAACTTAATTATGGCTTGTGTGGTTATTTCTAGACAGCTTTCTTAAATCCAGGCTCTGTAGGGAAGGGCACAGAGAGCTCCGTTCCACCTGCTCCAGGGCGCACAAAGTGGTGAACTAGGTCCTGCTGACGACGACTAGACACTTGTACTGAAACCTCCGACACCGATCGTCACCAACAACTCGGAGAGGGAGCTGCCGCCCTCCAGAAGGAGGAATTTCAGGTGTAATCGCCCCGTAGAACACTTCTGCTCTCTGGATGGGTACGGACCGGGACGTGCCTGCGCGCGGAGGGGTTTCCATAGCCCCGTTTTGCTCCTGCTCGACCAACCTCTCCCTCAAGGCCTCAGAGTCCCGACGCTCTCGCGGGCAGGACTCTGCTCGTCGGGGACGACCCCAGGCACCGGCCACAAAAGGTTTAAGGGCGCAGCGAGCTGGCGATTCCTTTTGCTTACCCCGACCCTGTGGCTTCCTCTGCAGCCGGCGCAGACCCAGCCTGCGCGAGGGG
>NW_008824673.1:711479-718708 GCF_000699105.1 Pygoscelis adeliae | reverse complement strand
CCCCCCCCCCCCCCCCAACTCCTCCCTCCCTGTGAAACCAGGTACGGGCTCGGGGGGGCAGCTGGAGTCAGGCCACGGCCGCGCTCGGTAACAAACAGCAAGCGCCGACCCTTTCAGAGCAGCTCGGCTTCCTTGGCTCAGCCGGGAGCCGAGTCAAGGAGAAGAGAGCAATTGCAAGCGCTGTAACAGATCTGCGATTCACGAGCAGATGTCTGTGGGTGGAGAGGCGGCAAAAGTAATAAAGAGAATTAAAAAAAAAAAAAAGAAAAAGTCGTCCCTGGTAACTGCCAGGGAGCTGGAGGAGCCCCCACACAGATGAAGCCCCTTTAAAGTAAAAAAAAACCACAAAGGGATTCTGTTTAACTCTTTATTTTCCATACATTAAATTTACTCAGATAAAAACATTCTAAAAATGTACAATTTTACTTTTAACAAAGTATAATAAAACATAAAAATCCCAATACCAGAATACTTGACATTTACAATTCAAAATCAAATTAGCTGAATATTAAATATTTACAAAACTATTTAAAATATTTATAAAGTTACATGCACAATTTGTAATACTAGAATTGACCGAAGTAAAAGAAATGGCTCAAATGGGAGCAGGAGTTTCCTTCATTCCTAGTGGAAAGTTATGTCCAAGAGAAGCTGTTAATCTGCACTTGAAAACACACAGGATTTGCTTTCTGCTTCAGTACCAACACGTTTCTTGCTTACGTAAGAAAAATTTGAGAGAGCAAACGGGTAGTTCCAAGGGTTATTACAAGAGAACATTCTAAAAATGTACAATTTTACTTTTAACAAAGTATAATAAAACATAAAAATCCCAATACCAGAATACTTGACATTTACAATTCAAAATCAAATTAGCTGAATATTAAATATTTACAAAACTATTTAAAATATTTATAAAGTTACATGCACAATTTGTAATACTAGAATTGACCGAAGTAAAAGAAATGGCTCAAATGGGAGCAGGAGATTCCTTTACTCCTAGCGGAAAGTTATGTCCAAGAGAAGCTGTTAATCTGCACTTGAAAACACACAGGATTTGCTTTCTGCTTCAGTACCAACACGTTTCTTGCTTACGTAAGAAAAATTTGAGAGAGCAAACGGGTAGTTCCAAGGGTTTATTACAAGAGACGGCGGTGGGCGGGGGCGGTGGGCAGGGTTACCGGGGCCTCGGCCAGCAGAAGCGTCTTCCGGACTCTTGCGAGCGCTCGGTTCCATGGATTTCTGTCCAGATTTGCCCACATCCATCTCAGGTAACGGGCGTTCTAGACTACCCCGAATCCACAGCTCCGAGCGGCCGTCACCTCCAACAAACAGACAGCTAACCCACATTCGGGGGTTTCAGACGACGTCATTTTTATTTTGAGGAGGAGCGTTGCTCTGCCGAACGCCGCAGACCACGTTTCATTTTTGAGTACCTTCACCCTGAAGCTTGCCGGCGAGAAGTAGCCTGAAACGGAACTGTGGGTAACGGTAAAGGTCTAGTGTTAGACCGTTACTTTCGGAAGTCTGGCGCTTAATTTGCCAAGATTTCATGACCGCGGCATGAAAAAGTTTCACAAAAAGTGGAGTGTGCCATGTTACTTTAAGGAAGAGTATTGTGGAACTCTCTGATCGATACCTCGCTTGCTAAAACGAGGCTTCCCTCTTCGCTCTCCTGCTGTTCAGCATCGAGCCTGGCCTATTTATTAACGCTTGATTTGCAGACGGCCAGTGCGAGGAGGGGTTTGCTGGGAATTCCGTCCTATTTCGAGTATTTCCATCACCAACGCTCCCAAACGGAAAACACTTCTGAAACCGCAGCGCACGTCGCTCGCTCCCCCGCGGGAAGACTCATGGCTAACTTCGCCGTGCCCCTGCAGGGAGGCGACTTGGGATTCCCTTCCGTCTTACTTTTAAAAATCATTTCTAGTCCACAGTGAAATCCATCTGGAGAACTACTTCTTTTTATGCTTTTAGGACAAAGATAGGAATAAATAGCGTTCTTTGAAATCTCCATCTTTCGATGTATAAAAATAGGTTTTAAGAACTGCTTCTTTCAGCCGGTGAAGCTGGAACTACTGCTTTAAAACAAGCTGCCTTACTTTTCGGGGCGGGGGGGGGATGGACTTGTGCCTTTTAAAAACAGATTAAGGATGATTTTGTGGAACTAAAGTGCTCTGTTCGGGCTTGCCAACTTTGGTTGTTCTCGGGACAAAGCGGACAGCGTTCACTAGCAGCTCTGAAGCCACGACTCGCTCTGATTTAGGGAAGGCTCTGCAACTGCTGCTGGCTCATCAAACATTCCTCTGTTACGCTCGGGTTGCTTTAAGGTACTCAAGACTTCCGACCGAATTTGAACTTACTCTAAAACCAGACTTCACCATTTAAAAACGTTACCTAAAAGTACACATAAGCCACTTTAAGAAACATCAGCCTTAACTTTACACAAGGAAACAATCCCAAAGAAAGCTCTGAAGAAAGGAATGAACCGGTTTGCTGGACAGAAGTTCAGTTTTACAGTCCTTTTGTTACGGTTTCGACTCCGTGATGAATGTTAGACGAGACTGTGTGCCCAGCCTTGGGCGTTACAACAAAATGCAACGGGTACAGGATTTTTTTTTTTTCTTTTTTGCTGTGGAGTTTTGCTATTTTGAGAGGGTTTTTAACACTTGCGCGTGTGTTGAAATACAGTTTATTTAAATACAATTCAGTTTTAAAATATTGTTTAAAAAAAGTGAAAAAAAAAAAAAAAAGTTAAGGTTTGGCTTTCAGCACATGTTCCAGGCCACTGGAGAGACCCTCAAAGCTGTAAATAGTAAACATCGTCACCGAAAACTGCACGTTTCCTTCAGCGTAATACAGCATGACAGATTGTTCCTACCATTGTCTCAAGCTCATTAAGGCAAAGTAAATTGCATTGTCAGTTTTCATCACTTTAGTGTTGCAGGTCTGAAGGTTGTTCGTTAGAATACAGGTAACCTCCTCAGACGCAGGCGGAGCGAACAGAAGCGTTTCAACGGTGTGCGCGATACCGCGGGTAGTGTGAGCTGGGCTGAGAATACACAAATCTCTTTTTTTTTTTTTTCTCTTCATTGCATAGGAATAAAAATTACTTTTTTTTAAAAACCAAACGCTACGCAAATTTAGATTCTGGTTTCCACGAAGCCAAATCCGCTAGCAGCTGCAGATCGCTACCTGGACTCAGTTTGGTTTCTTGCCATCTCACGTTACCGTGCCTCTCCAGCGATGCTCATTTATCCTGCTTGCCTCCCCGGCGAGGCTGACGCCCGCCCGCCGAGCAAGTGGGACTGAAGGACGGCCCGGGACATTTCTTTCCTAGGAACGCGGTCCAGGAAGGTCTCGACTGTCAACGCTGCTGCGTTACCCCCTCACACTGACATTTCACTGCTAAGGCCCGATCTCCTCGGGGCCGCTCTGCACCACTTCAGAACCTCCTCCCGGGGTATGACTTCCCTCGCTTCCGAGTGAAAGTCAGCTGCGCCACTACAAACACTATTCATCCTGGTGTGGTTTAAACTGGTGTAAGAAATTCCTCCAAGTGTAAACAAGGCTTCAGACTTTAAAGGTGTCTTCCAAATTACAGTATGCAAATATCTCTATGTCAGACATTTTAAAGAGAAGGCCTCACCCATTTAATGCTGTCAAATTCCTCGGGTGAGCCATGAGGATTAGTATCTTCTTTCAACCAGACAGGACCAAACTGTTCCAAATTAGCAGTTCAAGATTTGTTTGGCTTCCTCTCAAGTCCTAATTTAGATTTGTCACCCACAAATTATGTACGCTAAGTAGTTAACACCAAAGCTAGTCATCTACAATCTATTGCAACGAAGGAGGCTGACAATAAATCCTTCAAAGTCTTGATAATAATGAAGTTTACTACCTTTTACATGTTTGACTTCTACCACTTCTGAATCCTGTAGCAAAAGCCTTGGGGTAGGAGTCAAAGGTTTTTTTTTTATATAAAGTAAAGCAAAAGCTTACAAACTCTGCTGCCAGAGTTCTTTTTTTTAGGATGGTTTAAAATTCATTTACAAAAGCAGAATAATAAGGTTTCTGTGAAAGAGACCTATATACAGTAACAGGACGTAAAGGTTGTTTTGTGTATTACAGGAAAATATCCTTGAAGCCTTTATGACTCTGGAGTCTCTGGGACTTGGACCCTTGGAAACTAAGTTTATTCCGCTGCTGGGAACCCAGCACTATCTAGTAATAAGTGAGACAATGAAGCACAAGTTTGTTTCCAGAAGGAACCGAAACTGCCGTGTGTGTTCTTTTGGAAGGGAAAGGAGAGACTTACTTAAGATTTTTATTGTGTAGTTAAGTCACATAGCCTGCTGGTGCCAATTTTTAAAAATTGGAACTTCTTTGCCTCTTGCACTGGTCTCAGAGTGACACTGTCTGCTAAAAGTGCAGAAAGCTTGAAGAGTTTTACATTCTTCTGTAGTGCAATCCTTAAAAATCCCAGAGATTAGTGCCTGATCACTTTTGAAAAAAAGTAGACATTTTACCTAGCCCAGGGGTGCCAAAGTCCTTCTGGCGAACGGCCACTCCTACCTTCAGCCTCCAGCTTCCACTTCAGAATGTAGCTGCCCTGGAGTTAGACGTTTCACCTTAAAAAGTCCACATATGGCAACGTTCTCCCCCAAAAAAAGTACATCGATGTTGTACTTGCAACAGAAAATGCAGCTGGCCAGCTCCACCATCCATCCAGTACGCATCGGTCCTATGACACGCAGTCAGAAGTTCCAACAACAAGATCCAAGCTTGAATTTGGCAATCAAAAATGGGTTTGATGCACCCCTAAGCTAGATTTTCTACCTAGTCTAATAAAGTAAAGCACCTTTGGATTAAAAAATACATTAAGCTTAACAGCAACTGGACGTCTCAGTTTTGTATTTCAATCTCCTTGTATCTCCATGGCTTACAGTATTTTCTTGCCAGATGATAAAGTGTCAGTCTGTGGAGTCAAGACTTTCAGAGGGAGGAGCGTATTTCAGCCTAAATGTACCTGGGGGAGAGGAAACAGAAGAATTAAACAACATCAACCTTCTCACACCCGTTACATCTCAGAACTTTCCAGAACAGCCTGCTGCTTCTTAGACATGTAACGCAGTATTACAGCGTATCAGCAGCTTGCAGCGCCGCGGCGAAGCTGCGGAAGAGGCTGACAGGCACGTGTCTGCAGCTGGCACAAATGAAAATCGAAGCACAGTTTTACACAGTAAAAGTCACCGGCGTAGACGTAGCTTTAGGGCTGGCAAAAATTCATTTGGGATAGTTTAAGTGGAAATTCAATTAATGCAATGAAATTCAGCTTAAAAAGACAGCAGACTACGTTTCTGTCCGAATTGGGACTGACGAGGCAGCGTCACTTCGTCCCCATTGGCCACTATCAAAACATTAGCCACAGAAACGCCACCAATTAGTTAGGTTTTAGCACTGCTGTAGATTGCTGCCTCAAAACCAGTCACTTGTGAATTTATAGTGGTCAAATACTTGAGACCCTGTCTGCACCGTATAAAAATGAACGCAGACATAGGCTATAGACAAGACACAATGTAAAACATAAGACCTCCGTGCTGTTCGCCCCAGTCAAAAGTTCGTATTTAAATTTTTAAGCCTACACCACATGCAAATTATCTCAACACAATAGGTCAATCAAAATAAAAAAAGAAAAATGGGACTAGAAAGTGCTCTTGGTAAAGTAACATTTCTCTCTTAGTTGTTTCCCGCCTGGAATTAAGGATTTCAGCTCTCTCCTGGAGAAGGCCGTGCTGTAACCATGTAAGCGACATGCCCTACAAAATAATTATAGCAGCAAACACAGGACCTTCAAGAGCATTGGAACAGTAATTCTTCATTTATGTTACTGTTTTGGGGAGGAAGGGAAAGGGGGAACAGAGATGTTCAGTTTGTAAGCTTTCCCGGGAACTTGAAATTATAACCAAAGATGACCTGGATGACAAGGTGTAAGCAGCAACGACGATTCCTCTGCAATCTGCCCCCAGAAGCTCCCTCCCTCCCGCGGCACGTGCCTCTCCTCTTCCCAGAAACCAGCACAAGCCCCCGCAGAGCACCCGGGTCCGACCCAGGGCCTTACTTGGGCCCTGTCCTCGGCGTTGGGTCTGCACAAAAGTAAGTTTCGGCTTTTGCCAATATAGCTCAAAACCACCAGCTTTCAAGAAGAGGATTTTTTGACGCACGTCAGAAATGAAAAGATACGGGGGTTGAAATGAAAAGATACGGGCAGTCTGAGCCTGCCCTCAGACTCCCTTCCTGCCCTCGGGTACGCAGCCATTCCCCTTGGCTAAACGCAGCGCTCTGCGCGTAAGCCACGTCCCGCATCAGTCCCTCCACCTGCTTTTACCTTGTCGATTGAAATCCATGGGAGGCTGTTTGCAGTCCTGAGCTCTGTGACCACTGGCCCCACAGTTGTAACAGGAGAGATTCCCATTTTTTTTGTGACTTGAACCATTGCTGTTTCCCATCATTCCCTGTGCCTGATACACCCCTGCTGTCCCCCCCCGCCCCCCCCCGCCATAAAGTTCTGCATTGGCGGTACCGCAAACGTCGACTGCCCAGTCATTACGGAGTCCGGTGCTATACCGCTGTTGTAGGCGGTGTGGACCACGGGGAAAGTCGTGCTGCTGTTGTACTGCTGCGTGTTGATGTAGCCGTTACTACACAGAGGGTTGAAGGGCAGAAATGGAAAAGTAAACATCGAAGGTCCTGAAAACGGGTGCTGAAAATAGTTAGCGTAGCTGACGGTCATACCACTCGACCCACAGTTCCCGCTACACCCGCAGGAGCTGCACACCATGCACCCGGGCGGCTGCTGCTGCTGGTGGTGATGGTGGTGATGGTTCTGGTTTGGTACTGGGATGCTCCCTGCGGAGCCGCTGCTGCTGCTGCTACTGCTGCTGCTGCTGCTGCTGCTGCTGCTGTAGAAGTTGTTCTCAGCAACAGATGAGAGTGTGGGGCTGGAGCTGGGTGCGGGGCAGCTGGGCAAATTCGCCATGGTTGCAAATGATGTGGAGGGGTGGCTGCTGGAGGAGGCCGCATTACTGTTTGCGCAGAAGCTGCCTTGCATTGGCGCCACTGGCACGCTGCTCATTGCAGAAAAGGCAACTTTGGTGTTGGCTGTGTACAGAGCAGTCCGGGGATTTATTATTGCAGGGGACACCGTTATTTGCATATTACTGGAGCAAGAC
>NW_008824673.1:710683-711442 GCF_000699105.1 Pygoscelis adeliae | reverse complement strand
ACACCAGGAGTTGGATGGGTGGACGAGCCACGTGGAAGACTGTGCTGGATGTTACAGTGGCAGCAGTACTCGTTTCTACTATTAATCCTGGCTGCTGAGCTGTTTTTATCACTCTGTCCAGAGTCGAAGCATGTACGACTTTGGTTCGAGGACCAAAGTTAATAGTAGATGTGGGTGAGCTGTTCTCAGCAGCCCCTGACAGCACTTGCAAGGGCTGGTGGGGAGAAGATGCAGACATTACATCCACCACCGTATTTCCAAAGCTCTTTTCCATTTTTATGCTGCCCCTAGGTCCAGGAGAAACTTTATTTCTTTCTTCTAAAGATAAAAGCGAATGCATAGACGATGAAAGCAGCTTCATGTCTGCATTGCCACGGTCTGATTTATGCACTGAATTTAGCATCCGAATGGGGGTGATATGAGTAGAGGCCGCTGACATCATTTGCATTGGCAGAGCGTGGTGGCCGGACGGATTGGAGCCTGCATCGTTTTGCACTGGTAAGACCTGAGCCGTGGGTCTGGCAGAGCTCGAAGTGAAATGATTCAGTAACATCACTGGCTTTTCCTTTTCCGAACCGTCTAAGTGAATCTCTAAACCTAGGGACAGAAACATCTATAAATACAACTGCTTCCCCAGACAAAGCTGGGCAACACAGGCACCCTCTTTGGTTGTTTCTGCTTACGTCTCTCATTCTCCTCGGCGCTGTCTGAGCTCTCTTCCCTTGTCTGGATCCCCATGGGGCTGGAAGAAGAGCTGGA
>NW_008824673.1:704772-710653 GCF_000699105.1 Pygoscelis adeliae | reverse complement strand
GCCCTCCCGGGGCAGGGGGTGGGCTGGCTGATCCACATCCACTCGCAGCTCTGCAGATAAAGGGTGCGCGAGCAATCAGGGAAGGCAAACAAGAGGGGTAACACCTACTTGACAGGACCTAATTACAACTGTTTCACGACACCATCTAACATACAGTGATGCTCAAGATTTACAGAGATACGCATCAGCTAAGAAGCAGGAACTCCGGAGGCGTAACAGTCGCTGACTAGTGCAGCTAGCCATTCACACAGGAGCCGTGAAGAGGCAACTGCTTTTTATTGCACTCCATATACACAGGAATCGGACTTTTTGATTGCTCCCTTTTAAGCTGATGGCATTTTGGAAGATAAAGCTTACGACAGGTTGGTGAAAAAGCAGTATAAGAATGAGCTTGCTCTTCTGCAAGGACATAGTCAGCCCCAAGAGCACAGCAGTGTCCTCTGCTCCCCTTTCTTACCTGCAGCATGGTTGCCACGAATACTCTGGATAGGCCCTACGTGCGTAGTAGGGGGAACCCTTGCCACCCCGCTGCTGGTAACTGAAGGTGTTGTGGGGTTTAGGCACCGTTTCTCCGATTTTTCTCTACAGGGTGATGGAGAAAGGAATGAAGAAACAAAAACTGGCTAAAGCACAACAACAGATAAATCAATTTCTGAATGAAACTGAAGCAGACAAAGCCCATTAAATAATCCACTAAAATGTTATGCTAATTTCAAATGGAAACATTTGGAAATGACATCAATCTTGACCATAGCTTCTTGCCAGCAGTTACATTTGGACTATCTGCTGTCTGATTACAATACTAATGCTCTTATTTGTGTAAGGTAAAACACCACCAAATGGTGACTAAATTCTATCACACATTACGTAAGTGCGTCCCAAACCTAGCCACGCACACCAAAACCAAAGAGAAGCCAAACGCAGTCCAAAGTTTTCATTTTGCAAACACACTCTGGAAAAACTAAGACTGATAAAAAATGCTGTCAAGGAGCTTTGATAAATGGGCATGGATTTGGATTTTTTAATTGCTTTCTAAGTAACTGTCGTAGCTTCAGAATAAACATTTCCCTCTAAGTGGAGATATAAAAAATAGGACAATCTGTTGCATCAGTTTCCCCAAAGGGCTATTAATATTGCACAGAGCGCTGGCCTTCTTTACATCACCTTCACCACATAAAGCTGTGATCTTCCTGAGACCGGGGTTACCTCCAACAGCCCTGACTTTCAGTGGCTTGTCCCCATACAAATTTAGAAGTCCAGATCCTGTACGGGTATCATCTGGCAACCCGCACCCCAGCTCCGGCAGTCAGCAGAGGCCTGAGCGGCTGCAAGCTGCCACAGCTGGCTTGGATCACCGCGGGACACCAAGGAGGCTCTCAAAGTAGCTGTGCTCCATCCGCACTGACTGGAAGCCAAAAAATTGTCAGGTCTTACGAAGAAAAAGTCCTGCTGGGCATCCTGACTTTCTGTGTGCATCACCGGAGCTTGCAATCCCTACAGCTCAGTGGCTTGCTTGCCTGATTCCCTCCTACCCCATGAATCTCAGGTGGGTGGTAAGCCCAAAATCTAAATGGGCTTTGCACACCTGCTTTACAATACCTATTATCCAAGTTTAAAAAAAAACCCTAAGCAACGGTATGTATCTTCTGTACATTATTTAAAAAACGTCCCCCTCCTTAGAAGAGCTGTCAACGTGATGGGTGAAGACAGGCATTTAACGTTACGACTGGGTTGCCATATCCTTTTAAAACGGAGTTCACAAATTCTTTACATTGGGTAATCCTTACCACAACCCTGAACAGGCAACAGTAAACCAGTAAGTACTAAATATTATCTAGTAAGCCCCCGTTTCAAGAGCTTTTCAAAGTAACCGACACAATCGCAGAGGAAGAGAGATAAGCAGCATCCATATTTACAGGTGGGAATCCTGGTAGGTTTATGGTCTGGAAAGCAAAGACCATAGTAAAACCTGCATTAAATACCTTATGACCTTAAAAGACAGTTCCCCCCCGCCACTTACTTCTCCAACTCTAGCTGGGTTTTGAGCTTCTTCTTTGCTCCCATGGTGAGGGATTCAAACTTATTCAGATCTTCCTCAGTAAGACTCAGAAACTTGTAAAGAAAAAATGCGTGCTTAGTTTTACAGCCTGAAATATTCTTACTCACATTTTCAGTAAAGATCAATTCTGAAAGGCAACTTTAAAGCCATTTTTTTAAACATATGTTTATTCAAAGAAACTCTCTACTCCAGTTTTGAATTATAGAATCAGTGTAGAATAAAAGTGTGGGGGACTGGCATGAAAGAAAGAACATCCGTAGATTAAATTTAATTAGGTGTGTGCTTATATTAACTATTCACAATAAAGATGAAGTAATTCGTGTACATATTAAAACAAAACTTTGTGCTACAAATGAGTTTAAGGATCTGTTTCTCTTAAAAAAATCACTCTAGTTTTCCTCGTTGTGTCATTTAACACAGAAATCAATGTGCAGTCATCTCATCAGTTTAATTGGAAAACATACTCCAAAATAAAATTTATAATAAAATATAGATATAGAATGTGAAAATAAAATATATACATTCACAATATAATGTAATGAAAATTAAAGCCAGAAAAGTATGCATGATAATACATGCTTTTTTAAAGCACACTAGAATGGGCAGAGTTTTGCTACTTTATTAAAGAAAAAAACACTATATATTTCCCCTCACATAATGAAGAAAATTAAATCAGAAGACTCTGGTAAGAGCTTATAATTGAATACATACAACATACTATAACCAGCACAAAGCCTTCCCAATTTAGACCTGGCTCAACCTAAGCACTTAGTCCACTGGAGGGCGTTCAAGGCTAAAAGACAGTACGAGGACATGAATTTTACAGATGGAGCTGGGCAAATGCTGTAAAAGTATTCTATTTAGATAAAATCCAGCACACATAGGTATCATTCGTGACTCTGACTATGCAAATACATCAGCGATTATTTTTCCACAAGAATTTCCGCAGAAAACAAAACCCTCACATTCACTTGCAGGTATGTGCACACGCTAATGTTCACGTCAGAAGTCTCTCTGAATCTGTTTTTCAAAATAAGGATAACCAAATATTTTGGGTGAAAAATCCATCAAGAAGCAGAAATTTAAAAAATTCTAGTCATCTACTGCACATCAAAGGGATGGACAGGGAGCCAAAGCAGAGCTCCTAAGACAGCATGCAAGTTGGACCTTCAAGTGTTCGGTGAAGAATTCTGAAACAGGCGGCAGCTGTTGAACAGCCCAGGCCCCAGACACAACACAGATCGAAAATAGAAAGAAGGCTTTCATCAAAATATTATTGCTTCAAGAGAGTGCAAACCTTCACAGCATTTGCCAATAACTTCTGCGATTCTCAGAGCAGATGTTTGCAGCCCCTCTCTCCGCACTAGAGAATACAAGGATAATTTAAAAGCTGGCTCCCTTTTCTTAAGCTACTGCCCTACCTTCTCCATTGTGAGCTGTTTGAAGACAGGATAGTATTTGTGCAACCGCAGTTTCCTGAGCCAGTCTAAGATCCCGTTTTGCTCCTGTGTCTGAGGGGTCTGTGGACTGGAAGACATTAACATGGGTGAAGAAGAGGTGTCCATCTGGGTGCGATAGGCCAGCGATGAGCCAGTACCTCCTGCGTGGGAACAGTGGGGTAGTGCAACGGGAGCAGCAGCCGAGTGCTGAACGTGATTCTGAGAAGACTGAATGCCAGCCACTCCACATATAGGTCTGCAAAATAGTTAACATAATTTGATTTAGCACATTGAATTTGTGTCACCCAGAGTTCAGCTACTACGGCCATACAAATCTACCACTTCCAGGATTTCTGGTAAAACCTGCACCGTTCGATCCAAGTTACAGATTTGTACCTATGCTGTTCAATAGCACAATAAAAACAGTGCCATTTAGGGCAAAGAGTAAGCCCCATCTTCAGCTTAAGCAGAGGCTTCCTTCTATAATCACAGATAACGTATGTTCTACTACCTCTCTGTGATTTACAAAAGGTTTAGAGAGAATGGCCATGGTTCAGCTTTGCATTATTAAAAAGAAGAAAGGAAGCCCAAATATAATCCCATGGAAATTTTTTTTCCATGTGGAAGTGGCAAAATAACCCACAACACCGGCTCCTTGGAGGGGTCTGGTTTTTGTTGGAGAAAATGAAAATTGCCTCTTAAGAGAGTGAGTTCTGAGTTTGTTAAATCCTAACAAAAGGCAAGAGAATTTCTTTCCTTCTTTTCCCAAGGCTGGCTTCTAACTCCCTTGGAAGAAGTTTCCTTCCTCCCTCTGAAAGGAAAACCCCTGCTGTACAAGGAAACATTCAAATACGCTGTAGAGAGAAAAATGCCTTTCGGAGATGCTCTAGTCTCCCTTTGCCCACGAAGACTTATACTAGGGATGACCAAATCTGTGCCTACAATTCAGACGATCATTATTCCTTTTAAGCGTGTGATTGAGACCATTACGACTTACGCAGTAAGCAGTGGATCACAAAGAAATCATCCATCACCACAGCTCAACATGGAAGTGTTGATGCCAAGTAGTGGTTACAGCTTTAAACATTTTGAGAAACGCTGCTTCCAACAGGTGTTCGTAGGTTTTACTGCCAGCAGGAACACTGCAATTGTCTGATCTCACCTCCCATGTAACACTGGTCAAAAAGTTTCCCTAAATTCTTCCCTGAACACATACATTTCTTAGGACAAGAGAGCTGCTGCTGATTTCATAACCGCCAATGACGAGAGATTCTGTCACGATGCTAGAAAGTTTGGTCCAATGGTAATTACATTTTATATGCTTTATTTTTGAAGCTGAAGTTGAATTCTATCTTCCATTTCCAGTAATTATGTTACATTTTAACTGTCTGTTACCTAAGTTTTGTTGTCTTTGCAATCAACTCACTGCAAAACTTTTCTTCAAGCAATTACCCATACTGAGCTCTTGCAGTTATTATTATGTGTTTCCTTAAGGCATTTAAAGAATGAACAAATGACAACACTAGGAATGCCAGTACCTGACACCGATATTCTCACCATTTGTCTGTTTTGGGCAGACCACACACGAAGGCTAGAATTTCTTAAAATCTGCTACAGATGAGTATGAAAGTGTAGACTCAAATAAATCCCCAAGGGGAGACAGATAATTACCTATGTAATGGGGTTTTACAACGAACCAGAACAAACGTAAACAAATACTTCACCTTCCAGATGTTCCCAGCGTAGTTCCTACTTTATAAAGGGAGGGGTTGCCAGGATCTAAAAACAGGAAACAGAAGTTACAAACGGCATCGGTTTATGAAATGTACATCAGTACTAAAAATTCATTTTTAAACTTTATTTAAACTTACTTGAACTCTGAAGTTGCTGTGAAGGAGATGAAGTGCTGAAGAACTTTCTAACGTGGTCGTTTTTCACCACATGGGAAGGTAATGGTGCCAAATACCTGCATGTTCATCGAAAGCAAACAAACCCCCCCCATTCTGTTATATTTGATTTGCAGCTGCCTATGCAATCATGATCGGAGACTGCACATGAAATTTTGAAATTGAATTTGAAATAGTGAAACTAAAACATAAAAGACCTTTCAAATTGATAACACCACGCAAATCTGATTCAAAGTAGGCTTGAAATGTATGGATATTCTTATCCTTAATACTACTTAAACACTTGTTACCGTTGCGTTGCTTTCACTCTGTTTAGTATTTCAGCAAAGATGCTTAATTTAGGAACACTGAACACTTGTAAGGCAGAAAATGTTCAAATATAAACTTGAAAACTTCCCTTCAAATTCATGAACCTGAAGACCGTAAAAATATAGATGTATCTGTTATTTAATTTTCTCCTCTTCAAGATAAACAGC
>NW_008824673.1:685029-704738 GCF_000699105.1 Pygoscelis adeliae | reverse complement strand
AAAAAGGCTGTAAAACTTATGTCACATTTTCCTTGGGATTGCTGTGCCTCTGTCGGGGGAAAAAATGGCAATCTCCTAAAACTTTGCGATGTATAATGTGTATGTGTTCTATCAACATGACTAGACTTCTTGTTGTTACGCAAACCTGACTGCCTTTTGCCAAATCTTCTACAGATTCGAAAAGGCATAAAAAGTTGTTAAAAAAAAGAGAGCATTTTGACCTTATCTTTGTAGTTGTCATTTTTAAAAAGTCTTTGACTAAAAAATAATTCAACTATACACACACTCAAATGTGCTTTCCACCTTGAAAAAATCACAGTTCCTTTCTGAACTTTTCAAATACGTAGCACTTAACAAAACAGCTTCTTCCTCTGCTCCAAAGATGCAACCGTTGCTGTCTAAATGCAGATTGCTGTTCTATTAACCCAGATTTGTAGAGACTGTTGCTAGCTAAACAGCAGCAGCAGCAACAAGCATTCTCTCTTACCCTACCTGATTCTCATCAACAGGCTGTGATCCTCAAAGCACAGAAGGGACTGTTTGAAATGTTAACGCTGTTTGCCGTGGAAAATAATTGAGGCACGCACCTGCTGGCTCTGACTACGGAAAAACAATATCCACTGTGACTCTGCCAATAGTGGACAAAAGTCTGTCTTGACTTAGGGAAAATAGGTGTTTAGCAGAAGCTCTAACAAAAGTTAATTACTATTTTAAAATGTCATTTAATACTTTGCATAGATATAGACAGTAGTAGCTGAATATACTTTTAGTCCCTCTAATTTTCCTAGCAAAACTATTTCAGTTTGCACATCAGAACTGATGTGACCTGCCACAGACGATGATTTTTAAAATGGTGTTTTAGATTAGATAATGGCCAGGTGATTTGTGATAATGTGAGGAGGTACTATCTAAGGCTTCAAAAATTTCTTAGCTCTTAATGGCTTCCAAAAATTTAATGGCTATAATATATACATGCATACCTACCTTTTTAAAATTAAACTAAAATAAACACCATGACAACCTGAAACAACTGAGACAATAAAAAACTCTGTGAAAGGGTAGGGGGAAAAAAAATCCCCACAACCCATCCCTTGATACAGAAGGATGACTATTCAGGCAACTATTTTTTCCTGAGTTTTGGTTGGTTTTTTTAAAGCAGTTTTGGCTATTTTTGAGCCCAAACCAAGCTTCTGCAAAGCCAATGATCCTCTATTTGTTTTTATCAAGGAATGAGGAAATGTCAAGTCTCCAGGAAGCTTAATACAGAATATTATTACCATATGTATTTCTGAAGAAAGAATTCCTGAAACATTCTGATGCACTGGAATTAGTAGAACATCAAGAAATAATGCTTAGGATCAGGCTCTCATTTCTTCAAAGTAATTTAGAATATGAACATAATATTTCTATTTCCTGTTTCTTTCTTCCACTGGGTAAAAAAAGTCAAGTGTCAAGACAAAAGAACCCACAACAAGAAAAACCCCAGCATACCTAAGGTCCGATTCCAGGTCCATGTGGTTCCGTTCTAGGTAAAATGAATCTGGACCAGCTAGGCAAGGAATGAATTTCTCCAAGTTTTCTTCTGGATACAGCTGAGATAGCTAAAGGTGGAGGATATTACAAATAAGAAGTGAAAAGAAGACTTGTTACTCATCTGAGATTCAAGGCACAGCAATTTATAAGTCAAGCATTTTATGAAATTCAATCTATCTGTATTATCTCAGTACATTTTGAAAAATATCATTGAACAAAATTACATATAGGGACAAAACATGTCTCCGGTTTTGAAGTACTTTTCATATCGCCTTTACCTTTGAAATAAATTCAGTCACTTCAGCGGAAGATTTGGTTACCAACGTCACTGAAGAATCAGACCACAGGACCTTAAGAAGTGAAAAGCATTCCATTTAGTAACTAATAGTCAGGGACTTAAGTTTGGTTCCAAAAGATCAATAATAGGCATCAAATGTCCCCCACAGACTGCAAGAAAGTTTGTAAGGTGTGACATCAGTAAGGAAAACCTTTTTTTTGTGCACAAGTAACTATTACTCAGTCCTCCCTCCCTGCCCGATTCTTGCTGTTATTATACTTAACAACTATTCTGAATGCTTGAAAAAGCACTTCATAGTTTACACAGCCATTGCACGCTGCAGACATCCAGCATTAAGGAACAGACTACTAAGTAATGGAAATTTTTTTTTCTTATTATTGTTAAAGAAAACAGCTGGTTTGTAGAATCTGATGTACAATATGAACAACTCACCACGGCACAACAGTGCCTGTTTATAATTAATCAATTCCATATGCCATGCAAAATTGAAGATGGCGGCAAATCACCCCACTGCAAAAAAAGGCAAAACCTTAGAAATTAAACCTGCAGTTACTGCTCTAGCTACGCTCTTTAGACACCATCTTGTATATGCCCTAGAAAAAGGAAATAGTTCAGTATCTCTTCCCATACGCTTTCTTCATTAAGTCATTACATTCTTAGATACAGAGGCATTTATTGGTTGGTAGATGATTAGTTTAACTGAGCCAAAAGCCAGGATTTCTTGGCACGAAGAGTATCAGCGTGAGACTGGCCAGTAAGTCCCTTCAGACTGAAGATATCTATTCAAAGCGTTTGGAAGGCAGATGGATCTCCAGCAGTTCTATAGGGGAAGAAGCTGGGTTTATGTGTTTAACACTCAGGAGGCCATCTTCTCACATGACACTAGTTTCAATGACAACTGAAAACATACAAAGTTTTTCCAGCCACCAGAATGCTGCCAAAAAGACTGGTGAGAGGAGAGTATTTCAAAATATATTACATAATGGAGGAATTTCCTCTCTGCAGAGCTGTTAAAAAAAAAAAAGAAGGGGGGGGGGGGGAGAAGAAAGAAAACTTTAAGCAGTTTCTGGTTTTACAAAGCCTGTGGGGTTTTTTGTCTGTCTTTTAAAGTTTGTGATAAATTAATACTTCTTTAAATTCATGAGAAATTTCAGAAAATATAGGAGAAATTTCTCTCTCTCTCTCTAGTTTTGTAATAACCCGACATTTGTTACGACTTACGTTTTGCTAACTTGTTTTAATTTTCAATACTCATAAAACAATAATGTGAACTGTAAATGCAGGGAACAATAGCATTGCCAAGCGATGCCGAAAACACTAAACTGCTCTATCTATTGACCTTCTATTCCCAAGCTACTAAACAAAACATTTAATAGTTGGGTTTCTAACCCAGCAAACAGCAATTTATTAGCTCAGCTAAACTATGTACTGTTCTTTCAGTTACGAGCTGTCAAGTGAAATACTGGTAAAAGTAATTTCTGGTATTTATAGAAAAATTTATAATAGGAAAAGATGTTTCACAAGATACTAATACGTAACTGAAGTCTAGACAACTGCATACTTCATAAAGATTTTTAAAACGCCTTGAAAAAATCCTTTCTAATATTGATGACATATGGAACAATCATGGGATTCAGAAAATTCAGAACATTATCCATGGATCAAGTCACGCAGAGGTTAACGCTGTCAACATCACAAGAAGATGCTGAACTGATGCTCTATCTTGGGTGGCGGTTTTAAAGAAAAACTTTTTTTTTTTAAAGTTGTAGATAATTGAAATTCTACTGTCCATTTTCTTTCAGGTTCTCCTTTTCTCACCAACTGTTTGGCTCTGTTGCCTCATGAAGCAAGCCAAAGACATTTTCTGGGCTTTGCATTCTGAATTTTGGAATACGTCGTTCCAACTAGATGGGAGAAAAGCAGTTTGTCATTCTTTCTCGCCAGCACCCAGAATCCAGTCTCTGCTATTAACACAAGGTTTCACAGAATGAAGTCATCCCTCCACAGAAATTGTGAGCAATGACCGAACCTCCAAAAGCTGTGTAGAAACGGGGGGGGAAGCCACTTCTCCTAGCAGCTTGTGGCTAACCACTCTCATTCCAAAGAAACTATTCTCACTTCCAGTTTGAATTAGTCTGGCTTCAATTTTCAGACAACGGTTCCTGTTATGCCTTTTTCTGCTAGATTAACGCCCCCTTAGCCAAAGAAGAAAAATATTTTCTCCCCTTTGAAAACGCTTTTATATGATATTCGAAGTCATCTTTCAGTCAAGTTCTTTAACTCTCTCACTACATGGCATTTTTCTCAAGCCTTGAATAATTTCCATAGCTATCTTCGTATTCTTCAACACCCCTTTTAAAACCAGTAACACCTAAACCATACGCCACAGTCTCACACTCCCCTCAATGCTGAATGCAAAGATAAATGACCATCCTACCTCTCCTCCCACATGTGCAGCACTGACCTAGGAGTCTAAATTCTTTTCTTTGTCCAGATGAAAACTTAAATTCTTTCTGGCTTCTGCATTCCAGCGCATAGATACCCATTCTGTAAGGATGGCACGATATCTTCCCCCTAAATATATACTTTGCCACAACCTGCTGCAGTAGAGTGAATGTTTTTATTTTGCCTGTGGCCCACTCTGCATCATCCACAAATGTTCATCTGAACAGCAATTTATGACTACTTCCAAATCATTGATTATAAAATATGACCAGTATCTATCCCCAAGGAGCTCCGCTAGACCAGTTTCTGGGATCTAAATTAAGGTTTGAAAATTTAACTCCTCCTTAAGTATTATCCTCCCTTCTTTCACAGTAAAAAAAATGACAAAAACTTACCTCAAAGGAATATTCAACATTTCTTTCATTCTTCTTGTGTGCCAGTCCCTTTAACTCCACTTTTTCAACACTCACTGTGAAAAAACAAAGAGAGAAGAAGAATGAGGAGGATATTCTTAAATGCATGCAAAAGCGATGACTCTTCGGTAGTGCCAGGACTTGCTTTGAGAGCATCCCACGACTTGCAGCAGTGCTACAGGTGCACAGCTCAGGCTTGCCTCCCTTGGCAGATGGGAAGGTTGATACCACTGCTCCGTGATGTCTTCAATTCTAGCCTTAGCAAGGCTTCGTTTCAACCAGTACCCAAACAATACACTAAATGCAAAGTTTTTTATTTCCTCATGGCCTTATCATACCACTAATCAGCTTAATAACAGAATGCTACACAAACATGGATGGATTTATCTTAATAACATCAAGTAGCAAATACCATCCCTCCAAGGGAAAACTGGCACAAAGAGAAATGAAGACGGGCAAAAGTCTCCATGTTTTCAGGGGCTGATTTTGCAAGGAGTTTAGTGTGTTTTTATTGCTGTGTTGACATCACGACGACTCCTCGACTGCCGTTTCACGGAAAACTTCAGCCTCAATTACTGCAATTGGAGTAAGTTGTAAGTAAAAACAGGATCTTAATGTGGAAAGCGTTGAATAACAGTACAGGTCACTGCCTCCATCTCTACATTATGATATCCAGCCTTTAAAGACACGATCTTACGCATCAGGTACTTGATATGCTAAATTCTTAGAGACTCTCATTTCCCAATACACACAGATCAGAAATTCCACCACGCTAAACTTTATGAAGATTATTTTACTGACTTTCTATTTCTCTTGCAAATTTCTCCTGCCTTTTGACCGCACGCATGGGGATACACACAGAGAATTTTTCTCATAAAAAGCCAATTTACATTGGCTTAAAAATTCAAAAGCAATTATACTAAAACAAAGTCACTAGAATTTTACCTCCAAGTGACAGGTGCTTGAAGGGCTGCATGCTGTGTATGTTGTGCTTTCACTCAGCGGTGCTACAAGCAAAACCCAGAGCCCTACCATTTTGTTTCTGGGGAATCACTATTTGCAAGATGTTTACCTGTTTTCAAGACTATTTATACACTATATTACCTGTAAGACTCCAGCGTACGTTTATCACATGTATCTTCCTCATAACATAACCGCATGACAAAACAGTTGCAGTGTGAGAGTCACAGCAACATTACAACAGGCAACCTGTTTCATCAGCCTCACATCTCCCTATTCCCCACAGTGGGACTTCAGCCAAAGCCACCCTATTGTCAGTCTGGAGCTTGATTTTCCTCCACCTTAAAACAATCATGACCTGAAGTCTTTAGCCTGGCCATTTAACAATTTTTGTTGCATCCTGTTCATTTAAAAATGTTACAACCTAGGTCTTGGCTGTTTTAAAGATCTCCTCTTGGAGTCTTATTTATTTGCAGCCGAAATTTTTAGAACTGGCAAGTTTTAAATAGGTCTACAGATGTTTGCGCCCATCTTTAAAATACAGAATTAAGACTCCTTTTATGATCATCTCAACTGTTCCTTCTCCATGTAATTCCCAATTACAGTAACATAAATCCCTGAGCTTATGAATAATGTCAATTCATTACTTACTACTTTCTCCTGCATATTATGCCTTTTGTAGAGACTTGCTCCTCTTAAAGTTTTCAGTGGATTCCTCTCACGCTTCTGAAATGATTTTACAGTACTACCACGCTGTTACACCACATGCTGAGCACCAGAGGAATAAATCTTCTGCATGCCAGATATCGATGAGCTATCTAGACGGTATGTAGTGGCATGAAGATTTAAACATGCACATGGTTCACAGGATTTTCTTGTCATTTTAAGAAAAATCTACCTCGGTACACTTATTTAAGAGAATTCAGGGCACCCTTAATTGTGATCACAGTTAAAGTATACTGAATATTGACTGGACTTATATGTACTTCAGAATTATAATTAGAAAGAACTTGTAAAATGGATATTGAGGGGGGTATCACCATACTGTTGGTGAAACAGCTGAAGGATGAGCAAATAACTTGTAGAAAGCCTAGTGTCAACTGCTGCAACATCTGTTTTTGGAGTAGGACAAAGAAAGCCAGAAAGACGTAGCAAGTGTTACTTAACATTTGTCGTTTATAGCAAATCCAGTGTCACTTTACCGAAACTGTTCTTGTCATTGGCTTTTCTACAGTATTCAAATACCATCTCCTCTATCTATTAATTATTCCTCTACAGTAATCCAAGCAAAATAGGATTACCTATCAATATAAAATAAAGCTATTTCTGTTTTACTATGTGGGTAAATAACAAACTTTAAATCACCTTGCGGATTTTGTTGTGCTGACAGTTACATGACCTTTTCCTTCTGAAGTTCTGGTCTGAACTTGTTCATTTTATATAATCTGCTGCAGTGAATTTATCCTCTGGAAAATCATTGCAATTAGCAAAGTGAACCACTAGGTAGATATTTCTGCACTGACTGCAGTGATCCTAAACTGAATCTTGTAAGATTAGGTCTGTTCTAGAGCATGAAATACAGTTCATTGTGCAGCAGCAATATGCTTCGAGGGACAATTGACTGGATGATTTCTAACATTATGCAAAGTGCTCCAGTAATCTCCTCCCAACTAGCTAATACTGTGAAAAATATCATCCGCCTAAAAAACTCTAGAGTTCTTGTTTAATTTGTCAAGTTGCATGTTTTTGTTTTGCGGCCTCTCACATACTCTTCATATTATTTAACTTGTGGTTGATTTTATTAAAATAGCCTTCCTAAACCTACCCTGAAGCTTAAATTTATTCAGAGCAATCAATCATACAAAACTCAGGAAGAAAAAGGTGCCATCTACCAAGCAGGAGTGAGTGGATATTAAATTTGCTGTCTAACAAATTATAAAGTAAAAAAAAAAAAAAGAAAAGAAAATTTTTAACTGTATTTACTCCCAAAAGCATGGGAAATTGCTCAAAGAGCTGACTCTACCCAGTATCACTATAAATGATTCCATGACCAGAAAAACCTTTGAACGGAATTAAGGACACATGATACTGTTGTCTTTTCAGGATGCTGAATTCAGCAAAACTCAAGCTTCCCAACCCAGGGGATAAAAAAAAAAAACCCAAGACAGCTAACGTTTCTAATTCAGGAGATAGCCAGAGCAAGTATATTTGCACTACCATAAATCTGAGCTTTAGGTCTGGAACGAATCAATGGGAACTCATCCACAAGTAGTCCAGCTATGCTCTCCACGTTAGGCTTTGTTGTTGTGCATGGGACAGGAACGGACCAGAGCAGCCTGGCAGGGTATCACAGTCATGATACAAGATCTCAGAGACATACCTTTCTGTCTGCTCCTCTCTCCCAGCACTTCCCCATAAAATGATCCACGAAAAGTGCTTGCGTGCCTCCCTCACTGCTGGGCTTTCTAAGCTGCATTAGCAGAGGGACGCAGAAGACTTTTCATCATGGAGATTTATCCATAATTATCTGGGAAATTAAGGCAGGTAAGTGAAACAGTGGGATGAGATCACAAATGACATATAAAAGGGGTAGAGAAATACAAAGGAGGTTTGTGGAACTTCAGTGCTGTAGGAGAGGCTCCTATCAAGGCTGTGGCACCCTCTGTGGTACAAGCATCTTGTGCCATCATTCAGAAAAGGGCAGAGTACTGGGCCATAGCCACACAACCCTAGGCATGCATTCATAGTTACTAGGAATCAGATTTTTAAACAGCTGAACCTTTGTCTTTTGCTGAACTTTACGTTGAAAGGGCAGCAGACAGTACAAAACCATCTTCATTCACTTGCAGAGATTTTCTGTAATCAGATTTCCCAAGGGTGGTTTTTTTTTTTTTTAAGTTACTTTATTTGCTGCATTCTTCATGTAGTTTTCAATTGTACATAGACTTGTACCAAGTATGGAAGCTCACACTTGAAATACCACAGCACAGAGGCAGAGTCAGTTCCTCTAAGGGGTATGATTTCTAAGTCATCTTTTCTCCTTTTCAAATAGTGCCTTCTCCCTCCCACCCCATTCCAAAATGTCCAGGTAAAATGGATCCAGTGAGTTTGAAGACATTTTATTCATTTCTGTTTTCCTATTCCAGCCCGTGATTTTTACCCATTTGGCTGATATTAGTGCATTTGTCAGCTGATCAGTTGAGCGTTTCTGTGAAGGCGCAGACAACTCCTTCCCTCTCCACAGGACTGGGTATTAAACCCTCTGGCTTTCTTGATGCCAGCCACTGACCAGCCTCTCGGACCTCCTCCTCCTAAAATGTCAGCAGCTACATAAAGTGAAAGACCAATTCAAATGCTTTAGGATTAGCCACTCCTAGCAGGTCAAGGTCAGGGTAAAACATACAGTGGACGTGGGCAAGAACAGAAAAGACATCATTTTTGGAAACCACCTTAATACCCCATTGTAGGTTGTGGTTTTTTTTTTTTTTTAATAACCCCCTTTTTTCAACTTCTGGATCAAGCCACTGTTAGCCAGTAAAAGGACTATATAGATCAATGTCTCAATCCACATGGAGAATGTTTGTGTTCCTTCTGAAAAAGTAAAAAAAAAAAGACAATCACAAGTGTTGATTGAAGGCTAGCCCTTTTTCATGATATCCAATATTTCAGCACTAACACCAACACTCTAGAATTAAATCAAACACCCATTCCACCAGTTTTACTGTGCAAATCAATGTAATTTGTACCAGTATTTCTTCCTTTGATTTCATGAATAGCTTTACACAGTGCTTTTTTTTAGCAGTTTTCTTTACCACAAGAAAACGTAAATGAGATACTAGAGCTTTATTTTTGTGCAACACTGGATGAAAAATACAGACAAGACTGCAAGCCAGGAACACATCAGGAGAGCTGAGCAACTGGGTTAAAGTGAATGACATTGAAACTACTAGGAAGAATTTACCACACAGTCTGAAAAAGTAAATTTCTATTCCATACCTAGCTACTTTCCTTTGTATTAAGTCACTGCATGTAGGTTCAGCTTGTGTGACATGTAGCATGTAAATACTGTTCTCCAGCATTGAGGTGGTAAAATTTGAGTGTCATGAGACTGGGTTGAACCTGTGCAGCTCTTGAGACACAGTACTTGGTAAAGAAAAAAGCAGAAATGCTACAATTTATTTTTAAGCAGGAAAAAAAAAGTAAAATCTTTCAGTTTGTGTTATACAGGAGGCCAAGTACATAATTCTAATGGATGCTTCTGATTTAAAGATTTATTAATTTTCATTCATGAAGTTGTGCCTTCATGCAAACAAGCATTCAAACACAAATACAGCAGTTGAACTTCTGCTGTAAAGGTCTACCTAAGAAAAAGGAACTAATCAAATACTTTCTACATCCTTGTTTACACAGAAGTGGTAACCAAAAATGCAACACCAAGACTTTCACATGCCATCTCCTCTTGTTTTTTTTTTTTATTTAAGAGAAACACTTCAAAAGCAGCATTACTCAATTACTGTTGTCCATTAGACATCAGAAGGTAATCCCAAGGGACTGCACAAAAGCTGGTATCAAAAACCCACAAAGTCTCCCCACTCAACCCTCAAACCCACCAGTATTTATATTCCCATACATACAGGCAAAAGTGAGGGAAAACAGGAGGAAGTTTATTTGCTAGTTTCAAAGCATATTTAAGGCAAAGCACATGAAATTATGAAGTTTGGTGGTTGGTTTTGTTTTCTTTTTCTTTTTTTTTTAACATAAAGATCAACTGAATTGAAGCTGAGAAACTGCTTCTAAGTATCAGCTTCAGAGGGGTTTTGGCCTGTCTTTCAGAAAGCTTCCTGCTTTCACATTTCTGGTTTTTCAAAGCTTTTTATGTAGGCTATGATAGAGAATGAAAAAACCTAAGATACACTCTTCTTACCAGCAAATACATCGATCCTCTTCTGCCACAAACATACAAGACTAAGTTTTCTAATCAACTAAATTTATTTTATTTCCCTAGCCTCATACTCCTCAAAACTTAAATTATTCATTAACTTGAATACTAGAGGCCTAAAGAAAACTTGCAGAATCAAATATTAGTTTTTCAAAGCACATACAGAAATGGTTGGCCAGAGTCTGTAAGACTAACAGCAAGCTGAAATTGGTGAATCGAGAGCTGAGTAACTCAAGTATCGATCAGAATCTTTCAGGTTGCCGAGAGCTTGGTGTTCATGATAAGTCCCAGCACCTCAAATCGGGTCAATCTCATGTTTACTTACTACAGTTCCTTTCAACAAATCAGACACCTACAGCATCAGCTTGTAATAGTTTTGTCATTAAAGCCAAAAAAGAACTGGCACTGTTGATCTGTCCCTGAGACTTCTTCAGAGAAAGACTTCACTGGAAGAGTGTCCAATGCCTCACTTCATAAAAAGCTTAGACAAACTTTCAAACTTGGACCTAATAGACTCTGAATCACTAAACACTAAGAGGATAACACTGAAACCATTCAGCTTGAACTTTGCTCTATTCAGCAACCAGCAAAAGCACACCTTTGATGGTTTCATGACACATTAACTCACAAACTCTTCCTTTTAGGTAAGAGATATCCAGTCTGCATCAAAATATTGAAGGGCCAGAGTCCAAATAATGGCATAACAAGAGATGCTCGCTGGTATGTAATGTTCGTACTTACAGGAACTGTGCTTCTGGGGAGTGAAAGAATATGAAAAGGCAGGTCATAAAACACATTCTTAAAATGCAAGTGTATCAAACAAATTTACCTCTGACACTTTTTAATTAAGTGACAAGCGCACATCCCACAGCTATGAGCTTGTCTGTCTATAGCTGTACCAGATGGCAAAATTGCTTCCACTTGAAAGCATCAAGAACTGTTTAGAGTATTTCCTTAAAAGAGAGAGAAGACAGGTAAGGAAATAAGATCACTTTCAAAAAGAAACACTTATTTTACTACTTCTAGAAAAAGCCAAATATGGGAAAGGATGAAGCAATTCTCTCTACAGTTCACTACATTGATTTGTCATGTAAGAATGACCTTTCATTATTATATTAGTAGTGAAGAGAAATGACATCTCATTCTCAGAACTCTCCAGACACAGCAGGATAATTTATTAAGATATTAACCTGTTTTCACATAGTACAGTGGTTATGGATTAAGAAAACATCATGTGAAGTGTAACTGGGACACTTAAGTGATCCCAAAACCTTTATGCTTTTCTAAAACTGCTGCTTGCTAAGAAACATATAAACTGAACCATGTTATGTAGAATTCACATCCCCCCTCCAAAAGAGGGCAGAAAAAATTGTGGTCATATGAAAGCACAGTAAGATCTTTGCTTATTCTTCCCACATCAGGTATCTTTAAAATACTCCATGAAGCCAGACCCATCCAGGAAATCAAAGACTGCATTCCAGGGAGAAGACTACTACATTTACAGTATCTTTGAAACTTAGCAATGACCACAGCAATACAAAAATCATTGAAACACTCTTGAAAAAGAAGTCCCACGTTCACTTGAGACTCCAAATGGAGCAGTCATTTTCTGATTACCAAATTCTTTAAACCAAGTATCCCGCAGGAACTAATTCTGCCTGGCTAACACAAATTCAGGAGACAGGACTAATTAGCATCACAGCTTTCATGTAGAAAAACCAAGGAGGGAAAATTTAGCAGAGGACAAAAAGGGGCCTTCTCCCTCATTCCTGTGACTGAAGCTGATGAAGCAGGGTCTGTCATAGCACATGACCCAAGAACTACTGGCTAGCAGTTATTGAACACATCATATCACTTGCTGCTCCCTGCATTTCCACTTTTTAGCCATTAATTCTCTTAAGATTAACAGCTTGTGGTTCCTTAAAAGTCAATGCTAAGTTGATCTTCTCTTCATAAGACAGATGGTTTTGTGGAGAAAAAGGGAGAAAACAGAACTCAAGTTTAAGGTATGTTGGACTTGTTAGGACCCAGTTCAGCCTCATAGTAGGGTCCACTGTCTGGTTTTCTGCTGGTATCTCTTAAGACTAAAAGTAGAAGAGCAGACAGCAGCTTTTCCATGGTGTCTGCCTAAAGAGGAAGCTACAGCTAGGAAAAACCTCATAACCAAACAGAACAGTTTTACTAATTAGCAAGAAGTCTTCTGGCTGGTGCCTCTACAAAAACACACAGGAAGACACTGGAAATTAAAGCTTCATGAACATAATGAAAAATTTGTTAGCAGTATGTTCTTCATAGTAGGAAGAAAATTAACTCTATCCCAGCCGAAACCAGGACAGAGCAACATTAGCAGAAGAAACGCTCTTAGAGCCGTCCTTTTTCTTTGTGAGATAAAAGGGTTCTTCCAATTTAGGGAATATTTAAGATCAAAACCAACACATAACATGAGTTTAAGTGACAAGCTAATCCTACTTTAATTTAAAAGCAAGACTAAAGACTATGAACTGCTATATTCCACAGGAAATAATTACACAGCTTTTTTAAACATCAAGGACATTAGCTTACTTTTGGCAGCATATAGGAAGCAATAATATGCTGGGATTGTATCGCTCACCCCCAATCAAACTAGTAGTTTTCATGTTCCTGCTATTTCCTCAGTTTGGCTTATTTAACTTGCCAACTAAGTGACCTTCTTATGTTTCTCCAAAAAAAGACAGCTATTAAAAAAATGTCTGTATATCTTAGCTTTTAAGATTTTAATTGAATTCATACATTGTTTTGAGTAATACTGAATGATACTGTCAGCACTTTAGCCAACCACAAGAGCCAATCAACCTAAAGAATGGTTTTGCAACTTCATTGGATTCGAAAGCTTAAATAAAACAAAAAGCTGTCTGGACTGAAGGCTGGAGAAGACTCCCATCTGGACAGGAAAATGTAAAACCCAGAAGAATCAGTCAGCTGCTTCCAAAATCAAGATACAGCTTCAAGCACTAATTTGAAGGTTATTCTTACCAAGTACTTCAGGCCAAGAGTACTAACTTTTGCATTACTGCTGCTGAACTGCCTGCCGTTGCCACCGAATAGACAACTGCCTTACAAGTTGCCTTTTTGCTTTTCTAATGCCAGAAAACGCTTTTACAGAATACATTATCCAGAAAGGGCTGCTGTATTGAACATATTTGTGTAACAGCTCCACTGCCTTACTAAATCTGAGCGCCAACACATGTCACTAAACAGGTGCTGTGCCTTGAAACATATACCTACCAAAGATATACTGTTGAAATATGTGTAACAACGCTCTGGGCAGAGAGCGAGCTAGGATACAGAGCCAAGAAAGGCTGCAAGAGTTTGACATTAGTTAGGGACAATTGAGCAACAGGTAAAACCTATTCCTTAATTCAAGTAGCTCTAATCAAGCAAAGATGTCTCTCTTTATAATGTCAGGCAAAACATACCCAAAAAGGAATCCTTAACCAAGTTTTTTAACACCATGGAAACACTTTGGCATTTTCAAGCACGATTTCAGGTAAACACTTGCAACACTGAAGGCTTAAAGGTATCCTACAACAAATTCAGAGACACTAGTCACTGTTTGAGATTAAGCGTGTGCTCAGATTTTGTTGCTTGGGGGCTGGGGGACTGCTTGTTTTTTAAAGGACTTCAGAATTTAATTTGTAAAATATATTTACTGCCTAATTCCCCAAGCTGGCTAATTCTACATGTAACTGCAGCTAATTAACTATTTTCATGCAACTGAGAAAAGCATGTGTAAGTTATGAATGCAGCTGTGTACTTAATTTGCTTAGAAATCTGGCCCAATGACTCATCTTCCTTCTCCGATTTAACAAGAGTAGACTTCTCGGGGGAATGCGCAGCCTATTTTGAAAAGTACTCCTGCAAAAGTGACCATAAACCCAAACGCTCAGTTTGAAGGCAGCTTCAGGAACCACTAACACATTCTTGTATAGGCAATTAAAATAAGCAGGCTGCGCGTATCTAATTACAAAGCCCATGCTAGTAAAAATACCTCTGCAATCAAGAGAGATGTTCAACTTTGTATATAAATACTTTTACTTGCTGGGTAAGTAACATGCAGTTGTATATTTAGTCTAGTTTTTATCTGATCAAGTGATTATTTTATTTACTGTTCTTAGATCACTTTTAAGCAAAATCTTGGCTTTGCTTCTTATTTTTAAGAGAAGGTTAGCTCATCCTAGAGAAGTCTTATGCTTCCCTAGAAAGGATTTTCTCTGGCACGTAATTCACTAAACCCCCGCAAACCCAAGGCAAGCCAGATGATTAGTTCTGATCCAAATGCTATATTCGCCTACAAAACTAAAAATGCAAAGTCAGTTTTCCATGGAAGACACTCTTGGTAGTGTAGGCCCTTTCCCTAATCACAGTTTTTGTGCTGAAGTGTACCAAACCCCAGAAAACCCAGGCTTCACTAAATCCCAAACATCACCAGAGGAAACGAACCTAATTCAGCTGAAGCCTTTGAAGTTGGTAGGTCTGCATGGAACAGACACGTACCCTGAGCTTAGAAAGAGAATACAAACCTCACCAATGCACCCTGAAAGGAAACCAGTTGGGGAAAACATGCCACATTCAGGTTGTCACCGCAGCTGGGGATCTGAGCTGGCATTTGCTTTGAAGTTTTGAGCGATGCCCTAAATACAGACAGACAAATCGAGTCTCACACCAACACACCAGACCCACCAGTGAAATAATGAGATGCCACCTTTGAGTGCAGTTTGAACTGGCAACAAACCACCTTTTTTGGAGGGGTGAGGAAAATGGGAACTGAGTTAAAGTTGCCTACTACCCATTAGTTTTCCTTCATCACACAAGATTTTATTCATTTAAGTCTTCTAGGTCCCACTTAGATAATTATAATCCACTGTTACTCTTTATTAAAAAGACCCAGTCCCCACTGCATAAAAACAGTTACAGTTGTAATCAACCACAATTGCGTCCGATGAGGATTTGCCCAGCAACACTTTATGCTTGAAAGTCACCGAGTCAGGACCTGAACATTTCGTGTATATAAATTAATTACACATATCATATAAACATATGTTTGTTTTTTTCCCCCCCTACAACACAGTCAAAGATTGTGGGCTGCAGCATGTAACCATATATCAGCATAGATGGACCCCTGTCAGTGAGATTATAACGCAGCAGCTGCTCAGCCAGCATGCCCTGGCTTGAAGGGCAATCTGGTGATAAAACACCAGAGCGCTGAGATCAGATGGCCGGCTGCTCCAACCTTGGCCGAAGAATTTCTTCAGCTACCTAAAGGAGTTAAGAGTTTCCAACTCCGAAGCAGAAATGTGCATTTCAAACTCAAAGGCACATGAATACACACAGCTAGTCTTATTTAAAAGACAGCTACTCCAGACCAGCATAGTTTAATGCTCATGTAAATAAGCACATGCTGTTTTCTGCATTTTTGAGAACAGTATCAGCATCTTGAAACTCATGACTAAGGCTGCAATAACAAGCAAGCATGAGCAGCGAGGACAGTCATTTTATATCATCTTCAATTTTTTTTTTTCCTAAAGAATTATAGCATGAAAACCTTGTCAACAATGAAAAAAATATTCTGTTAGCATACTATGTAAAAAGACCAGGCTAATCTAGACTAGGCAAAACCTTGAGTACATACAGTCTTGCCAAGAGCCACAAATGCATTCAAGTGCTTAGTTCAGTGAGAAACAAATATCCCTCTGCACAGCCACTTCTGTGGGGTTCTCCTTTTGCTGGCAATTATGTCCTTGTACATTTTCAGGTCTCTGGTCTCAGGCTTTAATATTCTTGTTCCCTTTTATACTTTTGTATAAATCATTGTTCCTGCATTCTGGATCCCAGACAAGATTTGACCAGTAATTCAAAGAGAAAGAAAAAAGCTCTAATTCAGCATTTAAGCTTATTTTGAGATACTGTACAACTCTTAGACAACTGTTTCTGTAACACATCTATGAAGCAAATACAAAAGGGAAGAGAAGACCAAAGTAGATTTTATTAGTATTTGCCAAGGCAGTGAGAATGCCCAGGAACTCAAGTAAAAAGAACTGAAAGAAAACCAAAACCCCATCCGCTAAAAAATTCAAAGTCTTGAAGCTTTGACTCTCCACACTTGCCACTAGATTCTTCAGTATGCAGAACAGAACGAAGCGAAACACTTTTGCGGTAGTAAGACAGCTAGCAAATCCCTGAACTACTTAATAACAGGGACAGGAAGGAACACAAACTTCGAGCTCCCCAAGTCACTAATACCTATTTCATACCTACTGTTTTTGCAGACAAAGTTCACTTATTACACTCTTCTACAAGACTGTTTACAAGAAAACAAAAGTCTTGACAAAAGTCAAACAAGTTGCAAATACAGTGGTCCAACTGGATCTCTGCTTGAATGATATACATTTAATAATTCATCCACAGAAGTGGAAAACACAATAGAGATAATCTTCTAAGGCACTGTTGTGTTTTATGCCATTTCCTTTCAGCTGTGTATATTAATGATGTAATTTTAGCAGGGCTCCCCCTTTGAGTTACTGTTAAAAATAGCATCCACACCATGCACTGATGAAATACATCCACTCCAGGCAGTGAAGTAATGCAGCAAGTCCACTGCTTTTTTTTCCAGGGCGATAAAAGAACAAGTCAGAAAGCAAATGAAATGTTAACCTTTTAGCTTAGCACTTCTGTGCACCTGAGAAATAAAATTTACTTTAATCAAAACCATTGTTTTGCATAATTACAGCCTATGACTTTCCAGCATAAAAAAGCAAGATAAAATGAAATTAGAAATTAAATCTGACAAAGCACCTCAACAATGCCAAAGTTGACTGTTTGTCTCCTCTACTTGTGTGGCACACAGTAACAGATCCACCACATGGATCAGAGCCACAGTTCCTCTAAGTGCAGGAACACGTCCGACAGCACCTGCAGCGAATGCTTAAGGAAAGTGCAAGGTACCCTGCTATACGCAGGTTTCAGGCAGCATGACCCCTTAAACTTCTGCCTACTTCCACTATCTGCAATCCCCAAATGAGATTATTCTCAACTTACTTCTTAGCATCAACCCACGAACAACTCTAGATGCTTTCATTACCCATACAGCTGTCAAATCTCTTAATCCATGTCTCAATATCTGGCTCTGCTCTGGCATTTTTCAACAGATGCAGTTTATGAAAACTACATTAAGCCTGCATTACACAGAAGAATCCAACTTTCTTTAAACAATCCCAAATAAAGTTGAATTAATACACAGAATTTCACTGCTTTGACTGTTCTCAGCTTCATTCTTTCTTCATTTTGATTCTACTTATAATGAACCCAATGTTAATAGCACCATTTTCTTGTCTGGTTATTAGCAAAAGGAGATCTAACTTAGTGAAGGCACATATAATTTAAGAAATAATATCTAACTATTTAAGCAAAACAAAGGGGAGGAACTTGCTTCTGTCTACAAAGAGTGTCTTTCTGACCACCAATTAGAAAAATCCCAAACATTTTGACATAAACCTGAGGGTTTTTTTTCCTCAGAGAGATCTACAAACATTAAGCCAGCCCTGATGTGAAGCAAAAACTACCCTCGCTTGATGGATACGTAAACAAGACTCTACAGTAAATCACAAGCAAAGCCATTAACTAGAACACAAGAATCAGTAGCTCTTGTACAGTGATCCTCAAAGGACAGGAGGCACCAATTCCTTCCAAGTTTGAATCTGCAGTCCAAAATAAATAAAAATCACCCACTGTCTTCTGACCTGTGAATCAAGGCTGGCATCAGCTGGTAGTCAAAGTGCAGGAGAACACTCTTTAAAAAACACGACCAATTTCCTCCCCTCTAACTGCACGTGTCCTGCAGTTAGACTCATGAGTTACCATTTGCAAAAGGTCTCTCTCACTAGCGTAAGTATTATTACATTCGTTGTTTCTTCTTTGCAGTCCATCTGTTCCCTTGTGCCAGATACCAAATGTGAGAAATCATGATCGCTTCCATGGAAATAAAGTGTTGTTATTTACTAAATAAGGTCACTTCCAGATTAGAAAGAAGGGAAGCGGAGTAAAGAAATATTTGCTGTAGTAGTAGGGGAAGCAAAGAAAATTGCTGGCAAAGTAAACAACTTTTTTTGTGACATGTTCTCATCCTTCCTCTCCACCCACCTCCTCATTTTCAAACTAGACCAATATGTTATGTCAGTGCTCAGTACGGAGGATAACGCATCTCCTCCTGTGACTTACCGCCCTACTTGAAACCAGAATTTATTGCTACCAAATCCCAATATCACCAATTTCTCTAATGTTATCTCAAGTCCTACAATGTCTGGTATCTTTTCCCTACTGAAGTCTGATTCTTTCGAAAATTGCCAGCCTTCCATGTCTGCAGAGAAAAGCCCCAATGTGGGAATCCTAATGCTGACATCAAAAAGTCAAGCAAGAAGCCTAAGATTTACTTTAAGTTCTCATGAATTTTCAGATCTGGACCCACAAATCTGTGAGGGATGACAATATTTCTAACTTCTATATGCAACTACCTGTAAAAACTCCAGCTACCTATTGATAAAGTTATTGTACTTTAAGCCTATTACCCTCAGGGAGCCACCTTTTGGAGAAAAGAATTAATCTAAATGTAAAGGTATATGAAAACAAAAAATGTGCTTCGGAAAATGGGGGATTTAACAATAAACTGATAAGGGAAGGGAAAGAACATCTACCAGCTAACAGCTAACCAGCTATGAAAGCTTCTTAAGCATGCCATACACAAGACAATTGCCATTTAGTCATTAGTACACTTGTGACAGTATGTAAAAACATGGGCAAGGACACACAGTTTTCTAGGAATACAAGTGAATCACTCCCAGTTTCTTCTTTAAAGGGGTATTTTTGTCCAATTTAATTTAGGGGAAATGTAAGCCTAGACAGGATAAGCAAGCCATTTATTTTAAATTCTTGTATCCCTCTGTTTAACACGGCAGTGAAACGGGTTATTTCAAAACAGACATTTCCAGATGTTAAAGGGTGTTAAGTTCTAAAGAGATGCAATAAACAGCTGAGCATTTCTGAACATTTCACACACCCCATACTCAATCTTCAAGCAGCAGACACAGAA
>NW_008824673.1:674973-684984 GCF_000699105.1 Pygoscelis adeliae | reverse complement strand
ATCAGCAGTTAATGTTCACCTTCATTTTTCCTTTAAGTCCTGCATGACATGTTTTCTATCCTTCAGTAAGTTTTTAAATTTTGAATTTCTTCTCCCTCCACCCCCTGCCTTTATAAGGGATTTTCAATATAAAGGCAAGTTTAAGCATTAGTTCCACCAAGATGTACACCAGGTAAAGTTTTCACAACTCATTTTATTCTGACTGTGCTACATTTTTTCAGAAGATGCGCTGCATTAAGCCATCACCTGAAGATTTGAGAAAAACTGGTTTTGCTCATTTAATGCAATTTGAATTAAAAGCTCAAGTTGCTCATGTTGTTTCCATTACTGGCAAGGTCATGCTATTGCTTCCATAGCTGTTGAGGTAATGGCTATTAATTTCATCTGCATTAACAACTAATGTGCCATAGCAGGCACTTCCAGGACTTCATAGACATGAACTGGCAATACAAGAGAGTCCTAGAAACGTACATGCCTAAGTGTTGCCTGCTGTGCTTCTGAAGAGCCATGGAAAAAGGCAAATAGTATTAAATATGAGTTTATTATCTCACATTAGACATTGACAACTACGTTGTCATTATCTAAGATCAGGAATCTGCCTGAGGAATGCATTACAGCAAGGTAAACTCCTTGGCATGGCTGAATTTACCAGCATACTATTCTTAGAATTTTTATTTTTCAGAGTAACTTGATTCTAATTCATTATAAACAGACGCATCATCCAACTCCCACTAAAACCAAATTGAACAGGCTTCAGAGTACTCAAAATCAAGTGCTTCACTGTCAAACCTTACTTTAACAGAACGCTGATCATTTTCTAATGTTTAATAAGAAAATTATATTGCCCAGTACACAAATTCAGAACAAGTCTTTATATAACATAACAAATAAAAGCAAGCTTAATTAGTAAGGAGCAAAATGAAGTCTTTTTTCCCCATGGACCTTGCTGTATGTTTCTTCTCTTCTGAAGAGACGCCAGCCCCATATCCCCTATGACAGACCTACAACAATACTACTTTCCCTATCTACCATGTCTACCTTAAGTTTTTCCAAATTTTCCACATATTCTCTAAGCATACACACCTAACAGCTGCCTTCCTTCCCCAGGCACGCTTACCATTGCGAGACACCTGCCTCTCTTGCACACCCATTTACTTCCGCAGGATGCCAGTTCAGTCTTGCGTCCTTACAGTGATGTGCACAGGGCTCTTGAGCTGCCAACTGGGCAACAATCAGCACATGTTGCCTCGAGTCCAGAAAAAACAAACACAATGAGCGGCTGGGCAGACGAAACAGGGTAAGGGCTGAACTGTTCTTACCCCTCCTCTTGATGGAAGCATGAATGGGTCTCTTCTATCCAGACACTACTGTAAATAAAAACTCCAAATACCTCTGTCAAATTTGAATTAATTTGATCAACAGGCTCAACAATTAATAAGGTAGGGACTAACAGAGCTGCCCAAGCAGTGTGATTCCATCACCTTTACTGAGGAAAGACAAGCAAGAAGCCCAAACAAGACTAAAGAAAAAGAACCACTCAGCAGATTCAAGATAATGCCCTTAATGCTTATATCAAGCATATGCCTATTTTAGGTGAATATGGTATATACACAATTAAAACTGCTTATAGGAAATGTGCATTAGAGTCTTCTGTCACATGAACTCAAAGAGCCATGGGTAAATATATATACAGCATGACTTTCCACTGAAGCCAACTCACTGCAGCTCTTGGCCAAGGTGTAGACCTTTTAGTCTTCACGTAAAGTGCCTGTGAACCACAAAGGGCTGCCCTCATGAAGGAATCTAGGCCATGAATTACAAACTTCAGTAAGAAGCACCTTTAAGTATTTGCACAAAAAGGTTATGACAATTATTGCATGAGTAAGTAGCTCAGAAGCCTACTTTTCATTCAGTTAGAAGGGTCCCCATGCTGCTCTCCCCTCCTCTCCCTTTGTATCTTGACACAGCAATCCCAGGTCTCTCCTGACAAGCCTTGTTACGTGGAAAGGGAGGTAACAAGGATGATGAAGAAGTGGTGACTCCAACCTCTAGAGAATACAAGAGTTAACTTATGAACAGTTAACATAAATTTGCTACTTAACCTGGTGTCTGGCTTTGGGGACATAAAATGGGCTTCTATGCCTGCCTACAGAAGCACAGAGTACAACTGCAAAAATCAGTAAAAGCTTGATATGAAATGCAAAGGTTTTGAATTTTTTTTAACAACTAAATTAAAAACCTCAAATATTGTCTTTATTGCAAAATTAAGCCTCCAACCTTATGGAACTCCAACTACAGAAGACCAAGCTGCATGATTTATCCAACATACAGGCTTCAAGAAATTTCTTAATATACAATTTTCTAGCACAGGGGAAAATACGCAACATCAAAAGTTCGGTTTGTTTTTGGTTTTTTAAGTACACTAATCCTTGGATTTGATTGCTAGAATTAACTCTAAATACTTGATACTTATAAAACAACTAGTATATTAGAGACAGTAAGTCAGGAATGCAATGCCTTGTGTGTGATCTAACAACCTACATTGTTGAAGTTTAGAAGCAGAGTTCTACTTCAGAGATAAAATGAAGACATATACAAACAGCTGAAAAATTATATACAGTTGGTAGAGGGAGGATTTTTCCTGAAGGATTAGCATAGCCTAAATATTTCTTTAAGCCCTACCCTAACAGTAGTTGACCCAATATTGTTGGAGATGATGTATTTACTTAAAAATAGAGTAATCCAGCTACACAACTGATGCAGAACAAGGCACTATAAAGTCTGGACCCTGAACCAAAAGGATTTCAGAGCTTTTTTCCTCCCCCTCGTATCTTCTCCCTGCCTTCAATAGGCTGAACAACTGGTGTCTAACATTCCAGGAGGAAAAGACTGTTGACTGCTGTTAACTAAGAGAGCTCCTCCAGTCTAGTTTCTTGTGGAAAAAGGATGAGTCAAGGAAGTGGGAGACAAAAAAGGTGCAAGACCATACAAATACATTTTGCCCAGGAAAATAAATTGGGTAACAAAAATAGTGGTTAGAAGTTCTGGATAGCTTACACCACACATTTCTGCTGACTATTATAATGAAACAATTTAGATACCAAAGCTTCCTGCACGTAACAATCAGCTTAACCTACCTACAACTCATATCCTACCTGAGGTCGACAGGATTACTGCAAACAAGGATATATTTTACATCCTAATATTAATCCAAAATTAAATCAATACATTTCTGAGACGTATTTTCTCTAAAGTTTGTTTTTCCTCATGTCCACAGACCGCAGCTCCTGTTGTCCAGTAAGTCATGTGCTATTCTATGTATTTATTCTAGCCTGGGACACTGTCAAGGCCTTGCAGGACCCCGTATATGGACTAATAGCATACCTTCAATTAAGCAAGAAGTTTTACTGTGCTCAGCAGGAGTACTAAATGGAGTAGGCTGTCGAATAAAGCCTACTGCACCCATTTTACATCTAAAAGCTTTACTCCTCTCTGTCCACAGAAAGCAGTTTGTGCCTATCATTAGATGCGTGTGTTGCAAGAATTGTGATTCAGCTTCACTGTATAAGGATCATATTTCAACAGTTGCTTCATTTGAAATCAGACTGGCTTGGAGACAATTTTGAGGGTTTGTGTGGCAACAGCGGAAAGGCAAGATAAATATACAGGAAACACCAAGAATAGAGGAATCTTTGCCACTTCGCAGAAAATGAGACTTGTTCAGTCGAGGAAACCATCTTCCAGACTGCTTTATGGAGAAAAACAGTGGTAAGTGCCACCTGCAAAGCCTCATAGCAGTAATGAGCATCTTACAAATGCCAACACAGAACTTCCACTGCAGAAAATTTAAAACAGAGGCTGTGACAAATCAAAATTTTACTCAGTATTATGAGAAATTACAGTACGAAGACTGCACAGTCTTCGTACTGCAATGTTTTGCAATTTACATTGCCTTTATAATAAAGATTCTTTTGTTCTGCACTTCAACATCTGGTCTAATGTACTTTATTCCACTGTGCTTTTGGAAAATACACTGTGGTCACTGACCATGTTTAACACATTGCTAAAATATGTCACATGCACAGAGTAGTACTTGCCTACAGTGCTATCCACCTAATGGCCAAATCGTTCTGCTTGGAACCTTACAGAAACAGTAATTAATAACATCTCTGGTGTACAGGAAATTCCCATCGCTTTTTTTAAAAAATAAAAAATAAGCTGAATTTTTCATTCAGCTTCAATAACCGTAACTACTCTCTTTTGGGAATTGCCACACAAGGTCAGAACAACTCCACATCCATAGGCTTGTTACAAATTAGCTCTGTGAATAGGACTTCCCGTAGGTCAGATCGCTCCTTCTGGACTTTGGCATAACAACTGAATTTCCCTTAGCTACCAGCACAGGATTGCCTGCAAAACAAAAGTTGCTAACGAATATACTATTTTTAACCAGTGACCTTCTTTAACCACCTGGGTCACTTGCTACTAGGAAAGAGTTCTGAGGTGGTTCCCCAGAAAAATGTAGGCTAAAATCCTAAATTTAAGACAACCGTGCCTTTATCAGAATCCCTGCAAGTAAGTTTGCTGACTTTGTTGGCATTGTGCTGGGAAACACAAACCTGCCTATAGAAGGGACCGTCACTACATGGCTGCACTGTTGCTAAAGCATGTGCCTATCAGGCATGCATTTGCAAGCATGGAATCTCATCTTTGAAACCAGAACCAACATTTCTGACACTGACACCTCCTGCAGCTGTATTTGCACTGGTTCAATTCTTGTAGTATTGCGGAAAAAAGCCCAGGGCAACACAAGGAAGACAGTGTGGCACTCAACTCACCCAGTATGCAAGAAAATGCCCAACCTTCATTTAAATTTGATTTGTTTTGTTCAGATCAGTATTAAAACCATAGTTAAAACCTGACTACATTCTACAAACAGCGGAAAAGAGATCTAGCAACACATCCCTCCTGGAATTTCAATTACATGTGACACAAGAACCTCTCTGTATTTGCCTCTGTTCTCCTTGACCAGTGAGATCTGTCAATACCTTAAAACCTGTAAATAAGCCTGTCTGCAGCTTACAAGCACAATAGCCAGTCCCCAAGAACAGGGAAAGGCTCTCCTTCCTGAAGTTACCTCCAGTTAAAGTAGAAGAAACCTCCAGTTTCACATCTGTGAAAACAGGTTTGAACAATCCTAAATCATCCATCAAAAAATATGAGTAAAAAGCACTATTTATACTGCATGTTACAGCTATTAGACTTCAGAAGAGGTCCACATCCTTCTATGTCAATACCCATCCGTATTTTTTCTAAACTTGCATAGGCCAAATCTTTGAACTTTATTTTACAGAAGAAAAGCCCAGACAAAGCACAGACACCTGACACACTTATGTCAACAGGTACAGGATCTTCCTAGTGTCACAACTCTTTGCAGAAATGTCCACCTGGTTTACCCTGCTTTAGCACCGATACATGCAGAAGGGGCTTTAGCTATGACTGAAGGACCAGCACAGAAAGATTGGTGAATTTTGCTAAATATTGTTAGGCATATCAAAATATTGATTTGCCCCCAGCTGGTCACCACTCCCAACAACTTGGGCATTACAGCATGGATCCAGTACCCCAGTGCCTGACAGTGTTCCATGGTTAGCTGGGCCTCTGAGATAAAAGGAAAGGTTTATGGACTTCTCAGACTGGCACTCATTTTATAAATTCGTTTCCCGAGGCAGCAATATTCTGTGCAGATAGGATGGTGAAATTATTCAGTAGTTATGTATTTGACAAGTCTCTACAGGAAGCATGTGTGAATGTTTCCAGCTAACCACTTAATGCAAACACAAGCGCATACAGACTTCCACCACAGCTTGTTAAAGAGTATTCAGCAATATACTCCACTCTTCTCATCTCTCTCCCGTGTAGAAACTTGAAATATTTTATGCTAAAAGCTACTTTCAAAGTGTGGATTAGGGGAAAAATACAGCCACTGATAGCTTTCAGGTCCAAGCCGACTACAAACCCATTCACTGTTCAACTATACACAGAGTATGTTATATTACTGACACTTCTACAAATCGGGATTAAAACCGTTTACTGGATTAATACAAACTGTCTCTAATCCAACTAAGCACAACGGATACTGCACCTTCCGTGAGCTTTCTCATTTTTCTCCTGTTTCAGCTACAGCCTTTTTAACTGAGACACTTCCAGCTCCAGTACTTTGCCAAGAGAGGAATGACGAACTTAGGCAGCTCACTATTTCTGACCACAAGTGAGAAGAAATCCTGTCCTCTCAAGCTGTCTGAAACAAGACTCACTAGAAAATATCAACACAAGAATTACACAACCGGTCAAGCAACCTGTCCATCCCATATTCTCATGACCGACTTTCATGTGCTCTAGGTTAAAAATTTAGCAGAACCCGCTAACTTAAGAGATGTGTCTGTTTGCTACGAGAATTAAAAGTCTGTAAGTGAGCAATGGCAGCTCCAGGCTGGCAAATAATCTTCAGTTGTACTCCAACATTAAGAGGCAGAACTCCCTACCAGACAGATCATCATATATCAAGGAGAACCCAACACAATCTTTGCTGCTGGTGAACCAGAAAGCAGAATAGCAGTTAGTAAGAAAACTGTATTTGTTCCACAACTCCTTTTACCAGCTATCACTAAGGCAATCTATAAATTAAAAAGCTACATTCTCTGAAAACTAAGCAGGTATTCAATAAGAGAAAACAGATCAGAGGAAAACCTAATTAATTTTCCACAGTGTACCATGACTAATCTTGGCATATATGGTACTGGAATAGCAACCACTTGAGTACAAATGAAAACAGTGTTGAACCCTATCCTATTTTTAATCAGATGAAAGCCACAAACCTAGCCATGCTTCTGCTTAGTGTTGCATTTTCTTCTACCCTGATAGCTTTTACAGCTGGAGAAATAGCTACTTACAGCACTATTCTGCTGTAAAAAATTATTGCTACTTACAGCTACTGGGATTATAGTTGAGTATGGCACAGAAAAGGAGGTCTGGTGGAGGCAAGCTAGGAACATTTCCTTGGGACGTTTAACCCTTTCCAATCTGTATCAGTTCCTCAGAGTGAAGATGTGCTTTGAAATTCTTGATCAACGTTTACGTAGTATTAAACTACATTTACAAGGTTATGCAGCAAGCCAGTTGCAGAAAAGGAAACGGAACTCTGAAGACCAATTCCAAACAAAAAAAATTATACAGCCCGTGACAATATTTTGAAGGCAATATTCTAGTGCTGCTAATGTGATGGTATGTTTCCCCTGCATTAGTTCTGCCATACAGAGCTGTTTTTATTTATACCACAAAGAGTTCACAAAAGCTGTTCTACACAAATAGCAGCTCACAGTTCAAAGACCTTCCTCACTTTACAATGCTTTTTGTATGCATTAAACAAAAATACTGTTAGTCACATTTTAACCTAGACATTTTAGTATTTGTAATCATAGCCTGGAGCGTGGAAATGGAATGCATACTTATCAACTCAAATTTGCTAAGCCCAGTTTTTAGCCAGGTCAGCATGCAATATAGCATTACAAAAATAAGACTTCTTTTGTAACGACATTCAGGGTGCATGCGTGTGCTGAGAAAGGTGCAAGCTCGCCCTATCTTCCACTCCTCTTCCCTCAGTTTCTCACTTATACATTCTTGGGAACCAAGAGAGGTGGATGTGCCTAACTGCTGTTTTAAATGCCTTCTCTTCTCCCCAGTAAAGCAACGCTCACCACCATATGCTCCATCCAAGAAATAACCTGCTACTATAAGGATGAGAGATGGAGTGTCAGAGATATTCACTCTTTGAGAATATAGTATTTCATGAGAACTAAGCTGGTATTTCAACTCATAAGGAACTTTCTTGCTTATTTCCCAACAGAAGAATAAGCATACTTGTCTCTCACTGACCATTTTTCACTGATACACTAACACTTCCTACAAAAACCCTTCTATGACTTCCTTTGCTCAACCCAACCCAGAAGTAAAGAAGCAAAATTCCAGTCTCCAATCACAATTAAAATGACGCTAATCACCATCAAGAGATACGAGTTCGTTCCCCCAATGGAAGTATGCATGCGGAAAAGGACACACCTTTGGAGTGTTTCCCCGAAGGCCTCTTGGGTAATGACTCCTCAATGGAATGTGTTGATGTATGTAGTACATTTTCCAAACTGTTACTGACACTGTTGATGGGGGTCTCGGACCTTGGAGTGACCTGGAAAGAAAAAACACAAAAATCCAGTAAAATAAACTGAGGGAATGCGCAAACATCCCACCTTCCTCCGGAGTCAGCAGAACCACTTTGAAGGCAATTAGGAGACTTTTGCTTCTTTTAAAACCAAGGGGTGTTACTATTGATATTCCACAAGTAACAGTTCAGGGAAGTTGTTTTATTCAGCAGCTATTCACAAATCTAGATTATCTTGGCTAATCTATAAAGCTACTTAAAGTATAATTCTTTTTTAAACAATAGTCACACAGCAGTCAATTGTAGAGATATTGCAAGACCCTTAACCTCTCCACACTGCAGTTCTTAACTTTTCAACAAGACAACTAGGGGAAAAGGGCTCTTGGAAAATACCAGTTTTATGTCACCTATATACACAGATGCAGACTCAAGGCATTTCAAAGTATTTCCACACAGATTACAAGGAATGAATTCCCATTTAGCAAAAACCTAATTTTCTTGTCTTTGCCATTTAAAAGCCTGCTATCATGATCGTATTTCAATGAAAAATTGAAATAAAAATGCCCAAGCAGAAGGCTGCATCATCAAAACAGACTTCATGGCCTAACACGTACCTTCTAAGCTGCATTTAGCATAAGAAAACATATTTTCACCATTATTTAAAACTACAGAAACAAACATAAGTCATTAGAAAAAGCAGAATTGAACACTGCCCACTTCAGCTGCTGTCCACAAGAGCATTCACAATTATGTAGCAACACAAACATCTATTACTTGTAGTATAACATTCAATGCCTGCCTCAGAAGCAAGGCAATTACTCTCTTGTTTTCTAGGTAATGAGAAGCAGAAGTGGATGAACAGTTACATTAGCAGTACTGAACAACAAGGGTTTGAGTATCTTAAACAGGAAAGTGTGCTTTAAAGAACTAGTTAAGACTAACAAAAACACTCATACTAACTAATGCATTACTTGAATTTCAATTGCCACATTTTGAAGCAAGTGAAATCCTGGTACGGAGAGTTGTAATTAGAATTTAATGGGGATTTTAGCCTTTCACAAATCACAGGAGAAAATGTACAACTCGACATACAAAAGAAGCTATCCTTTATTCATGGTGACTAATACCAGTGACTGCAGGTCCCTGTAAGGAAAAAGGCTCACTCAGATCCTGACTCCTTGAGACAGTGCCAGGAGTTAGGACAATTTAGGCTCAAAACAATACTTTGCTCACCCTACCATTAGCCTTACATATTGACATCAATTGGAATACACAATGCAAGTCAAAACCAGCACATCCCTACCTCTATACAATTACTTATTGTAAGCTCCATTTTAAGACTGTCGTTTACAGATTTATATACAGTTTAAGGCGCACAAGTGAAAGACTTGGTATACTTGACATCCAGAAAAAAGTTTATATGTGCAAAGAAATCAATCAAGAAAGACAGATGAGTGTCAGAAGAAAGCTGGATTACAAGTACCTGCTTTCCTTTTCAGCACTGTTAGTCTACTTTTTGATCAACAATGAAGTTTACTTGTATGCTTCTTCAGCACAGCTTTCCACCAGTAACAAAAACTTAGTATCAAGCTTTCGCATCAGAAAGACCAGCCATTAAACTTTAGGCTTGGGGGGAGGGTGGGGAATAGTTTAAATCTCCTTGCCAAAGTCAGTCTTTACCAAAACTTAGCTCACACTGTCTCTTTCCTGGAGCTCATTAAACTCTCCCTCCAGTGGATTGCTGCTGAGAGGAAGTTCCAGCGGGCTGAGCAATGACACCATCATCTTCCTGGCAA
>NW_008824673.1:662768-674929 GCF_000699105.1 Pygoscelis adeliae | reverse complement strand
GAGCTAGAAAACTAGATTCAGGCAAGACTACGTTATCCTAAATAACCAGGTTCCAAATATTCAGAACCATCAGCAAATATAAACACTTACAGTACTTGAAACTGCGTAAGAACATAGCCACATGGTTTCAGAAAAATCTCTAAATAAGCAGTTCGTTACAATAGATTGCCTCCTATCTTGTATTCCCTTCTCTCCACTATCCTTACAATAAGCATTGCGTGCAGTTTACATTTTGCATTTTGTTTATACATAATCTCCAATTCTTTCCATAAAGATTTAATTTTTATATACTTGGTAAAGATTAATTTAGCCCATATGTCTTGACTGACTGAGCTCATATACTATCTGATTCAGTCGCACATCAAAGCAAAGCAGTTTCAAATTGGCCTAGAAAAATCACAAAGCTCTGATTAATTCCAAATGGAACGCTTTGTTAGTGAGCTGAATGGTGTTATAACCAGTGAATCTGACTGCTTAAAGCTTTCATTCCAAATTTTAAATAGTTTTTTCCACTGACTTAAACATACCAATACTGCAAAGGTTTGGATTTGTTTAGGAGAAGTAAAATAATGAAGAGCGTTTTGCAAATCAAAGTTTTCTTTCCAAAATAGTAACAGCTTTTTTTTTTTTTTTTTTTTAATTTGAGGCCAAGCAAAACAGAGGAACAATAACCCATCAGCTATGAACTGCAGAAGACCGTGCCCTGGGAGGGTTGGGAGAAACACTGGCAAAAGCTTAACAGTAGATGCCCAGGAAGGACTTGTCCAAATTCAACTGCAGAAACTCAGTATCAGGTACACTCTGGGAGGAACGTTCACCATATCTGAACATTACTGCAATCCCTAGTTCAGGCTCAGCACAAACAACTGCTAATAAGTAGTCACTAGATTCTGAATAAAGAACAAGGCATTCCAGTGAGATAAAGAGTCTGGTAAGCAAATTGCTTTGGACCTTTTAGGATCTGTAACATCTCTGAAGAAAGCCAAGATGCCATTAAAGAATAAGCATCTGCTGTTCAAGAACTGTTAAAGGCTTGTTTTCTAAAGCAGTAACAGTCCACAGTGATGGTGGATAAGCTGGCATCATGGAAACCAGAAATGTTCAGGCTATATATCCTAACAAACCACAGGAGTGACATTTTATAAATGCAGAAAAATTCACAAATCATTCAAGGTCTCAGAGGGCACAGCATCAGACATCTGAACAGAAGACTTTGGATTTTTCAACTTAAATTATTTAAGAACATCAGCAGAAACAGTCCATGAAGACTAATCAAATACAACAGCAACCTCAGAGTTAAAGCAATAAAATATTCTTTACTCTACCTAATCTTTTCCTTAGCACAGCATTTTGTAGAGGGCCAGGGAAGACGAAAGCCCTCTGTTGCATCTATCCATAGTTTCATTAGATTATTCATGAATTGTTTTAACATCAGAGTGGCCTGTAGGCTTATTCCATGACTGTAGAAGATGCACCACTCAAATAGGTGCAGAAAAGACTCTTGAACTATTTTCACTCAGCTTTAATGTTGCGTCTATTCCCTCCATAGCAAAGCATCTGGCTCACAGATGAACTTCTGATTTTCCAGATTAAAACCTAGCTTGTCTCTCAAATTTCAAGTTGAAGTAGTAGCCATAACTAAAAATAACAAAGAAAATTCATCATTACTTAATGACTAGCTGAGGCTCAGCCTGAATTCTTCTGTGCCTCATTCTCCATAGTAATAAAGAGAGTATCAAAACTGGTATCAGCCACTGAAAAGCACACCCTTCCCAACAAGGGCTAGACAGAAGGACCATGGAAGGGCCACCCTGAAGCCCTCCACCCCCAGGAGTTAACCAGGAAGAGAAACAATTGCTTTGACTCAGGGATTGAGGACGAACATGTCAAGGTATCAGAAGTCATTGCTAGAATTTTAGCCATTAGCACGTTTTTCCCTTTTCACCTGCCAGCAAACAATAACATTTTTTTCCAGCAGCATGCAGTGATTTTCTTTTCAGCATCAGAGATGTACTAATAGGCATAGATCTTCTTGGGACAGTAAAAAGAGTTCTAGAAAGCTCTCCAAAACCCTTGATCCATCAAAAAGCACACAGAAAAAACCCAACAAACACACAACAAAATCACCGAGAGCAGTTACTTCAACAGGTGATGTTTCTCTTTCAGCCGCTGCTACCTGAAGTGGCTCGACCACTATCCAAGACAGTGGAAGTCAATATGGAAAATGGTAGAGCTGTGAAGCCAGATTCAGTAACTGTTAGCTTTGCTCCCCAGGGACAATGCCTAACATTTAATATAGCAAAATCTTTCATAAAAATAACAGGACTGATGGAAGTCAAACTTAATGCGGTAAGAATTTTACCAAAACAGCAATTACATGTTCCTTTTAAAAATAACTAAACAGAACACAGAAAACACATGGTTTAATAGCCAAGTATTTGCTGACTTAGTTTGAAGCGGAGCCAATACTAACAAATCAACATAGCTTACTACCTAAAGTGTAACATGACTTATAATTTAAGGAAACAATGATATAGGATCTGAGGGAATAAAATACTGATTTCTATACCGGGAAAAGTGAACAAAATATAAAAGCAATGAGTCAGTCAAGTAAGATACTAGGGTGGCAGCTAAAAGCCACACAAGCACATTCTCCCATTGGTCACACAGGAAAACTTTTTCACACGATGTTCAGTTTTCCGAAAGTGGCCAATGATATACTGGGAAAGTCCCACAGATAAATGCTTCTGCCAATACTTGCTTTGGAAGTCTCCATGAAAAAAGGTTTTTCATAATCATAAACTGACCTCCATGTCTGAGGCTGATGCAGATAACATGGAAGAGTGCACTCGGGAATTGGAGTACTGAAGTCTGGGCAGAAAAAAAAAAAACAGTCAACTCCATTCACTCCTGCCAGTTTCATATTAGTGAGTATTAACAGCAGCTTATTTTGAGGTTAACACCAAGGTCTTTAACACAGTGCAATCCTGTTTGCAAAAATGCTCCAGCAGAAGCTTGATGGCAAGGATACGGCCCTTGCATGCTTAGGCAGATAAGCTGCTATTTCCCAATGCAGGGACGTAACTCAGGTTCCCAAATAATTGGGAAAAAATGCACTGCTAACACTCAGATGTCAGTCTACCGATGCATAAGTTCAGTAGGCTAAGTCCGAGCCAGAAACAAGAGCAACCAATGCAAGGACCTGAAACTCAAAATCTACTGAGACTACAAAACCAGGAAGAGCAAGACTGAGCAAACATCTTCCTCTTAGTAGCAACAAGCCATTAGTCTGCCCAGCTGCTTGTGAAACCATAGCCTCAGGCACCAGTTCTGCATTTACTTACATATGCGAATACCTGACTGTTCTCCCACTAGAAGAACAAAATTAAAAACAACTTCTTTTGAAGATTTGGGCTCTTCCACAAGGATGTTTAAGAAACACAAACACATCCAACTTTTCACATACCTAGTGAAGTCCTCAACACTGCTCCACACGTAGATTTACACGTGTTTAGCTGCTTTGTTGGACTGGGACATGAATGCAACTGAAAGTGTTTGGTTTGTGCTAGAAATTCATGCAGTTCCAACAGCCAGGGTCTACCAAAAAAAAGAAGAGGTAAACACCAGGTGCAATCAAGTCAGGTGCGTCCATGCTTCTCAACAGTTACAAAAGGTCCCACACCTATTCTCATGGGAAGTTGGTAAAAAGGTATCCATCTTTTAACACAAAGGGTGAAGAGGCAATTCACAGTGAAATGGGATAATAGATCAGATGCTTTTGTCCTGTGAGACTATTACTAGAATGAAATGAGGCATGCAGTACTTAAATGCTATGGGACAATCACACCTGCTACCAGGCTCCATTATAAATTTAGTAGAGCAGATGGACCAAAAAAGTCTGGGTTGTATTTTATAGACTAAGTCATTTCCACTAAAAATCCTTTGCTTAAAGAATTGGGAGTACTTTGTTAATACTAGGAACATAAATCTACCATAGAGTAACCGGACTCTAACGATATTGCACTGTGTGTTTGCCATTCAAGACAGGCAAAAGCAGCATTTGAAAACACCTGGCAGCTCTATTTTGTGCAAAGATGTGCACTCGCCCCGTAAGCCAAACAAGTGAAGGTGCGCTCCACAAAAAAGTTTCAGAATTCTTTAATATCAGCTAATGCAATGTTTTCTGCCACCACTACACAGTTTCCAACAGTTAACCATATGAGCTTGCTAAAGAGGCAGAATACGTGGGATCACCCGCTGAAAAGGTACACTGAGTTAAAGTTTGAACCCTAAAGGGAAAGACTCTCTATAAAAGGCAACAGAAAAAACAAGTTTTAATACAAATAAGCTACAGAACAGCCTGTTTCATCTACCTGATCTTCCATGATTTACTGTAGCTTACTGGACAGGCTGCAACGGCAACCAGTTCACTCACACTGCGCTAATTCAAGGCACTTTAATTCTAGACTTCTGGTGCATCAGGCATATTTCAAAAAAAGACAGATGACAAGATAGATATTTTATTTTCCCTTCAAAACAAAAAAAAAAATCAGATCTGAATTTTACAAACCAATCATTAAAAACCACCTGAATATCAAAACAGGTAAGTGCTTATAACCAGACCTTGAAAGAGATACTACTGCTCTATATCCCAGCACTGATGTACAAGTATGTCCCCGTTTCTTCACCAGAATGCTACCAAAAGCTAAAAGCATAGCCACCAGAAGGGAAGATTACCTTGAACCTCCCAAGAGAATTCAAAGTGTAGCATGGTCCTATCTGCTATACAAGCCTTCAGCCCTTAATGACACCTGCCTTTAAAACATTAATATTATGTTGACTTTAGAGCTACCATACTTACGCTGCCAGCATATGGGTGGGAAATTGCCCCCACGGGGCCAGTACATACATTTGGGAGGTAAGAGGATAGTCAAAGAAGCAATTCTAAAATCTGCCGAAGTATAATCCAAGCAATGATACCATAAGCCTTTCCCTGGTAGAATGGTTCATTGCCACTCCAGTCTCTTCTGCAACACTTCACATATTAACAAGGTTGGCAGAAGTTATCTGACAAGTCCCAAATTCACTGAATTGTATTTCTCCCTCCTACCCCCTCCTCAATATCCACTTAAGTAATGGCTTGAGTGTAATAAAACTACTTATGGTGTAAAAAAAGAAGACACTGGAAAAGAGTTCATAATATGCATGAAAAATGTTCACTTTATTTATCATCATGTCTTGGCAGGACTTTAATTAAAATTAAGATCTTACTCTTAAGTAATTGATCTTATTACTTCTGGATCATTTCAGCTATTTACAAAAGCCCTGAAACCCTAGACTGGCCAGAACACCTCTTAAAAAGTTTATCACTTCCAACACTTGTTATTGGATAATCACACCAACGGGACCAAAGGAAAAATTTATTTTAGCATGAGGCAAGAGTAAGGAATGTAGATGTTTGCTCATTACAAAACCCATGCAAAGAAATACCAATCTGGACCATATCAACATGTCTTTGCTAGATTTAATACCCATTTCAAATCTAAATAGGGAACAACTTCAATTCAACTTGCTTCAATTCTTTTGCCAAAGAGTAAAGTCAAATTCTAGTTTAAGCATGACAGTGGTTCTCGTTTCTACAGATGAATTAGATCTAGCATTTATAGAATAAGATTCTGCGTCTTCACAGAAACTCTTATCTATATTCTTGGGAATAACATTCCTATATTTGCCTTTTTTTTTTTTAGGAGAAAAAGCACTCAAGGGCAAGTAGTAAAATGGACACTGCAGTATTTGAATATAGAAGATGACTATACGTGTCCCTTTACCAGAGCACACTTAAGAGAAAAATATCACAGGTACTGCAGCACTGAGAAGTCCATAGACGGATCAGAGCCCTACCCTGCTAGAAAGAGGCACTGCTGTATCTAATATCCAGCTAAAAGATGACAGGATCTCAGTTTTAGCAATTCAAACATTTAAAAAAAAAAAGGCTAAACCAAATGGTTAAATACTTCCAAACAAGGATGCTGTTCAGTACCTTTGAAGTTAGACACTGGAATGCTTGTTAGGTGTGGTTAACTACTGCTGGCTCTGCTTTTCCAAGCAGGATCTGCATACAGCTTGTACACTGATTCAATTAGAACAGTTTCAAGTTTGGTACAGTTCAAAATGTCCAACACCTTACAATAGCCATTTTTATTCCAGAAGAGATGAGGCCTACTTCAATGTTGCTTAACTGACAACTAACAGTTATGAGGTAATTAGTAGAAAAAAAAAAGAATAAATTAAAAAAGTGAAGTGGAACGCACTCTTAAAAGAAAAACATCATTCAGCCTGCACAAAAAGTGGGAAAACAGTTCATGGAAAAAACATCATTATTAGCTCAACACAAATTTTTTGGCTGCTCTGTCCCTGATGTTTGGATGTACAGTCTGTTTCCCAAGCAAACTAATTTAGGTTCTTAAATTCAAATTCATCACGTAACGTATGATTAGGCAAAGTGAATTTGGTGGTAATTAATACTGTTACTACATGAGACCGTTGTCTTCCAAGGATTCCTTTATATGTTAAGCTCATTTCTGAAAATATTGCAGGTTCGAGACAACCATTTTATCAGAGTCGCAAAAACTTTCAAAGAAGAGTATCAGTAAGAAATGACCCAGAACTGGAAGCCTCACATTTCTTAGCAGAACATCAAGAGGCGTGTGTAATCTGTGTTGCCTCAAGTACCCAGAATACTAAAAGGACATGCAAAGATTGGCACATGTCACCAGCTGGAAGCTACAAGACCTGCCCGTACAGCTCCCGAGGTTAGTTTCATGTGTTTTTGAAAACGAGATCATTCCTGAGATAGCAACTACTGATACCAGTCAGCAAACACCTCTAATCCGAGCTCGCAACTGCTATTAACGTGGTAATCTACTAAAGCTATGAAATACCTGCAGTGGGTTAGGAGGCTAAAAATTAGTTTTTTCATGATTTACTCTATCCCTGCAAAGCTAGCATAAAAGCCATGAAGGCAGCTGACATAGATCACTTAATAGCTAGATTGCTTGCTCTGTGAAGACTTAAGGACTCAGTTTCAACCCAAGAAGTAATAGTTTTTTCCAACTCATCATTCCACAGATAAAAAAAAAATATCTCAGAACATTTCTGAAGATAGCATAGGTAACTTCAATCACGTGTAGCAAACAGTGCAGAAAGGTGAAGGCATTTGAAATGGACCCCTCAGAACATCAGCTCTACACAGCTCCCAATACATAGTCTTTAGTTATTTCTAAGTTTTAGATGAGCCTAAGGAATTAGCACGGGTGAAAAATAGCATCTTATGCTATAAACTTGAAATAGCCATTGGTGCAGTATTTGGAAGCTGACTAGGCAAGAGCCCTTTTTCCCATTCACAAGACATCAACCTGAAACAGCCACATAACTACAGTGTCACTGCCTCTTATTTCCCTTCAGCTGCAAACTGCAGTCAGACCTACTATTTACAACCCTGCTTCTGCAGCTGAAGCCGCAACCAGATCATCGCACTAACTGCACTGAAGAGCTCTTGTCAGTCAGCTAGCAGAGCGAGCTCTAAGTGGCCAAAGCATTATCTTATTTCCCTGTTTTTACAGCATGATCTCAATGAGTAGACGAAACCGCTCCAAGAAATACAAGGTGACAGATTCATGAATAACTTCTCCTCTAGTTCTGGAAGTTATGTCCTCAGTGTTACTAACGCATGTAGGCTTCTTGAGAGAAAAAGTTAGCCCATGCAGAGATTCCTATTCTTACGACCAGATGAGTGCCAGTATCCAAGTAGGTCCTGGTATGTCATTAACTACAAGACATAAGCCTAAGGGGTTCTGTAAAGACAGCATCACTACAGCCTCAAAACAACCAAGAATGAATAAAAACATTAAGTTTTCACCTGTAGCTAAAAGAGATGTTCGTTGTCACAAGTTGATCGCAACAGAAGCCTGAATGGGTGGTGCAAGATGTTGGGAGGCAGTTTTGAGACATTTCTCCCTTCTCCGTGGGTCACAAATTCAGCAGTGGCAATTTGCCTATCAAAGCACCCGGATGCCTACATGCACAGCAGGAGACATTTGGCTGCTGGTTTTCATGTGCCCTGATGCTTCCAGCTCCACCTCCTCTACAAAGAGAGCAGCAGTTTGCAGCTCTAAGCACTACACACCAGCACAGAAATGAGCCTTCAGACACTACGCTCCAAGTGCTGGCCAGAAAACCATTCTACCTCCTTTGTGGCAAAGGTATAAAAGACAGCTGAATAGGCATCTTAAGGTACAAAACCGGCCTGAAAACTCCGTTGCATCATTTCCAGTTAAAAATAAGCCCATTCTGGTTAATCCCAGGAACAAAAGTTTTTAAAGACCTGATTCTTTGGATACATGCCTGGGCTTCATTTGAAGACAATTTGCGCTGTTTCAGTATTTTAAAACTATACGACCACCTTAGATTTTATGCCTACAAGCAAAAAGTTTGAAGAATCCACAACTCCAGTCCTGTAAATGCTGGCACCACTCAAAACCAGAATAAAATACAGGACAAGACAAGGGGCAGAAACGATCGTCTTTACAGAGACTAAAGCAATAGTTGCTACAGAGAGGGCAGTGTTCTCCCTACTTCGGGCAAGGAAACTTAAATGTTAATTTTGTGCTATCAAGTAAAAACCATGAATCTAATAATTACTGACCTACTTACAGCCAGCCACAGCCACCTTTTCCTGTAAAGTTAAGATTCATATAATCCCAAGAATAATCTCAAAAAGCACAAATTAAAGCAAAAATATATGGGCAGCTGTTTGAGCCTCCTTGTAGTCAGCAACTGCAGCAGACAGTAAAAGACAACAGCAATAAGCAGTGGTTTGCATCACTAACCAACTTCAAATGTGTTCACCTACCCCAAAGCTACTTGAAGAATCATGAAATGATTACAGTAATTCTGTATCAACTGTTCAGACTTTTCACTGTTATACACAATTTATTTTTGAGAGATTTCACTGTAAGATGTGAAAGAGAAAGGAGGGGGAAAAAGGATTGCAAGCTCCAATTCTCTGGAAAAAAGTTGTAGCTACTATCAAGTTGGGTCATATTTTAATAAGACTGACTAAGCAGAAGCAGCACACTTCCATTTGTTTCTGCAAAGAGAACAAAGAGCACTGTTCAACTTTTTTGTTGCATCTCCCTGAACAAACAAGTTAAATGTAAGTCATCAGGAATTGTAACGGACCTCTAGTTATACAGAAAAACAGGTAGTCACACAAGTGTGCTGAGTGTGGGAATAGGGACTAACAAGGGAAACGCTGAAGGATAACTAGCCCTGTTCACAAAGAGCTCCCTATTTGCATGCCGTTACACATCCGCTCCATTCCAGCTTCCAAAAGTTTCTCAGGACCTCAAGTGGTGACCACTTCTCCAGCTCATTTTCTAAGGATGAGCTCAAAGAGGTTTGCGCTTGAGAATTTAGGAGCAGCATTCATATAATTTAACACACAGTGTTGACGTCGAGTACCGGCTTAGCGTAGCTCAAGCTGTAGTAAAGCAAGAGTGATGAGAAAGTGCTGGCTCCGGGGAAGAAATCCTCCTCCAATTCTGAAGAGGACGAAGAGCGCAGGACTCCTGGCAGGCAGCAGCCCAGTGCAGCTCACTTTCTCTTGACATCGGCATAGTTTTTTTTCTAGGTGATGTTACAACACAAGTATTGTCACAACATAACTTGGTAACATCACAAGACCTAAGTCCACAGTGTTGGAATTTATTTGTGCATATTTAAACAGTGCTGAATGGAGAAAGACATTGTTTTTTCCACTTGCTTCATCCAAGTCCTGTTTTAAGCCAACTGCTTACTCTCAAAGTAGGAAACTTACCCAGCTATCAACATCAAAAAATTTCACAATCTTAAAAAAGGAAATCTGCATCTGTTCAAACAAAATGCATATTCCAGAGACTGTGAAAGCAAAGTCACCTTTTTTGTTCCCTCTCAACTATTCTGTACTTAGTGACCAGTGTTCTTCAATGCCAATTTCTTAAAAAAAAAACACATGTATTTTTAAAGAGACAACCCTTCAATGAGTTCAGAAGAAAAAAAAACAACCAATAATCAAATGACTGTCCTGTATGCCTTATTGCTGGCACAAAAAATGGTAGGATGGATTCTCCGTCCATCTTAGATTGACATAAACAGTGCCGGATTTTTTCAGCTACATAAATCGTGCACTATTTGTGAAGCTTTGAAAGCATATTCTAAAAAATGTTCCTGCCTGCGTAATTTAATCTTTTTTTGCTCATCTTATTTTGGGAAAACTTGTATATGATTTACAGTCTTTCCTTTCAAACCTAGGGTCCATGCATCTTTTGAATAAGGGAAGTTCCAAGTAGTTAAGTAGCTGAAAGGAAGCTTTTTCTGGTTTTAATTATACCCTTCTACATTCTGTGTGAAATATTCTTTCCATCTATATTTTATTCACGTAGAGGTTTAAACTGAATAAAGAGGCATTCCCATACTCTGTCCTTCCCCCTTAAAACAAAATGTCAGGAACAAGCACTGTTTAAAGACATAGTAAGGGAAGATTAAGAGAAATATAAAGTTTACTAATACTCATCTAAATTTTACAGTTAAAGCAGCGGTATTCAAAGAAACACAAAATTGGAAGGAAATTTGTATCCAGGGGAAGACCGAGCACACATTTCTGTCTCGGTCTGAAATTCAATGCTCAACTTAATGGAATCTGTACTGAGCCCTCAGAAACAGCTTTATTTAGGATACTACTCCAATATAGTGATTTTCATAGCCTTTAGGTATACACCAGCTTTCCCAATAGAAGGGTAACAGTTATTTGCTGACTGAGTCCTACATCCTCAAAAGCTACAGCCTGCTAACTGATCACATGCACCCACTTAGCTGGTACTTAGTTTGAACTTTAAAGCAGGTTAAATTCAGTCAAGAATACAGCTTGACTCCCTAATTTGTAGCAGGCTAAGAGCACTTAAGCAGTCAGTAACATATCTAATCACTAACAGCACGTCTTAAAATGTTACTGTCTAGCTTCATTGCTGGCAATTGAATGAACAAACAGCAAGTTAATGACAGCGAACCACTGACACCAGGATCAATACCCAAGAGATTCAGGGTGACAGGCAACTACAACATTTCTTTAAGTTTAGTATCAGAAACTCAAAATGTTTGCCATCACGTTCGTCTAAACAAAACCCAGACTCACCTAGATGCCTTTGCCACTGGACAGCTACTCCCAAAGCTGATCCTCCTTTCCAACTTCTTCCAGGGAAACTTTTAAACAGATGCTTGTTCCCGAATCTAGAGATACTACATGTTTGTTTCCCCTACTAAATCACTGGTCTTCCATGCAACTGGCAGGACTGTCCCCTCAGCAGACGTATTGCCAGAAGCAATCAGTTAAGGTTTGTACTGCTGCCTGTTGATCAGCTTGGGAACCCCTTCGCATTTAAATGTCACGAGCCCATAAAAGCTCCATGCGTCCCCACTTTTTGCCCTCAGTTGACCATCCCCATCATGAACCAAGCAAGTGATCCCTGCCAATCTCTTAGGCTGCCATTTATCACTAGAGTGCCGGTACTAAAAGAAAGGTTTAAAATCAGAGCTGAAGACACACCCCAGTGCCCTGACCAGTGCCATTATGGTGTGAAAAAGCAGGATACCCACCTTATGGCAGCCAGGATAGGTTGCCATGGTGTTGAGGGTAGAGGTGCTGGGATTCTTGCTGGTGCTGGCCATGATATTCTGGATCTGGGTGAGCTCTTGCCTCAGCACCTGTTTCTGGTGGAAGCTGAAAGCAGGGTGGTTGGATGCCATCGTGAAGAGCAACAGGAACTCATCCCCTGTGCGGCCCTCATTGAGTTGTAGCCCGTAGTTGTTGATGACCGAATCGATGTGGGTGAGGGTACGGAAGAGGACCCCGGCCGCCTCTCGGTGGGCAGACCCGAGCAGGGCGAGAGAGACCAAAAGTTTGCTGCGTACCACCTCGTCCGTCAGGTTGGTGAGGCTCCCCAGGTCGGCGGGGTTGTTGGCCTTGATTTCGGAGTCGCGCAGGGAGTGGTAGTCCTTGCGGGCCAGGTCCTCCAGGCAGGCGCCCAGGAAGCGCAGCTCCAGCGGGATGCAGAGGTCCAGGAGGC
>NW_008824673.1:652721-661599 GCF_000699105.1 Pygoscelis adeliae | reverse complement strand
AGGCTGACCCCGCAGAGGAGCTGTGGTGTGTGGTGACTAATATGGGCCTGGGGCTCCCGTCCGTCCGTCCCCCCCCTCCACTCAGGGCAAGGGTTGTCCCCTGGCCTGGCCAGGGTCAGCCTGGAGAGGCACCTCACGGCGCTATCCTGACTGACTTTAAGTCATGCTCGACCAGCTTCGCGCTCTCCTTCGTGGTAGGCGCGTTTGCAGTCTGTCCACTGATTCAAAGAGCGCTACCCATGCTCTTTGCTGCCTCTGGCGTGCTACGTGCCTTCTCCCTGACGTTTCTGTCAAGAGCATCTTCATTTCAGCCACGAGGAGCCTTACGGAGTAGAAGGGGGAATGGCTGCGATGCCTTCTTCCCTTAGCTATTGTTTTAAGATGCCGAAGAGCCTCAAGGATGGAGCAGAGGGGTGCGGTGCGGCATGAACTCCTGCTGCGTGTGTGATGCCAAAATCCTGATAAAGCTTTTGGCACCGGCGTTTGCCTGAGCGGTCTCACCAAACCAAGCCGCGCTCTGCAGTCCAGGCCAGTTTGGCAGTTGACTTCAGATTGTCTTCAAACACGGTGTGGAAACAAAAGAGACACTAAAGGCCTCTTAAAATGGTAATTTCCCCCCCTCCGTTCCCACTCTCCATTCTAAACCAGGATTCTGGCTGACAGCAATGTAGCGATGCACGTTTTGAAGCAGCTTTATCGTCTTCAGATTTACAACCAAGAGGCAGACACATCATTTCTTTTTTTCGTGATGTTTTTCCACGGGACTCGGCTGTATGTCTGTTGTAGCCCAGTAGCCAGACTGCGCATCGGCTGGATAAATGGTACAGGTGGAGATCTTTTAAGTGGAGCAGGCCAGGAATAACATTTTTAAATGCAGCCCCAGGCAGGCAAAGGATGATTCCAGACTTGATTTTTATATGATTGTAATCTTCTTGGAAGATGGACTGTGTCTCTTATTTTAGCAAGTGCAATATTGCTGCCACGCAGATAAACGAAAGAGCTAATGTTGATGTTTTTATAAGCACAACTGCATTTTGTCTTGAGTTGATCTTTACGGGATGCTCACGATGCCCAAATGCGGGCTGCTTTCTGTCACATGAGTTGTGTGAACTCTTGTGTTGGTATCGTATAAGAGAAAAAGGCTTAGTTGTGTGAACACTTGTGTTGGTATCGTATAAGAGAACAAGGCTTAGTTGTGTGAACACTTGTGTTGGTATCGTATAAGAGAGAAAGGCTTATTCCTTTGGGTGATGGTTTATTGGAAGTTTCATTATACACCTTGCTAAGACGAACTGCTGCACCACAAAAATTTCAAATGCTGGTAGTTTATCCTTTTTTATTTCCCTGTGGAATATCGTAGACTATCAACTGCATTTATTGAAGTCCTACTGAAATGCAAGAGTAAGCAGTCAAAGGACGCTTACTGGGGTTGCATAATGTCATATATTGTACAGCTACACAACTCTCCTCCTGTATTGCAGACTTCTGCTGTGAGAGGGTCCTTGAAAACCCCACAGCCTCTCCGTGTCCTTTCCTTGCAGTGATCCGTCATTGAGTGCAAACCATATGCGCTTCCTTTTCCTGCCGTGCCCAGTATTGTCCATCGGAGGAAGGGATATGCAGAAAACAGGGGAAGTGCTCTCAGTCCCTTGGGAAAAGTTTGCACTGAACTGCAGCACGGGCCAGGCAGTAGGCATAAGGACGCCGAATTCTTGGTGGCCTTTCTGCTTATATTGGTTTCTTTAGCCCGGCATTAATCCATCCTGAAAGCACTACGCTGTGCTCAAAGTCAGGTATCTGATGATTGCTTGGTCTGTACCAAGCTGAAGGTTTAAACTTGTCTGCGTGGGAACCAGGTCTAAGCCTGAGCCCAAATGAAAGTTTTGAATGAGAATTTTGCTGCTAAAGAGTGAGTCTGTGGTTTACGGCCAGAGCAGAAATTGTTTGTCTTCAGTGCCAGACAGTAAGACAAACTCTAATCTGAAGTGTGGTGTATATGAACTGGGAGCCTTTTCTCTGATTAGAAGTGGCTTTGGGTGAAGCCTGAGGAAACCGAAAGGAGCATGACATATAATTCTGTCACAAGCCACCAAGAATTCCTGGCTAGCCAGCGGGCAAAGCAAACAACCACCCTCAGCAAGATAAATCAACTTTGTAAGAGCTCGTGTTACCACTTGCTCAAGACAGCGGGTTGAGAGTGAAGGTCGTTCTGGGGTGCCTGTACAGCCATGTTCCCCATAAGAGCACAGCCCTCGGGACACCAAAACTGCCTCCTTGTTTCATCCCCAGATCATCCTATTTCCTGCATCTTCTCCCTGTAAATTCTCCTTGTGCATGTTTGAGACGAACAGCTGGGGAAGATTTCTTGTTGAAGTAATCAGTAAACAATAACTGAGAGTGCAGTTATTTTCCTCTTTTTGTACTTTCAGAACATGCAGAGGTCGTTACTGAATGTCTCAGTCAGGAGAGGGTCATTTCTTCAACACTGGACACATCTACTTTAGTTCTCACCTGCTGCCTTGAGGGTCTGAATTCTTGTACTTGGATTTCCTTGATCCTGTTTAACCAAGGAGCCTGGCTGAAGTGTTTCTTTTCCTTTAAACAGCATGTCAGAGCAAACATAGCCAAATCCACCAAGATAATTTCTTCTTTATGTGAGTTTGACTCAATGCAACATAGAATGTCCAAAAGCGTATAAAAATTAACTGAAATAATTCAGTGTGAGGTGGGTAACTGAGTCCTGTGTGAAAGGAGCTATTTCACTTTTTTTATCCATCCACCACAGAGTCAACAGGAGATGAGAACCTCTACCATTGAAACGAGAGGGGAAGCTTTATTTAGGAGGCTGCTGGTTAAAAGGCCAGTTGAGTTACCCAGATCTAGCTCGTGTCCAGTGCTCCCAGCACACAGGACTCCTCCACAGGGACCTTTTCAGAGCTTTTGTCTGTCATCTTTTAAAAGTTCTCCAGTTCCTTTAGGAGGCTGTTCAATGCTTGTCATTAAATGGGCAGAAGTTTTTGCACGTTTGGCATTTTTAGACCTCCTAAATGTGGCTTAAATCTTGGCACTTCTGCCAGAAATTAAGCCTGAAAATTCTAAGTGTTCTCCCAAAATGACTTGCAAAGTCGTCGATGAACCTGCTGCTGTCTTGGTCTCGCTAGGTACGAGTTAGCTGTGATGGGCATCCTTCCCTCACGTGGGTTCCACCCAAAGCCAGCTCTCCTCCCTTTTTGGGATTGGATGCTGTCCCAGGACAATATGCTGAGAGAAAACATACTTCTGTATATCGACGTACCTAAACCCTGACGGACCAACTCTGTGTTGCTTTGAGTGGGACCTCTGTGGACTTTCACCTTGGAGCTGCTGGCCGCTTTGTGGTACTCGGCACTACCTCCTTGCATTTCCTCTGCTCTGTCCCACCTCTCACAACGTTTCCGCTGCTGATCAATGCAGACCTCTCCCCACGTGCCCTTCCTGGCTGCCCTCTTCCAAAACCTTGCTCCCCATTGCCACATAAAACTGCCCATTCTGACCTGCCCGACGTCCGTCTCTCCCGTTCCCCTTCCCCACTCAGCCTCAGTGAAGTCTTTTGATCCTGCAACTCGACTCCCCCGTCTCCTTTTCTGCTGGGATGCAGTGAGTGACAGGAGCAATAGCACTGCGTGCCGTCTGCGCCGTTATACGGAAGGGAAAGATAAATATTGCTATTGCGTGTTCACTCAACTACTTCTGTGCACACGGGTTATTTCCTGTAAGGTTTCTCGCAGATGCTGGAATTGGAGCTCTTGGTTTTGAAAAAACAAACAAACCCCAGCTTTGAAGCACATAGAAAAATATCACGTGGGCTTTGGGAAAAGGCAAAAAAAAAAAAAAAGCAGCCAGATGTCGGGCCTGCAGCATCCCTTGCAGTATGCCTTTCAGATAATAACCCGAATGCGTTTGGTTTGGAGAGGGGTGGTGGAAGGGTGTCCTTGCTGTGACAGCAGCAAAAGCAGGATGGATTAAAGGCTGGCAGTGATGTGTTGGGGATGTGCGTGTGTGAGGACGCGTGTGTGTGCGGGTGTCACTGCCCTCTGCCGATAGACTCTGGCAGGCACACGCGTGTCTTTAGGGATTTTTCAGGGTTTTTTTCCAGTTGAAGGCATAAGGGACAGACTTGCCTCTGCCTGAGTAAAGGTCCCCCCTCGATCACCACCGTCTCATCTGTCACCTTTCAAAATTCAAAGTGCGAGTCAGCCCTGAACTTCCCTCGCCCCGTGTCCCCTGTGTCCCTTCCCCTGCGGGATAGCCCTGGCACGTCCCCTCTTGGCCCCAGAAGCCAGGCAGACCTTCTGGCTTTGCGCGGTTCCCCGTGGGGCTTGCCTCAGCATGAAAATCCACAGTCCCTGGCTGCCAAAAATGCTTCCCCCGGCTCCCTTCCCTTACTCCTTGCATCCGTCTCGGAAACTGCTGCAAAACAAACACCCTTGGTTTTCCCTGTCTTCCACTGCCCGTGCTTTGGCCTGTCCCTCCCTCTCCTGCTCTGCACGGCTGGAAGGACGGGGATGTCTCAGCCTTTGCTGAAGCTACTGCTGCCTGGAACAGCGTCCTTGTCCCCACCGTCCCAGTCACAGGGCAGCTATTTCCTTTTGATTCCTGCTCTGAATTCTTCCTTACTTTAATCTCACCCCAGGAAAGTCACATTTTGGGTGACTCTTTACAAAACAAGGGTGTGTTGCAATCGTTTTTCGTTTCCTTTTACTTGAGCTAGCACAGCTGCTTGCCACGTCGGGGTCCAGGTTGCCGGAGCCAACGTTTACTCCATGCACAGGGTGCTGCTCCGGCAGCCCGGAGGGGATGTGCAGCAACCCGGGATGGAGTCGTCCTCTCCTATCCACAGGCTGATTCCGGCTCTCATCCATTACACTGTGTTAATTTACTCTTGGCTACAGCCAAATCACTTTACAGCTGGAAAGGAAAGTCTGGAAGTATTTACTTGACTATTCCAGTGACATTCCTTGGGCTGTTTTCACATCATAGCCCTCCTCTGCCTTTGGTCAGTATTCCACTAACCAGCTAGATCCGTTTAAAATGCTCAAGGAGAAGGCACAAGGAAGAAAAGGAACGTGCACAAGTATTTACCAAATATGAATGTAAAGTTCAGTGTTTCTTTGCAACATTTGAAATTCATGGTATGCTTGGTTACAGAAACACCAGCTCGGGCAAGAGAGATAATGTCACCTGCCCTACCTGCTAGCCCCACACTGCAAACACTTCTGTGCAAACATCTAATATTTACATGTTGCGACGCACACTGGAATTGCACGCTGGGGATGATTTCCTGAAGAAACCCACAAATAACTTCTGAATGACGACCAAAATGAGAAAATTGGGATTGGTTCATGGGCAATTCATGAATAGAAAAAGAGATGAAATTAGCTGAATGAACTGTTCATTATGCATTATTCAGCCAGCTGTACTAATTAGTGCCTTAAGGACTGTTCCTGTTTCCACTGCAGCCAACTCCAAAACTCCTTTTGATTTCAGCGGGAGCAGGACGGAGCCCTCAGAGAATGGGCCTGGTGCCTGCTTCCTCTGCAATGACTTTTTTTTTTCCCTTAGAATCATAGAATCATAGAATCTAGAATCATTAAGGTTGGAAAAGACCTCTAAGATCATGGAGTCCAACCGTCGACCCAACACCCCCATGCCCACTAAACCATGTCCCTCAGCGCCTCATCTACCCGTCTTTTAAATACTTCCAGAGATGGTGACTCAACCACTTCCCTGGGCAGCCTGTGCCAAGGTTTAACCACTCTTTCAGTAAAGACATTTTTCCTCACATCCAATCTAAACCTCCCCTGGCGCAATTCTTCTACTATTACTTACAGATTCCAACTTTTTGTGTCTCCTATTAAAAGGGCTACTTCTAAAATGTCCTGCGTGATGATCAATCAATCGCAGGAAAAGAAACGTACCGTCAGACACAGAGTGTGTGTTTTATGCCCGATGTGTTCTCTGAAGGGGAAAGTTTTTCATATGTCTTCTTTTGCTTTGCTTTTATCCAAACTAGGCGGTACTGAGGAGCGCAGAAGCCTGAAAGCCCTTTGGAAAACATGAATCAATCCAGAAATGTCACTAGGGCAGAAGGTGCAGGAATTAACATTTGCACTCTGAGCCCAGAACTTGCAGCTGGGCATTTAATTTTTTTCTTCTGTGTAAGGATAATGTTTATGGTGTTTCTTTCCCACCAAAAAGTTCCTACAGCACAGTTTTGCTCCGGATGTGGCAACGTTAGAAAAATACATCACTTCAAACTGGTGTGTGTGTGCCTTTGTCAGAGCTGCCTCAATAGCAGACTGCTTTGTCCCGCTTTCAGATTTATAACACACGATATTGTCTGCATAGGTCTCTCCATCAGACCATTTGTGGTAGTGACCGGAATAACATGCTTTATATCTTGCTTTTCTTACCATGGGCAAGCCAACACCTTCAGGGGAAGCAAAACCTGATTCTGGTGTTGCTCACGGGAGACTGCAATGTCATTCTGCTTCCTATTTTATTCTGGGTTGCAAAGCCAATTAATTTGGAGAGGCACAACTGCAGACCATCATCCACATAATCTTTCCTGCTGGTGATGAGGCCAGGGAGAACCCAGATGGACGTTCAGATCCCAGGTTGAACTTGAAGGGATCACATTTAAATGAATTACCCCAGTCTTGCTGCAGAGCCCTTCTGTCCCCCAGCCCAAGGCAGAGGTGTCTTCACTGGGGACTGTATAGAATTGCTGCCCAGGTAGCAGCTTCCCATTTCCATGTAGACACATGCAAGTTTTGCCTGGATTTTGCCCAAGTCTATCCGTGCCATAACAGACGTCTTTTTTCTCCCAGTTCTTTTGATCCCTCGGTGAGCAGCAGCAATGCAGCTCCATGGTGCTGATGGTGGGTTTCTGCCCCAACCAAGGTGGAGCTGCTGGTGGGTTTCCTTCCCAGCAATTCAGTAAAATTGCCTGCTGGGGAGAGAGCAGAGGATGTCCCACCAGCTCAGCCTGGAGGAATCTCCACAGCCCCACTCTTTGGGCTTCTCTCCACAGACTGCCTAAAATGGATATAAAGGAGCCTTAGAGTGGAATTTATTTTCTTCCTAAGACCATCCTTAAAATAACAAACACCAGAAAACTGGTGACATGCGGTACATCTGTTTGAGTAACATGGACCTTCTGTCTGTAATAGAGGAAACTCCAAATAAGTCTTTGATTTGTGTTTCCTTTCTTCTCCTTCCTCATCTCCTCCTCCTCACTACTGTATACAAATCTGTTCTGCAAGCTCAAAACCGCCAGTTCTCTCTCCCCTGACAAGCTTGTTTTTATGCCATGTGATAGTTATTTAATTTCCTCTTTGCTTCTAACACAGCTAATATTTATCTTTCCTTATGGGATTGCGTCTTTGTTTATACGCTGATGTCAAGGGGTAAGGACAGCACTTCTTTAGATCCAGCAGACCAAATTCCTGCCCTCTGACTGCATCTCATGGAATAGCATCTTCCCCTGCAGGCAGTCCCGCAGCAGCCAACGGTCCAAGTTCAGAAAAGCAATTAGGATTAAAATATGTGTTTAAAGTTAGCACATGTAGCAGTCCTTTTCTAAATAGGGATGCTTTCTAAAGCAGAGCCAGTGGAGTCACTGGTACGGCAGGCAAGGTTCAATATGCGTAAGGCTATTCAAATCTGGCCCAGTGTTAGCTGCTTAATTGCTTCCCCAGAAACAGCAAGGCTGTGAAAACAATGGCTAATGGCCATTTCTCCTTCTTTTTTAAGACGACCAATTAAACACAGAGTTTAAACATATGTAAAACAAAGACTGCAAGGCACCGTTTCCAACAATTCCACTGAAATCAATATGACCCTTAGAAAAGGCAGGATCTTACCAGGCGGCGTGTTTTGTCGGTTTCCCTTTGTTCAAAGCTACGCTCTAAACCAAGTTAGGAACCATCTTTTCCTCATTAAATTCGTTTCCTTTCAGCACTGATCCTTTCACTTCATTACCACATGCAATTTTTAAAGCCCTCATACTAATATCACAACTATAGATCTAGGTTTATTTATAGCCCTAAACTCCGCAGAGAGCTGTGTGTCTTGTTGCTGTGGAAACTGGGATTCTAAAAGTAAAAGGATTTTAAAGGGATTTTAGAAGAGACCTGCTGAAATTGAGTACTAGCTTTCTCTTCCAGAGGTCTGTGTTCAGCTGTGCCAACGGTCTCAGCTAGCCCTCAGGGGATACCGGTCCTCTATGCTTTTTTATGATCCGGCACTTTGCTGCCTGGTTTTTGCTCCCTGTTGTGAGACAAAAGATGCGCAGGTAGCTATGGGGGTGTTAAACTCTTGGTGTCAGCAATGGCATAGTTGCCAGGCTCGGGGCAGTTTGCTTTTTTCTTTCGCTTTCATTGTTTTTGGGAGCCTTTTGCCAAGGGAAATGCCACCTTACGCGCTGCTAAGTTTGCAAACCTCCTGCACGCTGCAATAAATTCAGAGCTTTGAGGCTGGCATGGGTCAGTGTTTCCTGGAAATTAAATTTTACTGTATTAAACAGTTATTTAAATGATATTATTTATCTCTGGGTAGAGTGTGTAAAGGACGAGGGCGTGATTGATGGGCTGGGTCCTACTTACACCCTGCGTCCTCTATTGGCAGGTCAGCAGTGGGCAGACTCGCACTTGGCAGAAATGCCACGCTTTACCTGGGGCAGGGATCTTGCCGAGCCACCCAAGGAAGAGCCAGTCCTTCCCCACGGTCCATCTAGGGATCCTCAGGCCGAAGCCAAGCTCCTGCATGAGATGCCAAAAGCTGGCAGCGTGACGCCCCCTCCTCCTGGCCGTGGGCTGCGTGAGGCTGCCGGGTCATC
>NW_008824673.1:638643-652703 GCF_000699105.1 Pygoscelis adeliae | reverse complement strand
GTGCTTGCCACCGCACAGGCTTTTTCCATGCCTCTAAATGTCAGGTGTCCCCCACCACCCGGGGACAAATCTTTCGAGAGCTTTGCCAAAGGGCTGCGTGCAGAACTTCTCTAGCTATGGGAGTCACTTTCTAGCAAGAGCTAAGCTTTAAAAAACCCTTATAATTCAAGCAGTAATTCTGTTTACGAACCAGCTCCAGAGCCCAGTCTAACCTGGGCAGAGATTTGAGATGCTTCCAGGCTGCCGAGCTTGGAAAAATATCCTGGGAAATGCCACCCCGTTCGATGTGGTCAAGGGAGAGGAGGGGGAAGGGGAAGGACAGGCATTATAACATGACTAGCCCACTAGCATGTGTCTTAAATTCACGAACAAGGCACAAATGTCAGAGCTGATTAGCTATTGCCTTGCATTTCCATAAGTAAAGCAACAATCCCTGTGCGCGCTGGCTTCCAGGGTTTGGGGGGCGATCACCAGGCAGCCTCTCCTTCCCCAGAGCAGCCCTGACATTTGTTCAGCACATTCTCCGGGTCCGTGCTGGCACGGGGTGTATCGTGCCTGACTAGAAGTTATTACTGTGATATTAGATTAAAAATAGAAGTGCAGGAGCCAAGACTCACAGACTGAGGGAATGGTAATTCAGTGACTTATCTTTTCCATTAGAGGGTGCCAGGAACCTACTGTTGCTGCAGACCCCAGAAATCATGGAAAACGTGACTTTGTCCTGTACATTTTGGGACCAGGCAAATCTGTGCCCATTTTGGGACCCAATCCTCGTACTGCCCAACCAGGCCAACTAAACTAACTTGACTGCCATGCTGAAATGCGGATGGGGAAGGGTTGATCTGGCAGCTGTAAATCAAAAGCACATCGGCAGGTGACAGCCCACGGCAAGCTCAAGGAGACGAAGCCCTCCTCGCACTGCTGCGTGAAACAGGAGCATCAGCTGGAGATGGGGAGAGGTCTTTACTGGGCTTCATGTGGTGCTGATGAGACTCGGGTGAATCCAGCGTTCCCCACTTTAGGTTGTCCCTATATAGGAGGTAGTGACAACAGGACGCATGTGCAAAGAGCTGGTTTTGCTCAAGCCCGGAAACTAGGGTTCTTAGGCCCAAAACACGTATATGCGGGGTTGGGGCATCCTTTTGGATGCTTGTAAGAAAAAGAGGTGAATGACACTTGTCAGGGGTGGCCCCTGCGTCCTCAGTCTCTTCTCAGAAAAGGAAAACCTTCCTGCAGCGCTTCCTAGCCCTTCAACTGTGAAATGTCAGGGGTATATCTCTTGGATCTCATCTGCACGGTGGGTGTTTTACGGGGCAGAGATATGTTTTGAAGAGGTGAACGTGGAGAGCATGGGATCTCGACATTGCCAAGGGATTCTGGGCACTATTTGAATGTGAATAGGAAATCCTCATTAAAAAAACAAGTATTAACCACAAAAAGTAAAAGAACAGGTGGTAGCTCTAGTGAGAAAAAATAGTTTGTATGGATATCACTTCTTGTGCTCTGGGCCTAGTGGTGAGGACAGACAGTAAAGGATGGGGCCCCCGTCTTCTAGTCTGAGCCTGCCAAAAATCACCCAATCTCCGGTACGACACGAACCACCCAGTTATCAAATGGATCCGCTTCTCCATCCCAGAGATGCCACTTGGGAGGGGCAGAATAGCCTCAGCTCTGTGCTGTATACAGCAGACGCCCAGCAGTATTTTAACCCTTCCTTGGCTGGAGGGGTGTGTGCAGCTCTCCAGCTCTCAAAATGCAGTGTGTTTGACCACCGAAACAACCGACGGGACTTGGTCTCCACTTCTCAACACAGCTGCTGCTAAATTATTAGCAACAACCATCTACAGGCTTAAAAAATGACAATCCAAAGAAATTAGGAGATCAGTCTTAACAGCGTGAGATTAAAAAAATTAGATGAATTTTTAAAAAGGGAAAGCAAGCCAGTCCTCCCAATTTAGGCTTTTGATGAGAAATGCAGACTTTGGGAGAGAGCATGGCAGAGCAGGCTTAAAGACTCCTTTTTTAGTTTTGAACTTTGGAAAAACAATTCCAAGATGTATAGTTTTGTGGAAAAAGCGTTAGTGAAGCTATTTAGATCAGTCAGTCACTCCCAGCAGCGTGAAGACCCTGGCTCTTCTTCCTGCCCCCAAGGCCACCGAAGGAAAGAGCTGAGATGGCCACACACGGGACACTGGTTCCTGTCTTGATGCCTGGCGCAGCTGCAGGGGCGCACACTGCTGCTAACGCATGGAAAAAGCAAGATGAAGCCTTGGACTAGGAGATGTCTTTGTCCTTGACCTGCCTCTGCAGTGATTCACGGTGCAATGCTGGCCAGATCTGTCCCCGTGCATCGCTTTCCCCATCTGCCTGTCCAGCACAGGCATGTGGCTTTCTGGTGGGCAAGTCAACCAGGGAATATGAAGCTTTTTGGGATCGGTGGCTGGAAAGCGATAGGTAATAGCAGTGATGGGAAGGGAAGGCTAGTGTGTCTAGATCCCAAAGCCCAGCGCTGCTTAGCTCTGCGTCACACGCCGACAGCTTTTCCTGTGGACTTCAGCCAACGTGGCTCAGGGTTTGGAGCCGTCTGCTCCTGTCCCAGCCACAGTGGGTGATTCAGAGCAGATGGGATGAAGGGCCGACGCTGAGGCCCACCAGCAAGACTGATCTGTGCTTTCCTGCCTGGGATTTCAGCGTAGAGCAGGAGCAGCAGTGTCTTGACCAGGTGGGTGAGGGCTACGTCAGCAGCCAGCACACAGCCTGTTTTTTTCCCTGGCTCTGGGAGGAAGCTGGTCCTTCTGGACCCGAAAGTTAGCATCATGTGCCGGCAATTATTTCTGCCTGACAGATGAAAAAACAGGGGTGGTAAAGGAGCAAGTGACTTGTCTGAGACAACAGTTTTGCAATAAAACCATGCTTGGCTGGGTGCTGGTGTTTGCTGAGGCCATTCTTTTGGTCGCAGTGGTTTTCCTGGTGTCGCAAGGATGGAAACTGGTTCACATGTAGTCCATACGGAGCTCGGGCAGACCTCCATGGGCAGCCCGTCTCCGGCTGCTCCCTTGCTGCCGTGGCCAAGGGGCAAGGAGAAACCCTGCACCCAGGTCTCCGGTCCCTCTCATACCTCTTGAAGCACTCTGATTTCATGGGACGGGAATAGCAAATCTCGGGGCTGCAGTCACATCCTCATGGAAAGAGCCGCTGAAAGATGGTGTCATCTTACACTGCTGGAGCGTCTTTCTTCCCAAAATGATCCCGAAGCATTTTGTGGAGTAAATATAAACCAGAGGTATTTGGGGAGGAGCATGGGGTGGGACTCATGGCTCAGAGCGGCACAGCTCAGCAGTTTAGGATAGGAAGGGAAAATACGACATCTGACTACATTGGAGGGAGTGCAGGCCGGCAGAGTGTACAGTACAGCAATTGGCAAATCTGGGGCTTGGCCAAGAAAATAAACATAAGAAATACTTGAGACTGATGAAAACCACGGGCAGCCTGCTCTTGTTTAAAGAGGTCTTTTGGGGACACTGGAACAGACGCCCGTTGCAGATGGAGCAAGATCCTGGCCCTGTTCAGACTCATGGCCAAACCTTCATTGACTTCAGCTGGGCCAGGATTTCATTTCAGATGGTTCTGGTTTTTCCCGGGATGTGATTTCCCCTTTTTAGGACATGCCCCTCTGCCACCCTCTGCCCAGCAGGGAAAGCAGGCTGTTGCAATTTTGGAGGTTTGTACACAGATTTAGGGACAGATCCTGTACAGGGCTGAGTGCTGCCAGCATGTCAGTAGGGGCAAATGATGCCCTGCAGCACTCCAGAGCTATGTGTAAGCACGTAGGATCAATACATTCAGAGCTGAAGACCAAAACTGAGTGCTCAGCAGCTCTGGTAATTATTTAGGTGCCTGCATGTGGCTTGAAAGCCAGTTTCTTCCAAATTTTCATTTTCATCAAATAACTTCGAGGCTTTTCACTCCAGAGTTTGACTTGGGCGCCTTACCTTAAAAATTCAGACCCCCGTACATTCTTCAGTTTCCTAATGAAGATGGCAGGCCCTGGGGTATTCGAGATAAGTGAGAAATTGAAGCAGGTATTCATCTGGCACTGACTTTCAGTCTAAGACCTTCTCCAGAATTAACCATCCAAAATTCACAGGCTCTTGAAAATCCTGGTGACTTTAATCACAAAGGAAGTTCGGAGGAAAGGCTCAAGTAATACTGAGAAATATGTGCAGGGTAAAGGAGGAGCTTGGGGGGGTTGTGAGGAGAAGAGCATTTCTAGGAGGTGGAAGCCCAAGGAAGATTTTATTCCTGGCTGAAAATGAAACTGGGTAAGAAGTGAACGAGGCGGAGGACAGGGTAGGTAGCCTCCAGCTCCGCTCCTTTCGGGGAGCTCCATTCATCCCATTGTGTCTGGGATGTGGAGTTTCAGTCCAAACCCAAATTTTCCCCCACTTCAGAAGAGTTTCCAGCTGGGATTTATCAGCACTGTGTGCTCCTGGGATCCTCCGTTTCAGCACGACCAAGGTGTGCATTTCATCACAGTGAAAATTCAAATACCATTTTCTTCTTCATCCCTGCTGCCTCCCGTGCTTTGTGCCCCGGGTGTCGCTTGACAGGGACAGCCGAGTTAATCTGGTGGTTTAGGATTCTCGTGGTTTGATTTCTAAATGTCTCGCTGTTCTACGGCGACATTCCTTTATCCCTCGCCCTTTCTTTTCCTGCTGGATTATCCCATGTTAATAGGTACCATGTAATACAGTCTGTTGTTAACTACTCCTGAATCCTCCTTGCTGATTCCTTAAGCAGAGCTTGAAAACCCACGAATCTGGCTTTGAGTTTTGTGGAGGTTTGTTTCGTGTTTTGCTTTTTTTTTTTTTTTAAACACAGCACGTGAAATGTGTAGGATAGCTTTCTACTCCGGCTTTTGGGAAGCAAAGTAGTTTCGTGTGTTTAGACAGTCTAGACTCGCTATTCCAGACTGCAAAGTGCATCTGCTTAAACCCCCCGCAAAACAGGCCGTAAGAAAGAAACCTTGTTTGAAAAACTACAGCAAGAATGGAATAAATCCTTCCATAGCTGTTTATCTGCTCAGAAAAAAAGGTCCTTGAACACTCTTGCGTGACAGTATTTCATAAGGAAAGAATATGAGAAATGTCAACTTTTTTACATCGCTGTGTCTTCTTGCTTCAATGAAAGACATTTCTTCTTTGTTATGAATTATAAAACTCTATTGCTACAGTTCAAACAGTTCTGGGGACTACTGCCACTGGCTTTCTCAACACAGGAAAATACACTGTCCTTATCATTTGCAATGCTCAAAGCATTTCTAAACATTCATTATTCACATAGAAGTTCGTCCATCAGCATCTCCATTAAACTGAAAACATAATCCCTTCTTTCTAATCAGGTGCCAAACTACTTCGTTACTTGGTTGATTCCTGGGTGTCCACGGTTTTAAGCTTAATGTTTGGCTTTACGGAGGCTGGCGAGTGGCAGGCGATCCTGCGGAGAGGACAACCCTGCCTAAAAATCCTATGGTCCGTGCTAGCAACAGGAGCGGCTGCGCCAATGCACGATGAGCTGCAGAGCACTCATAATCTTCTGTTCTCTAGAAAACAGGGAAGGAGCCTTATTTCTTCCATCAAGAGCAGATCCTAATCCCGGGGTTCAGAAGCAGCACCTTTTCCAAAGGGTCAGACCAGAGGAGTGGGTGTTTCTTTCTGACCGTGACTGCCTGATAGCAGCGGTGCTGCCTTTCTGTGTGACCTTTGCCAAAACGTGTCGCTGGTCCCTGCCTCAGTTTCCCCATCGGTGAAATCAGATATTGATATTCAGCCCGTTGGGAGCTTGAGCCAAAAAAAGAGAAAGCCATTTTGGCCAATATTCGCAACCCTCAGCTCTGGAAGTCCTGGAGTTCTTACGAGAGCTTTCCGAATTAAAAAAAGGTGACTTTCTGTGGCTGTTAAGAAAAGTTGGAAAAAACCAAGCTCTTTCCAGAAAACACCCTGAATGTCCCCAAAACAAAACCAAAGAAACCCTCCGAGTTGTTTATTTTTTTAAATCTCACGCAGGTTGAAGCCTGTCTCAAGACTGCAGTGGGACAGAGGGAGCAGACATGGCTTTTGCCGCTAGGTTTGGCAAAGCTTTGGGACGTAACTCGTCCCGGGTAGGCAGGCTGACGAGCCCGGCGTTAGCTCTCCTGGCCCCTTCCACCATCAGCGGGCAGGAGCAGCCTTTGCACATGGCAGTGATGAAGATGGAAACCAGCGTGCCAAGTCGTTTTCCGAAGCAGGTTTCTTCTCTTCACATTATGTCAGCCGCATTTCCTGACAAAACCAGCAGGAACACACGGGTGACAGATGTCCCTTAATTATCGGCAGCATTGCCGCTCCTTGGTCTCAGACATAAAATTCAGAGGCTTGAAATGAAGGCCGTGTTTTGTTTGGTTAAGACTGGCTACCTCGGTTTTATTTACAAGCATCTTTCAGCTATGGAAAGTTAGTCACCTTGGGTGTTCTGCCGTGCCAAGGGGCATGCCAGACCTCCACGAGAGCGGTGGACAGACTAGCAGGGTAGAAAATACAGGGTGATGTGGGTGTCTGGGGAAGCCAAGTCCCTTCAAATAAATTATGTTATTGTATTGCCGATGGCAGAGGTTTGCCACCTGGGATGAGAAGGGCAAAGCAGGGCCACTTTGCATGGCAGGTTGCGTCTTGCAGAGCGGTGACCGTGAGAAGGATCTGGATTTTATCATGAACAAACAGCTCAACACACATTTATTGTAGGGTGATCCAGTAAAATAAAAGGGCAAATGAGAAGGGGAAATCGCATTGTTTTCCCTTGGCTTCGTTTTTCGGCTTCCAAGATCACAGTGGGCAAAAGCTACCTCCATCCTTCAGCAAACATCACAGAGGGATGGAGGGAGGGAAGGAGGATGAGATGCCACCACCTGTGGAGCCATGTACTGCTCCTTTTCTCCTTGTATGGTATTTGCTTTGCGGGCCTTTACACAGGATAGCAGGTTGATTTTACCAAATACACTTGCTGGGTATGTTCCACAGCACATAGGAACTCAGATCTGGTCATCATCCATCTACCAATTTATCTAAACCTGCAGCAACATGTTTTTTCCCCCAGCCTGAATGCCAAATGACCTGTATTACCTGCTCATCTTTCTTTGCCCTTACTGCAAAATACCTCGTGCGCACCTCTGCCTCCTCTGCATCAGTCTCGACTCGTTTGTCCCTTCCAGCTGATTGCAGCCCTATTCCTTCGCTCCTGAAAGCTCATGAAACATCAGTGCTCGGAGGAGGTCTCTGCCTGCCTGCCTGCGGTTCCCACACTCCCCAGCTCCTTCCTTCAGGCTGCCTGATGGGTGCTGGGGAGAATATAGGCCTGGGGGAAAAGATCCATCTGGCCACAAGGAAGAAAGCATCATAACACATTTCAAGCTCCCAGCATTGCAAATCTTCCCTCCCATGTGCTCAGTCGATCAGGATCAGCTTCTTTGCTGCTGTTTTTGTGCCTCTTGATTTCCACACGGAAACTGGCTCTATTTTTACCCAGCTAAAGCTGATTAGATTTGCAGTAATTGGCAGGATAAACAGATACATACTGTATGCAGCAGGTTAATGCGATACATTCAGTGACCAGTAAATGCACTTAGCCCATGCCCAGCACAAAGAAGACAATCAAGGTAATTTATTGAACACATGCCTGTAACATGCCCATTAGCCATCCTTGTCCTTCCTCTCTCTGCAAACCCATTTCCCCTCCGAGACAATGAGTGTTGTTGCAGAATCCAAAACATTTCATCGTTTTCTCCTAAGCTCTTTGCAAACCGGTATTAAACCCAAGGACACGCAGGAGTTTCTCCTTCTGGTTAACCCAGGTCTTGACTTCTGTTGACCTGTGAGAGATTATTAGCATTGAAGCAGCCACATATGAAAAAAGAAAAATGCTACTTACAACTCGAAGGCTGACCTCCTTCAAGTAATGTAATTTCCAACCATTTCAATCACTTTCATAAGCTACAATCTACCGGAAGATTAGCAGTAGTCCTGCTTGCTGCAATATCGTTCTGTTCTTTAATTGCTTTTTGGGGTAATTTAGCTAGAGACCAAGTAGATAAGAGAAAACTTGGGGACAACATCAGGTGGTTGTACACTCCTGGAATTCAATTAACTGGGGGAGGAAATGAGCGGGAAGCAAAAATGAAAATCATTCCAGTTTCCAAAGCTGCATATTTCAATCTAATGTCGTCAGACCTCGGGAATACTCTGGCTGTTGTGCTTGGAGGTGGTGGCAAGGTGGTGGCCGTACCACCCGTGCAAGCCCAGGAGAGACACGCAAGACGAGCAATCCTCAAAAAAGTTATGAGCCGGGGTGGGAGGTGCCCTGTTTATTTAAAAACACCCGTATCCAGTCTGATCCCATCCCAGAGGGCTTCCCATCCCTCCGGCTGCTGCAGGACCCCACAGCAGCCTGGGGGTTTTGAGCCACTGACTCCTGCCCCTGCTGCCAGAGATGTGTTTTCTGGAGAGTCCCGCTGTGCAGGGCTCTGAGCTGGATATAGAGAATAAAACCCTCCTCTTTCTTCTTGCCAGGTTGCTCTGATCCCCAGCATTTAGCTCCTCTGCAGATGCTGGTGCCACAGGCAGGATATTCAGACCACCTCAGTCCTTACCTTATCCAGGCATGCTGCAGCCCAAAGCTGCTCACCTGGGGACACACGCTTGCTCGACGCTCACTCCCTGTTTCCAACTGTACTTTGAGCCCTCTCAGTTATGCAGTTTTAATCTCTTTAATGCAGGCCCTGTTGATTTTGTATTGTTTCCCGATCAATCCGTTGCATGGGCCCAAGCCAAGGGCTGTGCGGAAAGCTAAGGATATTTCGTCGGTATGATTATCTCTACCTAACACCCTTGTAACCTCTTTGGCGAAGGACGGTGAGCTCACCACTGCCTATTTCCCTCAAACTCCTGTTTGCCATTCCTTACATCACCCTCTTTTAATTCTCTATCTATCAAGTTCAGTGTTAGTGGTTCCATTAATTGTCCAAGATCCCTCCCAGGCTTAAAGGCTTAAAATCGGCGGCGTCCTGTCCACCCTGTCAGGCGTGGGCACGGCGCTGGCTTTTTCCCAGTCCTCTAGTACTTTCAGTGACTGTTCCAAGACCTATTGAAAACCACCATTAACTATCCAGACAGCTCCTTGGCCGCCTCCTTTACAACTCTTGCAAGTTATTCAGATCTGCTGGTTTAAAAATATCGAGCTCCATCAGCTTGCTGCTCAGCGTACCTCCTATGTACTCTTGGAAAGTATTTCATTAGCACGTTGTCTTTTTTCCACCAGATACCAGGAAGAAACCTGCACTGAGCATTTCTGCCTTTTCTGTGTTATCGATAAATCTCCCATTTCTGTGTAGTATCGGCCCACTGCTAATGCAAGGCTCCTTTTCTTGAAAATCTTGGAAAATATCCTCCTGTCTTTAATTTCCCCAGCTTCTGAGGTCTATTAATTACTACCAGTTTCCCTTTTCTTCTTCTTGTGTGTTTATGTTCTATGTGTGAGCCTTGGCGGCTCTTTCACTTCCTTTCTAAGCCATGTTGGTTTTTTTAACTAAGATTTCTGTCTGCGTTGCTGCTTTTTGAGTAAAAAATTCTTAAAGGCTTCTCCCTTTTCAACACATTTTTCATTTAAATTCTTTCTCTAAATCGATCTGACTTGGAATTATTTTCTGCTTTGTGAAACAGGACCTTTTAAAGTGCCAAGTGTGTGTGTATATATATATATTACTGCTTCGAGCTTTACCTCATTTGCACATAACAAATGTAATCAAGCCATGATCGCTTGTGCCTAGTACAGATCACCTGCCAGGGCGAGGCTGAATGTGGAATTCCCTCATGTTGGAGGCAATATTTTTTGCGTTAGGAAATTATCTTTTTTTTCCCCTGAAATTCTAAGGATATTTTCATACTGGCAGCTCAGGACCTCCAGCATCCATCGCTCAGTCTGAAGTCCCCAGTGATCACAAGATTTTTATTAGATATTATGGATGTGGCTGCTTATAGAAGCAGATTGTGTCGAGTCCCTGCTGCAGCGTGGCGGTCTGCTGCAGACCCTTCTTGCCTCGTGCTTTATTTCCCAGGATATTGATCCAGAAACACTCTGGATCATTTATTTCCATGTTGCTAATGACTTGGAACCAGCCTGGGACCACTGGTGCTCAGGAGAAGGAGATATCTGCTCCCAGACCAGTCCCAGCGGGATGTGGATCAGGACCGGCAGATCAAGACCTCCAACCACGAGTGGAAATCAAATGGAGAAGGTGGTTATAACACAGGGCTACAATACTCCGGCCGGAGAAATCTCCCCACCACCCTGCGGCGTTAGGAGCGGGGTTGTGGTGTGTATTCAGCAATTCCATCTTGTGCCGGTGGTTTTTGCCACTGCAGTTAATTCTTTTTGCATCCTGTGATTTCCCGATTGTATTTTTTTTTGCAGGGAGTGTGGACCGGTGCCCTCGTTCCTCCTCCGTTACGTTATCAGGCTAAGGTGCCCCTGGCTTGGCTGGCCAGAGTAGCCCCCAGGAGCTTTTCCCTTTGAGATGGAGGTCAGCTGAGCTCTACGGCTCTGCCACGGATGGCCTTACCCTGGGAAAACACAAACCTCCCTACACCGCTTAAACAACCTGGTATTTAATTCCACATTTAGCTGCCTTTTTCCTTTCTTTCCCTGTGAAACAGGAGTGATTTTTTTAAGATCACTTTGATGTCTTTCCCCTTCAGCATCATTTGGGCATCCCCAGGAGCTGCCTGCAATTTGTGAGGTCCTGCGACGTCCTGCTGCTAGTGCCAAAAAAACATCCTCCCCCGTGGATGGTGGCCCACTGAGTTGAGAAGCCTTCGAATCACACCTCGCGGCTGGGCTCGGGGAGGCCAGCACGCCGTCCCTCCTCCTCCTCTCCCCATCCTCTGTTGTGCTTCGCAGGATCAAATTCCCAGAAAAAGCTGCCCGCCTTCCTGGGATGCTGGAGATGTTTTTCTGGGCAGCTGGACTTTTAGAGATACATCCTGCCGTTGTCACGCTGAGGATGCAGTAGCAGCATGGATTCCTCCAGCTAATCCTCTCTCTCCCTTTGCTCTGTGGCAGGTTTTTTTCCTTCTTAAGCATAGCCAAACTTCCCAGCAGGTTTTCTGTGGAGGCTGGGTCTCCCCGATGCCCTGCACTTGTCTTTCTGAGCCCCGTTGTACATCAAAACCCGTTGCCTGCCTGCATCCCCATCCGTCCCTGAGCTGCTCCGTTGGGCTGTGCGTCGCTCTTTGCAGGGCCAGGTGGGTTTCTGCACACAAGGGCAGGATGGGATCCACCGCAGATCTGTGCCTTTCCACCAGCGTTTTGGTCTGCAAGGCACACCAGGAATAGGCAAGTGCGAATTTTATTCTCTGTATTTTGCATCGCTCCCGCTGCCCAATGCTATTTTGTCTTCCCCCATCCATGCTCAGTTACTTATCCTAAGCTGATTTGCTTTTTATTGTATTTTTTCATCATTATTCTTTTAGCCCAAACATCATCTCAGTCCCTTCATCCACACCTGCACCAGTTTATTAAAAAAAACCTCGACAGCCCTATCTAACGCCGTCTGTACCCTTCGGGGAAATGTCTCCAGAGTTGGCCAAATGTACTGGAGAAATCCCACTGCCGTTTAAGGGCAGCCCGGCTCCGGCCCCGGCACGGCAGTGTCTGTGGAGGTCAACCTGGCGCTCACCGGCAGCAAAAGCATATTCCAGAGGGAAAAGCCTGCTGGTATTCGGGGCTGGTGTGAAATCTAACCTGGAATTTCCTCTCCCTCAGCCTCCCGCACATCAGCAGCACCGAGGAAGTATGAACTGGTCTGGAAAGGACTCCCCAAGGCAGTAAGGACTGCAGATGATTGGGGCGTGAGTTTTTATTTTAAACTAAATCCTGACCTTTGGATAAAGTCTGGGAAAACCAGATTTATTTGGGGATAGGCTCAGGGACAGCAGCGTGGCTGTGTCGTGGTCGGCCACCACGCCATGATCGCCCTGGCACCTGTAATCATCCATCCAGCCCCTTCATCTGGTATTCCCACAATTGTCTTCTTTATTTGGCTGCCAACGTGGCTTTTGGCAATTTCTGGAGCCTCCTGAAGCCCGTCTTAAACCCTTTAATAACCAAGATGGCCCTTTCTGACCAAACCTTCCACTCCAGCCAGAGGGCAGCAAGACAGGCTACGGGCACCCCACAAAACCTGAACAGAAGATGTAACACGTGGCTGCATTTTTAGTGTAGAAACTGCCCCCTCGTCAAGCACAAAGGTGCTGTTCCTAAAATAATACTCATTTTAAAACCACGCGCTATCCTGATAGCCCTGCACTAGCACTTGTCACTAGTAAATCTCATTCTTCTCTCTGCTTCCTCAGCAGATTGTCCTTAGTGATTTCTTTTTCACCAGGTACCATTAAACATGCTGTTATTCAGTTTTAAATACCTATTGTATTAGGAGCAGCATCCCGCGTTGGTCGGGGGTGTATTGCACCTCGGTGCGTGCACAGGCATTAGCCTCTGGTCTCTATACCCCATTTAACTCCACAGAAGGAATAGCTGGCCATTAGTTACCATGCCAATTAACATGTAAAACTACTATAACCATGTAAAACTACTGAGAAAACAACAGAAGGGGGCCGGAATGTCTTCTTTTCTCTGCCGAAATTTTCATGTGCGTTTAAGCAACTTCAGTTGTAGTGTTTTTCTTGGAAAGTTTGGGGGTTTCCACCCAAAGTTGCTCTCCATGAAACAAATGGGAGTTTGCAGTTGCCAAAAAAATGCAGTACCTGAAGCGTGGGATTTTTAGGGGAAAAAAACCCCAAAACCCCCCGATGTATAATGTTCTCACATTCACGAAGGACCCGGTGTAGTTTGAAAAGGCATCTTCAACTGAAAAAAAATGCTTCAGTGGGAAAATTTCCACCCACTCTGGTTGCATCTCTTCCCTCCAGCTCTGAGAGAGAGGAAGGTTTTCTTCCAGACGAGGGTGGTGATACGTTTCAATGGATGGACAAGAAAATGCATCGATAGAGAAAAAAAAAAGCCTGAGTGGGAAGACGCAGCCTGAAACTTCCTACTAGGTGGGCAACCGAGGCAGGTACTGAGCGTAACCGTCCCTTCCAGTGGGGATGCACGTGCCTAAATCCCACAGGTTTCCATCACCAGGCTTTATACAGCTCTTTTTTTTTTCCTTGGAGTCCGGGCCGAGCCAGGACTCGAATCCGAGTCGATAGTCTTGGCTCAAAACTAGAACTCCGGTAATGCCGGCGGCGATGGCAGGATGCAAATACGAGCCGGTGCGCCTGGCAGTCCTACCGGAGATTTACCGGAGGAACCGTGTTTTCATACATTGCACAGATTTTGCTTTATGGGCATTTGTGAGCATCTTTTTAATTTTTGTTAAACAGAGCTCCCCCTTTAATACTTGTGTATTAATACACTCGTGTATTAATACAAATACATACGTATATGCATGCACACAGACCCGCACAGACACCCCGATGCTGCGAATAGTTGGCACGCTTAGAAACAAGGGGGTGCATCGCCGGACCAGGACCCCGCGTGCTCCAGGGGCATGAAGCGAGCCGTCGCCACTGCCTCGGGAGGGTTTCACATCTTCGGCAATCCCTGGAAAAAAATAACCTGCGGACAGGACTGGCGAGGGGCTCCTGCTGTCTTGCACCTTCCCAACGGATAGGCAGGACCTAGATGAGACGCTGTGTTGAAGGGAGGGGACCGAGGTGCGCAGCAGCCCAGCCGGGAGGGGATACAGCCCGGACCGCTGCCATAAACCCTGAGCGGCAGCGCGGCAGCACGGCCTTTTCATGAATAAATAATTTGTGTTGCAGTTGCGGTGTGCTGGACCCAGCACGGAGCAAAGTCTGCCCGGAGACTTGGCGTTGGCGGCGCTGAACAAGGCGTTTGGCCCTTTCCCGTTGTCCCCCCCCCCCCCATCCCCCGCCAAACGGGGACCCCCCCAGGCCTGGCAGGCGACG
>NW_008824673.1:632852-637446 GCF_000699105.1 Pygoscelis adeliae | reverse complement strand
CCTCCGGGCTGCGCTGGGCTGCGGAGCCCAGATTTGGTTTGCTTTTTCCTTTTCCTTCTCTTGGCATTTGGCCTCTTTTTTTTTTTTTTTTTTTTTCTTCCCCTCTTTTCCCCCCACCCCCGTTCCCTGCCTTGGATGGTTTTTAGGTGGAGTCGTTTGCACCAAAACCCAATAGCTGCTGCTGTTCTTGCTGCTATTTTTTTTTTTTTTTTTTTAATGATACTGTTTCCACAGCAGGGGAAGAGAGAACTGATCCTGAACATACTCCCAGAGAATGAATAATCACAAGAAACTGGCTTAAGCAGCCCGCTGGATCTGGTGCATGATTTCGATTGAGTTTGATTTGATTTGATTTTTTTTTTATTTTTGTTTTTTTTTCCCCAAGTCATCGTTCGCATTTTATTTTCTGCATTTCTTTTTTTTTTTTTTTTTTTCACCTTTTGGGTGAATTGCAAACCGAATTACATGCATGTCCAGTGGGGGAAGGTTTAATTTTGACGATGGAGGGTCGTACTGTGGAGGCTGGGAGGACGGAAAGGCTCATGGCCACGGAATCTGTACCGGCCCGAAGGGTCAAGGTGAATATTCGGGCTCCTGGAGTCACGGCTTTGAGGTGCTGGGGGTCTACACTTGGCCCAGCGGCAACACTTACCAGGGCACCTGGGCGCAGGGCAAGCGCCATGGCATTGGCATGGAGAGCAAGGGGAAGTGGGTGTACAAAGGAGAGTGGACCCATGGATTTAAGGGACGGTACGGGGTCCGAGAATGCACTGGAAATGGGGCCAAGTACGAAGGCACCTGGAGCAATGGATTACAGGATGGCTACGGGACAGAGACCTACTCGGATGGAGGTAGGTGCTGCATTGATACCTTCCCGGCCGGGGCGGGCGGTGGTGTAGGGGTACAAGCCTCCGACCGGGGACCCCGGTTTTGGGCTGGAGTCTGTGAGTTTGCGACCTGCTCGCTTGGAGTGAGGGATGCTCATACCCCGCAGGAGATGAGGAACCAGCCCAGCACGGCATCAGCCCAGCCCTTTGCCACAGGTAGCCCCATATGTTCAGTGGCTTTTTGGGGAGGGGAGCTGGCTGCACTCGTGGGGGGACGCCCGGCTCTTGGCTGGGGGGGGGTTGGAGGATGGGGTGGGCCAAGCTGTTGGGAGACGACCCAAGTTGCACATGGGATTCGCAGTTCTGACTGCACCACTGGAACCTGTAGGATTTGCATTAAAGCAACCCGGGCCAGAGGGGAGGAGGGGTCCAGGGCAGATGGGTGCAGCTCTGGCGCTGCAAATGCTTCCAGCGAGGGGCTGGGGTCTTTGCAAGCCCTGCAGCCCCTCCAAACGCAGCCCCACGCTTAATAATACCAGGCAAAAGACAAGAGTCTTACATTCCTAGTTTATGGCTTAATGCTTAGCGTAGGGGCTCAGAGGGATCACCAAAGCTATTCTGTGCCGTCAACGCGGCTTAACGAGATGTTGAGGGGAAACTAGGATTAAATGAAAACCAAGAAAACCCAATTGGAGCGATCAAAAAAAAAAAAATTGCTGGACTAATAAGCTTTAAGGCCGAACTAGGAGAAACAGCTGGTGCTGTGCTGTAAGTGGCTGTATCATCCTCTCTCAGGTTTTGTGGCCCACCAAAACTCCCACCATAATACGAGGCAGGCCTCCCTGCCGGCAGCCGGGGGCATTCGGCAGCTCTGCCCCGTTGTTTTCCTGGCAAATGTGTCCATCCAAAGCAGGCTTTTTTCTTTTTTTTTTTCGTAAGACATCATTGTTTTGCAGGACTGCTACGTTAAGGAAATTGCAGCGTTGATGAGCTCCATCGCAGCCTTCCTGAAAGGTGCTGCAAGACCTTTCTCTAGAAAACCCAGTTTGCTGCTTTGTGATTATACAGGGAGGCAAGATTAAACGTTCCCTGCAGCCGCTCTTTCATGCTCTCAAAGGGAGAGGTGGAACGATCTCTTGATTTTTTAAATGATAATTTTGTGCTGGTGGCTTTCTCCTAAAGGAAAACATAGCTGCAACCTTTTGTTTCAGCTGCCTGGAATTATGCTGGGGTCTGAGCTGGAATCTGCCGAGTGTCTGTTTGCAAGCCATCGATAAATCCCAGCAGTCCTTCAGCTGAGAATAAAGCTTGGTCAGAGAATAATCGCAGTCTCCCACGTTCAAAGCGGTCAGGAGGGGATGTGGGGGGGTTTCTGCGTGCTCCCGACGCGAGTGCCATCGCCCTGCTCCCCTCCTGGCACCCAGCCCCTGCCGGGGAGGTTTGCAGGAAGGCAGTCAGAAGTCTCGACAAACTACAGGTCTCCGAGGGCTGGGTGTTGCAGGGCTGGCCCTGTCCCCGGGCACGCACGTGCCCCCACCCCGGCACGCTCCCCATCAACCGCAGCATGGCGGCTTTTTGGGAAACCCGGGGAGCATCTCCAAATTGGGGTGGCTTACCAGCAGTTTCACCGTTCCTGAGAACCTACCAGAAGCAAAAAGCTTTTTCTCCCATCTTGTCAGGCCAGCCCGGCTCCTCGGTGTTTGGGGGACCAAAAAAGCTGTATTGCATGTTTGTCGTTTTAGGAGGAGGTAAGAGGATCGGGAGGAGACAAGGGCAGGGTCTGTAGCACAATGCTCCCCCCGCCCAGGGACTCAGCAAACCGTCCTAGGAGGAGGGGGTGGCCGTGCTGGGGAAATGCAGAGCGATGGTACCTGTGGCCAAGCCCATCCTGGTGCCGGGAGCAGGGATGGGCCACGCGCGCTCCCACCGGGCTCCTCCACAGCAGCTTTTCCCCCCCATTTCGGTTGGGCAGTCACCGTGGAGTGACTGAACCCGGCTGAAATTGCACTTTCACCAACTTGGCAAGTACCCAGAGGCCACGGCCCTTTCCCAGTTGCCTTGTCTCCATTCTGGGTGGAAAGCACCAAAGTTGGGCATCTCCAGCCTTTTGGACACCGAACCTTAATGAACTTTGTGCGTTTGGATACAAGAAGCTGATGTGTGCAGGAGCTCTGCTGGAGGGGTAGCTGCGTAGCTATTGCACAGGGGAGGCAACTGTTGGGAAGGATGTTTCTCATTAATCTATTCAAGTTATTACCTTCATCAAACTGAAGTATCCTAGAATCCTCGCCCCAGCATCTGTCACTTGCCACCCACAGATAAATATTCATCCCTTGCATACTTTTTTTTTTTAGCACATCAACCAGGGCTAGGGGATGGGTCCCTAACTGCGCACAGTGAGGCTCAGGAAGCGAGATGCCCCAGAACTCCTGGGTTTCACTCCAATTTTACCATTTCCTTGCACAATAGTGGGTAAGGGCAAGTCTCGACACTCCACCAACCGTTGCCGGCGCTATCTTGGGGTGCGATATTCTGTGTGACTGATGCACATGCGTTGATGCGTCGGGCTTGGACGTAGGGTATGGCATGCGATGGCCTGAGCCGCGTTGCCACCTCCCCGCCGTCTGCTCGCCGCCCCGGGTACCGTCCCCCCCCCACGCCGGGTGCTCACGCCTGCCACGCGCACACGCATGCACGCTTCCCCCACATGCAGCTTGCAGATCTTGCACCTCCCACGCGGACACACTCATCGCCATGCACACACGCCTCTCCTCCCCACGCCGAGACGCCGCTTCGCCCCTCCGCTCGCATACCTACACGCACGTGGTCTGCCCCCAGCCCGGCGCCAGCGCTCTCTGACCCGTGCACGAGCCGGATGAGTGCAAACCGCCTTCCCTGAGCCGTGTGGATATGTGTCCATCAATGCAAACCTATTGCACAGAGCCCAAATAAGCAAATGCAGCCCCGCTGTTCCCCTAGGAGCCCACACTTTGCCAAATCTCCCTGGCACCGCTGCGCGCCCGACCCACAGTCCTGCACCTGCGGCACACGCGTGCACCGTCCTGTCTTTCCCCTGCACGCATGCACTCACTCGGACCCCCCCAGACCACGATACTGCTGACATGTCCTTATCTTCCTGCCAAAAATCCCTGCCACCTCCTGCCCTCATCCAGAAGCACCCTGATATTACGTAAACCAGGCTTCTGAGGATTGCTTCAGCTGGCTGCTGGAGTTGCACCACTCGTTTGCTGGGCCTGATTCAGCCCGGCTCCAGAGCGGGAGCAGGATTGCTCCCTTGCTTCAGGTGAAAGGGGCTGCATCCTCCTGGGTCAGCACCGATGTGAGCCGGAGCCGCTGCCATCGCCCTTGCTGGAGCTGGTGGAACCTCCCTGGAGCAGAGGGTTGGAGACCTCCTCCCATTGGAGACCCTCTCCCGAGCAGGTCTGGAGATCAGGATACATCTCAGCTGGTTCCTGCCTTTCTGTAATTCCACAGACGCTCTGGAAATACCCGGTGATTTTATCCTGGGTACAGTTTGAGTTGTAACTGCAGGCTTGCCACGGGAATCCTAGGGCTGTGCATGGGGTTTGGGTTTTGCTGCTGAAACCGTGGTTGTGGGGGTGGGTAAGATGGGGTGGATGAAGGAAGCCCCAAATCTGCTTTTGCCTTTTCCATCACTGCCAAAGCTGTTTTTCTCCTCCCTCCACCTCTCCCCAGCTCAGCATTTGAGATCCGAGACCGGACAGGGGCTCGGGGGGGGGGCCCGG
>NW_008824673.1:624884-632826 GCF_000699105.1 Pygoscelis adeliae | reverse complement strand
GCCGTTGGGGAGCGGCTCGTGGCGGTTCCCCGGACTGGAGGTGTTGGCGGTGCATCGGGGCCGTGCCGGGTCCCTCCTGCTGCCACCCCCTCGCCCCATCCCGGGTGCCCACGTGCTGCACGCAGCCTCATTTCTCGGGAGGGCTACCCCAAAACGGACAGGCGGTCACATCGCGGTGTTCATCTTGTGTAATCCTCCGTGCCCACTCACCTAAATGAATCATCCCTTTGATAGGTGAGTGAAATATAATTAGTGTTTTCATTGTTAGCACCGTGTGAGTAGGCAAGTGGGTTTTCTTGGCCTGGGCTGGGAAATTTTCGTGCTTTGCAAGCGATGGGAAGAGGGAAGTGGTGCGGTGGGAGCTGCTGGCGTGGGCTCTCTCGCAGCCTGTCCTGCCCGGGCAGGAGCCGTGGCAGCTTCGTGCCCCGCTTTCCCCACCCCTGCAGTGGCACCGGTGCCCCCCCAGCCGCTCTCTTACCAGGTGCGCCAGGAGCTACCAGCCAAACGGCTTTGAAGTGCTTGAGGAGATGAAAACCATGAAATATTTTGCAAAAGCAGGCCCCTTGCCGGCGTAAAGGGTCGCTCCGGGGGGATGGACCCGGGGATGCCGCAGGGGGGGGCCTGCCTGCCCGGGAAGGGGCCGCAGCCTCCTCGCCTGAGCCGAGAAGTGGGTTTGGATGAACCACCACTGGCCGGTGCCACTACGGGCAGCGGCATCACCGAGGGCTGCCTTGTGCCTCTCTCCATACCGGGGTTTTCACGGGTTCACTCTACAGCTGCAGGGAACCAACTAGCGAGGGCAAATTTCCATGCGATCTATTCATAGCGCAGGCGTCAGAATTACCTTAGAAGTATCAGCTCTCGTCTTATTTTGCTGCCGGGAAGGAATTGTTGATGCACTTTAAATAGTGGGTGGAAACAAGCAAATACAAATGCACCCTGATCCCCGATCCTCCCGGTTCCTGCAGAATCCAGACACAGCCCTAGCTGGTCCTAATAACCCCCCTAAGAACCTGCTAATTAAAAAAGCAAGCTATGAACTTTGTTTATGAAGCACCTTGCTGTCTAGATTTGGTACAGAAGGTGCTTGCAGTGCAACAGTGGTTCTAGGAGAGCAATAACTGAAACGTCAGGACCCGCCGAACATAGAAAAATGAATCAAAATACTAAATGAAGATTCTGACCAGCATCATTAAAAATAAATGATATGAACTCATGGTAATTACTTATCTCACTGGAACATGCTGCTTAGTTTCAAGTACAGCTCAGGACAGAGGAAGAAGGATTTTGACCCCGGGGAAAAGTACGTGAGAGAGAAATTGTCAGACAGGCTTAGACCCTCACCCCGTCTTCTCGAGTATTTTATCCAGCGCGTGATGCTCCAGGGGATGGTGTAGGACCCCAGCCTTGGGGCAGTCGGACCCCCTTACATGCCTCTCCCTGACCCATAATAGAAGGGGACTTAAGTCCTGAAGCACAGTTTTAATATCCTTTCGCTGGGGATGCCGGGGTGGGTTTCTCACGGCTTTTAATGCAAATCTCAGGATATTTGCATGTGGTTTGATATCCCATGGGGCTCCTCGTGGTTGGGTGACATCTGCTTCTGTAGCTGAACATTTTTTTTCCTTGAAGCTCCAGCTTGTGGAATCATGTGATTTTGCAAGATTTTCGGCTTCATTTTTGAAGCAAGGTTTCCACCCAGACTATTGCAGAAAAGTCATTCTTACAGGCTTGGAAACCAGCAGACGAGAGCTAAAAATGCCTTCTGTTTAAAAATGCCTCGATTTTAAAATGAACCTGATTAATTTTGAATGCTTTGAGTCAGGTAATGCTGATGTAGATGAATGATCTGTATTAATGTAGGCATGACTTGAAGACACAGAAGCCGGGCAGGATGGCGTTGGTGATGGTCTTATAGGGGGCAACACTGTGGTTTAGCATCTGTCTTGTGAGATTTTGCAGTTTCTGCCTGTTTGGGGTCTGGCTTTGGCATTAACTGAAGTCCTGACCAAGAAAGGATTTTTTTTTGCAGGATTTTGCAATAGTTACAGGAGAGTCTTAACGCTAGTTTGCCCCTGCAATAAGCTGTTTAACTTACAGTTGAAGTATTTGTTAACAAAAAGGGGGAGTTTGGAGAAGAAAGCCACTTGAATGGCAAGTGTTTATATTTTGGCGTTTGATATTGGCTTTTCAAAGACATATTCTGGCCTTTGAATCCAAAATCCTTAAAAATTGCAATCGATGCATAAGCATTCCCTTAGAACAGCCGCTCCTTTCCCAGAATTATTCCCTGAAGAGGTTCCACTTACTCTTTACATACAGCAGAGCGTCATGAATTTTCATGAATGAGTGAACAGCCAGAGCAAGGTCCCTAATTTTGCAGATATTCACACCAAGATGATCACTATAAAGATACGATTTCCTGCTCAGGGCGTCACTTTGGGTCTGCAAGGTGTTTCCGTGGGCTGAATAAGGGATTGATCATTTATTTCAAAGGAAATAAATAAACCCCGCTCTCGCCTCGTCCCGTCCTGCGCCATCCCCACTCCCGGAGCAGCCTCGTATCCCCAATCCACGGGGAGCTCAGCCGCATGGGATGAGGCTGAGCATCTCCCACACCTCGCAAGGGATGCAGCCCCCCAAAACCCGGCGCCGGCACACAGCGCCGTTCGTGAGTGCCGGAGAATTAGCCCTTACCCTCTGTGAGCTCAGCTGAGAAATGGGTTGAGATCACAGAGTTTGCGATGAGGATTAGAGCGCTGGAGGATTAACAGACTAAGCATCAGCCCGATTTCACTCAGCTTTGTGAGAGGAGCACATTAGCTGTAATAAAGGTGCTGAGCGATATGTTAATGTTTCGCATCCCTTGTGCTAAAGCCTTATCCCGGTTTTGACCCCAGTCAGTGGCCGAATCCGCAGGGATTCAGCAACGGGCCCCATTTCAGCCAGGGGATGATGCTCCCTTGACCTTCCATGGCTCTGGCGGACCCAGCGCTTCCCATTCCCAGGAAGACTAGAAATTTCCTTCTTTGGTTCTTTCCTTTTGAAAAGCTGTATTTCCCCTGACTCCAGGACCTGGCGCTTTAAGAAAAATCACAACCGGCCTGAGACACATTATGAGCCCCATCAGAATTAGCGATGCCAAGTTTTGATTGTCATTATAATGGTTTGAAGCATTTCTCCAAATGCTGGCTGGAAAAGGCAATTACTAATGAACACAAACACGCTCGGGGAAGCAGGAGGTACAGAAGCAATGAGAGGAAAGAGGGTGGGGATGCTCAGGACAGACTTGCGTTTTCCTGCACACGGTGGAGAGCAAATTGAGTTTTTCCCCTTTGAAGCAAATAGCCGAAATGCCTCGGAAGCCGTTGTCAGGCGAGACCGAACGTAGTCGTGTGACTGGGGGGATGCTCCTCTCACAGATGTTATCCCAGCTGAATTTCCATACGTGATTTTTCTGGAGTGGCTTCTCCTTAATATTATAAGGGCACGTATTCATCCCTGGCCAGTCCCTGTGGAAAATGGCTTAATTCCTGCAGCTGGGGTTATCTTCAGACGTAGGACATCAGCTTCGGGGCTTTGCCCCATTCCCTGCCCTGCCGTAGTTTTGCTCTAGGCTGTACAAAGCCACTTCATGCCCGCAGGAGGAGGCACACACCTCGTTTTGTTGGAGGAGCTCTTCTTCCGTCTCGCTCTCTGCCTCAGTTTCCCATCTGTAAGTGCAAATATCAGCAGTCTTTGCAATATGACGCACATTAACGTTTGCCCGTGAGGGAAGTAGCTTCATTCTGCTGCTTTCCTGATTGCAAAGTATCTTTGGGGCCAGGCATCACGGCAATGAGAATATAAAGGACTCCCCATGTTTTGGACGGGGCTCATATCCCCCAGATGAGCATTGTCGCCACATGTGAACCTGCCTTTCAGATGGTTTTCCCTATGGAGAACGGTTGAGCAATCCCTGTTCTGTGGTATTTCTGCCAGAGTTACTTTACGTTGTTATTTGCATCCGCAGAGGAGGAGGCAGATTCCCTGGCTGTGGCGTGAGGCTGTATAAATCCATCTCCTCTCTCCAGCCCCCGGCTCTTGCTCCTGCAGAGGTGCCCAGCGAGGCGCTGGCTCTGCCAGGGCCAGCCCTGCGCCCATCTCTACTTGGCTGCAAAGAGATCTCCTACGGTACATCATCCAAACCCACCAGCTCCACTGGTTTGTTTCCTTAGATGGAGGGTCCCTGCCATTCAGCTTTTAAAAGTACAAGCTAACCATGCTGATATGAGCTGCGGACTTGTAATGATTTATCATTTGTTGAGCCCCAGCAACAGACTTAATGCTACCCAGCACCCAGGCAGTAGCACAGCAGCCCATGACAGCTCTGCTCTAGTCTTCTTCTCCTCTCTTCTCTCTGCTCTGCCCTTCTCCCTTCTCCGTTCCCTCTTCCCCTTCTCTCCTCCTCAGATGCCTAGACCCCACTGTGCCCATCGCGTATGTACGTATCCAACCTCACATTAAGCAATATGACTAACATCCATCACGTGTTCGTGCCTGCAGATTATATTTGCATACTCAAAAATCCATACTTTATTTCTTCCCCTGTGTAAGCAGTTACCGGAGCATATTTTTGGCAAATTAGCAGCCACAGCAGAAGCATCTGACTGTGTTTTTAGCATGGCTTGGTGATGGTCAGAGGCATGGAGAGCCTTGGCAGGGCTGGGCGGAGGTAATTTGCCGCGGGTGCCATATCCATGCGGCGTTGCCCACGTGCACCAGCACTGATTCCCACTTTTTACGGTGGGCAATGCTGGCAGCAAGTCGTAGCCCTCCATATCATGCCAGTGTGGGATTTAGGTGAGCATCGGGGGGACGATTGCTGCTCTCCAACCGGCAGCTGGGGACGGGGCAGGGAATGCAAGGCACCCAGCGCGATGCCTTGTCCTGCTGCCAGGAGTGATAGTGCAGGTAGGACGGCTCTTGGGATGTCTTGGCAGCAAACGTGCACCCATGTGCATGCTCAAGAGGACCCATAAATGCAGGTAGCACATTTGGGGGTCACATTTTTACCAGCAAAGCCCCCTAACTGCTGGACATCAGCCGGGGTGGCCAACAAGGATGTCCCCATCATCACACTATATTAGGACTGAGGCTGAATTAGCATCCTCCAGTCCTCTCTTTTCTCTCATACATCTTCTCTTTTGGATAGATGTTTCTGAGATGCTAAACATGATTTGTGCATGAATCCTCCCTGGGCCTTTCTGATATCAAATAGCTGGAAAGTGCTATCTAAAACTTGCTCCTTGTGTCGTAATTCAAGAGACCGGCCTAATTATTGCCATCAGACGTCTTTAATTAATATGCTGCAGAGTTCAGAGATAAGAGGGGAGGTGAGCATACCAGGAAGGATCCTTCACAAGATAAACTAGCAATTTGCAAGGTCTAATGACTTCTGCTCGGTTTTGAAAAGTGGACGGGCACTTTGGACGACTCAGACCTCGTTCCCAAATCTTGCTGAGTGGCGAAAGCGAGCTGGGAGGTTTGGATCACTGCCGTTGCCGAACACAGTCACCGTAACAGGCGGATCTGGCTGTGCTTCAAGGATGGGACAGAGGCTACAGAGAAACCTGCCCTTTGAAGCCTGCTGCTCCCGTGTTCTGTGAAAGCCTGGGTAGCTGCGCCCGTGTTGCTGATTATTTTAGCTAACCTGGAAATACCTTGCATTAAGCCATGACAGTAGGTTATTTGTATTTTTTTAACTCTTTTTTTTAGACTATTTTTCTAAGCATTTGACTTTTTCCGAGGTCATGTTGTGATAAGAATAAGTATGTGTCCACAGGCCTCAAAACGCTTTACAACATCCTAAATAACTGCTTGAATTTCTCCGTGCGAGAAACTGAAGCGGAGCAAGGCAGGGCAGGTCTGTGCGGACCTCCCCGTGTGCTGGCCAAGGACTTCGTCCTGCAGGACGCCGAACCGGCCCTCTCGGTGCGGGAAAAGCCTGTGAGCAGCCTTCAGTCCGTAAAGCTTGTACTTGATGGTGTTCCTGGACTGGAGCCAGAGGGCTCGGCAGCCTGCAGAATGCCAGGTCCTTGGGTACGGGGGGAGGGAGGACAGAAAATGCAGCCGTTCCAACCCAAAAAATCCTGACTTCTGTCTCCTTCCAACGCCATGGTGAAGATGGAGCAGGTTTATAGCCAAGTGAACGATCCCACCTTCGGTCAAGGGAAGCCCCACGTGCGTTGCTGGGCTGTGAGCAGCCCATCATCCTCCCTTGGGGCTTCCCCCCGTATCGTTCAAAACCCACCGATTGCTCTGGCGTGCCCTAAGGTGCTGCTTATTTGTCTGAAAGCCGGAGTCCCCTGGGCATCGTTGTTGGTCTTTGCCATCTCTCTGTAAGCAGGAGAGGACTGCGGGTGGCAGGCGGCCCCTCGGCTCAGGGCAGCGAGAGGCAAAGCCGGGCTCTTTCCACCCTGTGGCACTTCCCACCTTCACCTGCTGAGTGCAGCTCTGTAGGCCACCTCCATCTGGGCCAGAAAGGCCATTTTCTAGATGTTCCAGGTCTCCTCTCCCTCTCTGTTTCACTCTTATGTGCGAAAGGCACCTGGTACGGAGACAAATGGCATCAATGAAGTGACTCTTCTTCTTGCTCGAGGTTTCAAGCTGGTGTGCTGCATGTGGGAAGAGCAAGCTATGAGTTGGTTGCCTCTTCCCAGCCATGGTGAAGACCTCGTCTGCAAGAGCAAGCAGCTCCCCCCGCGGTCCTGGGCCCACGAGCACCCACGCGAGCCCCGCTGCAGTGGCTGTACCCCGGGGAGATGGGCTGGAGCTGGAGCTGGGTCTCCTCCTTCCCTGCTCCCCAGGAAAAAAAACCCAAAACTGGCAAAGCCAAGGAAATGAACGGAAACCCGTCATTCCTCCTGGTGTCTGTAATGCCTCCGATCCTTCCAGAGCACTTTGCAAATAGGAGCTAGTCTTCCCAATACCCACCTGAAAAGCTGGAGTGCTGCTGCATTATCCCTGTTTCCAGCAGGGAATGTGGAGGCGATGAGGCTGCGCCCGGCCGGCTCGCCACCGGCTTTGCACGGGGTCCCGCTCGCCTCCCCGATTCTACAAGGTACAAACCAGGACGAACCCTGATTTCAGGGATTTTGGCATTATGGGGACAACAGGAGCAGCCCTGCAGACTCTCTGCTCTCTTCCCAGAATGAATTTTAGCCTCCTGAGCCAAATGCTGAGAAAGTGCTGAATAACTGCAACAAATTAGATTACTTTTCGGTATTTGTCATTTCTTAAAACATATGATCTTCTGCTGGAGCATCAGGAATGATGCTTTGGAGGCCAGTGGCTTCCCACTGTCTGCTTTCAGCCTGGCTGGCTCCTGCCAAGGATGGGGCTCTGCATGGTCCTCAAGACAATGGACATTCCTGCAGGAGTTTTAAAAGCCGTTTGGAAACAACCCAGCCTTGCTCCAAGGGGAGCCAGCCAAAAAAAACCCCACCCCAGGCTTAGGAACACAAGTGAAAGTGGCCAGCAACCGCATTGCCCATTTTCTTCTCTCGATGTTTCCATCCCATCCCGACTTTCCTCGTCTTTCTTGCGAGCCTGTCTCCTTTCTCACGCTCCATCTGCTCTTTCCGAAAGAGGAATATTCTCACCAATCCATCTTTCGGGATGACTTCAGTTATTTTCTCCCAGCCTCAGGTTATGCCCTCTCCTTATCTCTGCTCTATACCTGTGCACGCGCGTGGCCACATCCCCACCCTTCTTGGCATCACTTTTATCTTGGCCAAATCCTGCTGGAGCAATTACACCAGCAGTCAAGAAATCTTCCCCAGGGTAAAACCGCAGCGAGCGAGAGCGCAACCTGCTTATTCCCTCGGGCTCTGATTTTGCTGCCGTTACGATGGATGGCAAAATTCCCATTCCCAGGGCGGAATCAGGCCCTCTTTTCAGC
>NW_008824673.1:622280-624846 GCF_000699105.1 Pygoscelis adeliae | reverse complement strand
CGTCCCATGGCGGAATCATGCCCTCTTTTCAACAGGATCATGGTGGTGGCTGAGGTTTCTTGGCTTGGCTGTCCAGTTCTCTCCTATCATGCATCTGCTTTTGTCCACGACTTCCACCCAGCCCTAGCGCTGGCTGCACAGCTCGGCTGCCTGCAGCTGCCTGCACGATGCTGCCCTGACCACGTAATGGATGCTGAATTTTCCCTGATGCAATCACTCCATTAATCTCATGCAATTAATGCTTCGGGAAGCCTTTTGCAAATATTGATAGTAAGGAAAGAGCTACAACACAGAAATGGTTGCTGCTTTGGTTGTATTACCATAGTAAGTCACAAATTACCTAGCTCAGGAGGATTTTCTTTCTGTGTCCAAGACTTTTTTGGCTGCTTTTGTCCTTTTTGCCCAGTGCAAAAGGGCCACACAGAATCGGGGATGGATATTTGTGGCATCTTGAAGGCATCCATAAGAGTGACCTGCATGGCTGGGGGGAAGAGGTTGGCACATTTGCCTCCCCGGCAATTCCCTTCCATCGTGGTGGCTTTGCCTCTTTTCCATAGCGCCCCGGCTTGGGCAATGCAATCAGCTTGTGGCCAGGATTGCGGTAGTGTTGGCTTGCTCCCTGCTTCCCATCCCAACGGAGGCACGTTCCCCTCTTGTGCACAGTTAAAGAGGGTGTCTGCTCTTCTGCCCCGACCCTGGGAGGTCCTCAGTTCTCTACGTTTGCACTGAAGTCCTTGAGGACCTCCGTTCAGCACCTCAGCAGATCAGTCTGGGGATTTTTTGCATCAGATGTGCTTGTCCTGTTACACCCAGCTCCACCCTACAGTCCCCACTGCACGGACTTCCCATTGCACGCTCCCTTTTCAGCTCCCTAGCTCTGAAACAGCTATAGCCAGTCTGTCCTGGCACGTAAAGTGGAAAATCATAAAATCTCGGCAGGGAGAAAGAGTCTCTTGGCTCCTTGTGAGATTAAGCTTTGTGCATATATCTGCAAATGGTAGGGGGGAGAGGTTAAGCTGAGCAGTGCAAGGGGAGGAGGTGACAGTGCTTAGCAATGCAGATCAGATGGCTCTGAGACCTTCCAGTATTCACGGCCAAATCCTGGGATATTTAGGGGTTTAAAACATAATGAAGTCAGACGAAGGAAGGAGTGCTGTTTGGGCGAGGAAGGACGGATGAACTCAGCTCCCTGGAAGGAAGCTCTTTGATCTGCTGGTGGCCATGAAGGTGGCCAGATGTCTTGGTGGCCACAGGGGAGGTGACTGTGCCCTCCTAGGCAATCCCCAGAGGCAAGCCACGCTGCTGCCTCCCACAGGGAAGCAATCGGGAGAGCAATGACACCCATGAAAGCAGACTTGGGGTTTGGGTTTTGCTCTCTGCTGGGAGTTGCTCCATGATGTTGGGAGGGGAGAAGCAGGACGCGCCAGCCGGCTGGGATGGCTCCTCAAGTCCTTGCATCCTCTGCTTAGAAAAATCAGCCTTGCCAGGGAAATGCAGCGATTGCTCCTGGCAACTGTGCAATTCTAGGAGTAGGTTTTAAGGCCATGCAAAGGTGACAGCTTCCCGGGCACCTCTGCCTTGCTGGAGATACACACAGGCGCTCGCTGCGGCTGTAACCTGCTGTGACCAATTTGCCGCCTCTGCTCCAGCTGAGACGCGCTGTCACGCAGCTTTGTTCTGCTCTTTGCCACTGCCTCTGGTTTTCAGCAAAGGGCCGTGCTTGCTTTACGGTGCTTCAGTTTAATCCGGGTTTTTTTTTTTTTCAGCTGCAGATTTGCTAGGAGACAGGGAGGTCAAGGGACCTGCCTGGGGCCAGGGACCGAGTCAAGTGATTCAGCCAAGGGAAAAGGACTCCAGGACTTGGGCAGGGCGGGCTATGATGGATCTCGTGCAGGACCTTTTCCCCCTGTCCCCTTGCCCACGCTGGCACCTTTCCCTGAAACGCCTTGAATCCATCTCTAGAGGAAACAGGAGGCTGAGCATGGGGTGAGGACATCCCAAGCCATCTCGGGGGCTCCGTTTGCAGGGGTGCTCAGGGTGTTGGGGGAAATCTCTCACAGGCGGCTGTTGCCCATCACCCCCAGTAGGTTGTCCTGCCGAGATGCTCTGGGAAGGAGCCAGAAAGGGGAGCGTGATGGTGCCAGGTCTGCAGGGGATGGATGGATGGATGGATGGATGGATGGATGGATGGATGGATGGATGGCTTGGGGGGCTTTCCCCTGCCACAGGCACCATTCTAGGGTGCCACTGGGCACGGGAAGAGCTGTGGTGCACAGCATCGGTTGTTGCCTGTTATTGGGGGCACCAAAGTGGGTTTCAGTGGGGCCCCTCACTACAAGAAGGATGTCAAGGTGCTGGAGCGTGTCCAGAGAAGGGCAACGAGGCTGGTGAGGGGTCTGGAGAACAAGTCTGATGAGGAGCGGCTGAGGGAGCTGGGGTTGTTTAGCCTGGAGAAAAGGAGGCTGAGGGGAGACCTCATCGCTCTCTACAACTACCTGAAAGGAGGTTGTAGCGAGGTGGGGGTCGGTCTCTTCTCCCAAGTAACTGGCGAAAGGACGAGAGGAAA
>NW_008824673.1:611613-622169 GCF_000699105.1 Pygoscelis adeliae | reverse complement strand
AAGTGTTGGTACATTTGGAAAATCCAGCATGGGTGGGTGGATGGATGGATGGATGGATGGATGGATGGATGGATGGTGGACTCCATGATCTTAGAGGTCTCTTCCAGCCTTAATGATTCTATGATTCTGTGATTCTAAGCCAGGCTCACTGCTCAAACCCAACCAGAGGACATGTCCAATGTCTCCACCGAGCTCTTTGCTGGCCGTCTTGCCAGTTGTCCCCCATCCTTCTCCCCGCTGGCACTGCCACTACCTCCTCACCCCTCCCCACCAGTGCCTGCCATAATCCTGGTGCTCTGCCTCCCTCACCAGTGCTAATCCTATAAACCCTTTGTAAATCCTGCCCGCCTGGCCCTGCCTTTCCATGTCCCTTCTCCAAGGCAGTCGTCATGAGGTCCCCCAGCTTGGGGCTGGCATTTTTTTGCGGTGCACAAGGCTGTCACTCAGATAAAGTAGCACCTCGGGGGGTTGCTTGCATTGGAGCACTGGAAAGGATGTCCAAGCCCCAGGGGATTTGTGCAAAGTGCTGGCAGCTATTAGATAAGACAGCTGATGCACCCCAAAATGCACCCCAAAATGTGCCTGGGTGCTGGTTTCACGCTCTCGGTAAGCAGTTCGATGCTCAGCATGAGCTGCTCCGGCACATACCCATCTCCAGAGCTACTGCTGAGCCCCGGGGACCGGGCGCTGGAAACCCCTGAGGGAGTCCTGAGGGTAGGATCGGGATGAGGGATGAAACGGAGCCAAAGGATACATAGCTGTAGGGTTGGGATCGCTCCTTGCAGTGAGAGTAGGGTTTATCTGGGACAGGGATGGGGATGGCCAGCACAGCCCGTTTTAATAATCCTTTCTGCTAGGCTGTTGGAAAATGTTGAGAGGGAAAACACTGCAGCAAGGCGGATAGGTCTCAGGGAACAATATTTTTGCAGCCAAAAGAGCCGGCTCAGGTGGACCCGATGGGTTGCTCGTGTCTACAAATCACAGCCTGATTGCTAAGGGCAAAGAGCATCTTGTGCAGAGAGGGGCTGGAAAGCCTCTATCAGACTGAGCCGGTGGTAATCATCTGGGCCGTTTTCATCAGGGCCGTTTCAGTTTGATTCCCACAGGGTTCGCTATTTCAGCAAGTCTATTTTAAGACTCCCTTGGCATGCAGGAGCGGGGCTGGAGTGAGGGGAGGCCCCGATCCTGCGAGGTGCTGCCTGCGCCCGTCCCGGCGTGGGGCCCTGCTCTTTGCATCGCTGGCCAGGGATGGGAGGCAGCAGGGCAGCCCCGGGCTGGGACCGGCCGCAGCATCCCAGCAGCACCGGTGCCAGGCGAGGAGCCATCCTCGGGCTCATCAATCCACCCCGGGAGGGCTTAGGTGGGCAGTGAATCACTGCATCTCGAGCTAGCCCAGAAAAGATTAAGCCGACCTAAGAATAAAAACAAGCTCCGCAGTTCAACCGGCTGGGACAAATGAGAAATTGTGCAAATCGCTGAGCTCCAGGAGGGGAAGGGATTATAAGCCCCGGGCAGATTACGGACGCGTTTCAGTACACAGGGCGGGCGTTACGCTCCCGTTGCGCTTCCCGAGCTGGATGGGTTTCTTGTGCCTCCGTTCCCAGCGCCGCGGTGAGGTCCCGTGCGCGTTTCATCCCGCTAAAGACCAGTCAGGCAACTCCAGTAAGTGCCCATGCAAATGTAGGAGTTCAAACAGGGGCATGCTTCCGAGGGGAATAACCAAATGGATCTCTCCCCGTGAGGCCTTTATTTCTATGGAGCCACTCCTTTCCACTACACGCTGGATGAAAGGCACTATGTATATAAATAAATGCGTTGTAATATACCATCCGCTTTGATCATTGCCGACAGCATGGATGGGATTGGAGTCTGCTCCCGGATAACAGTTCCCCTACCCCGTCTCCCCGCTCCCTTCCCTTTCAAATTAGGGGTTGATCTAAGGGGCAGTTCCTCGAAGCATCGCTCCATGCTCGATGATGCCTCGGCTGGTTTCTAATATTTCCGCACTGCAGCTGGAGTGCATGCCTGCAATCCAACCAAGACGTTATTTTTTCCTCCCACAACATGACATTACAGTCCTTGTCACGGAGATGGGACCGGGATCCAGAGCTGCACTTAGCTGCTCCCGCTAACGAAGGGCTCGCAGAGGAGTTTGATGCCGTTAGCTGTCCACAGGATGCCATGCCATGAAACCCCTCTTTGCTTTTGTCTCCTCTTCCCAGGGACATACCAGGGCCAGTGGGTCGGAGGGATGCGCCAGGGTTACGGCGTCCGGCAGAGCGTTCCCTACGGCATGGCTGCGGTTATCAGGTCACCCCTGAGGACGTCCATCAACTCCCTGCGCAGCGAGCACACCAACGGCACGGCGCTGCACCCCGACTCCTCGCCGGCGGTGGCCGGCAGCCCTGCCGTCTCCCGGGGTGGCTTCGTCCTCATGGCCCACAGCGACGCCGAGATCCTCAAGAGCAAGAAGAAGGGCATCTTCCGGCGGTCGCTGCTGAGCGGGCTCAAGCTCCGTAAGTCCGAGTCCAAGAGCTCCTTGGCCAGCCAGCGGAGCAAGCAGAGCTCTTTCCGGAGCGAAGCTGGGATGAGCACGGTCAGCTCCACCGCCAGCGACATCAACTCCACCATCAGCCTGGGTGAGGGCGAAGCCGAGCTCTCCGTCATCGAAGATGACATTGACGCCACCACCACTGAGATCTACGTCGGCGAGTGGAAGAACGACAAGCGGTCGGGCTTCGGGGTGAGCCAACGCTCGGATGGGCTGAAGTACGAGGGAGAATGGGCCAACAACAAGCGCCACGGCTATGGCTGCATGACCTTCCCCGACGGCACCAAGGAGGAGGGCAAGTACAAGCAGAACGTCCTGGTCAGCGGCAAGAGGAAGAACCTCATCCCGCTGCGGGCCAGCAAGATCCGCGAGAAGGTGGATCGGGCTGTCGAGGCGGCCGAGCGGGGGGCCACCCTCGCCAAGCAGAAAGCGGAGATCGCAGCGTCCAGGTAAGGTGGTCCTCGTCCCGACGTGGCATCTCGGCAGGGGTCCAGCCCTGACGGCTGCGGTTTGATGGGAGTAGTGGGATGAGACTTTTTGCGGTAGTAGGTGCTCGGGGGGGTACTTTGGGGAAGCTGCTGGAGGCAGGCAGAGGTTGCGGTGGGCATCTGCCGGTGCAGGGAGCAGTTGGTGCAATCTGGACCCCGAAGGGGGAGCAGGCAGCATCCTGGAAAGCCAAGCCCCTGGGCTTGCCCAAGCCTCATGAGTGGTGTTCAAAATGGGGTGGATCCAAGCCAAACTGTCCCTCTGCTAACTCTGAGTGAGCTGTGGTTGCACGACCTTCCCGAACCAGCCGTCGAGGCCATGCAGGGTCACCCAGAGCGGTGCGTTCGCTGCAGCCTGTGCAGGGGGTGGTTGCACCGTGGTGGGACTGCACTTGTGGGTCACGGTGTGGGGCTCACAGGCTGATAGCTGTCACTTAGGAGGTACTGGGTTATTTACCCCGTTTCTCCCTAGCCTCTTTAATAAGCAGGATGATACCCTTAGCAGAAGAGCTCCTGAGACACTGTTTGCCTGTATCCTCTGTCTGACTTATAGCCAAGAGGAACCATCCCAGGGTTGGCCTGTGCTGGGAGGATTCCCAGCTATTTCTGTTCCCAAAAGAGGTTTTGAGTGGAAAAGCAGTCAAATCTCTGGCTGCAGCTGATGCCTGGGGAGGGTTTGCCCTGCCTGAGGCTCTGCTAGAAAGCAGCAGAGCTTCTTTATTGCCCAAATAATCCCTACAAGCCTCAAGAAGTCCCCACTCCCCGGGCTGGCTGTAGCCATCATGGAACTGCTCAGTGATTCAGAGCAGGGACCTGATCCAGCTGAAAACCAGCAGGACCCCTCCTGGATGGGGACAGGGTCATGTCTCGTTTAGGTTGAAGTAGGGTCCAACTCCCAGCTCAAAGCAGGGCCAACTCAAGCACCTTCTAGCTGGCTCCCAAAATGCGCCTGGAGCTTCGTGACTTGCAGCGAGCTCCCAGACAAGAGGTGAGCCGAGGAGGAAAGGCTCCTCTGCCGAATTCAGGGCTTTTTGTATCACTTTTTAGGGTTGGTTTGACAGAGCATGGTCATTCCTTTCTGGTTTCTGAGCAAGTGCTACATATAGCAGCCAGGCTGGGAAAAAAGGGCTGGGGTTAGGGGAAAAACCCAGGTACCTCCTGAGTCGCCTGTGCTAGATTGTTGGGTCTGGATCATTTGTATGCAGAGTCACACTTGAAATCTTTATCAGCATGTCTGCCAGTGACTTATCTGCAATGTGAATGAGACTCCCAGGCCTGCTTTGGGAGCATATTTAGGCTTGATGATGTTTTTGAGCTGACGTTGTACCAAATTGTTGTCAAAGCTTTGGGGGGGAAAAAAAAAAAATCCCACTAGATTGCCAGGTAGGAAACAGACTGCAGAGCAGCGGAAAGACCAGATCTTTCCCTGTGATCTGGGGATGTGAATGCCTCGATAGAAAGGCCTGAATCCTGGAAACATGGAGGTCTAGTCTGCCGTGGGATGCCGGGTCTGAGAACCTGAGTATCCTCCGCCTCCAGGCGGTAAGGGTCCTGGAAAGCCACGAGACTGGGAGTTGAAAGAGATATGACCACCCCATGTTGGAAGTGCTTAATGAGCTCTTGGCATATAATGTTCCACCTTCTCATTATGAGAGAGGAGAAGGAAAAAATCAAATCAGATAGCAATGCCAGGGCATGAATACCTTCCTCCCCTGTACTGGCTGGGGTAACGTGGTCCTGAGCTCTGCCGGAGAGCAGCAGCAGTGCTGGGAGGGAGGATGCAGCCCGTGACCATGCATGTGCATGGAGGAGGAGAAAACCTGTGGGATTTGGGGACCACCCAGGGGACCCCTTTAATCATCAGTGAAGATGCAAAGAAATAAATGAATGGGAGTGCGCTGCTTCGAGGATGCTCCGTCAGAGACTGAACCTGGTCCCACCAGAAAATGCTCCGCGAACAACCTGACATCTCCATCCTGCAGCCCGGCTCCCTCCGCTGTTTGCACTCGGTCTTAACTAGTCTGTTCTTGACTAGACACATGGGGAAGAAAGCAAGCGCCTGGAACCCAGGGTTTTGCTTTTTTTGTGGCACAGCCATCGCCTCCGGTGCACGAGGGCTGCTGGCGTGTTGAAAAGCCCTTCATTGATCTGCTGCGCAGCCCATCTCTCGCTGCGTGAGCCAGGGACAGACTGACTCCAACGTGACGGGCGCTGTGCGTTAGCGCTGGGTTACCAACTGCGAATGACATCCGTCCCGGGAGTTTTTGCTGCCTGTGTTAATGGTTTATGATGAGGCCCCGAAACCTATCCAAGAAGAGCCAAACCATTCGGCTACGGCCGGGTAGGATCGCAGGATTTAGGCTTTGCTGGAGACGCGGGGCAGGTGGGATTAGGCGGGTGTGCAGGCTCGGCCCCAAGTCTCGGAGGGTGTCTTGGGTTTGCAATTCGGCTGCACACAGGAGAGGCCCAAGGACCTCGAAATGCAAGCGGGGAGAGCTGCTTTGTCTGAAACCTGCGGTCCTTCAGCTCAGGCTCTTCCCCTTTGTGAGGGTTTTTGTACGGACAGTCTCTCCTCGGCTGCATCCCAGCATGCAGAACCAGAAGAGAGCAAGGTTTTACAAACCTAGAACCAGCTAGAAAGGCTTTCATATAATTAGTCCGATTAATTTTAAAGCTTCTAAATGAATAAACACTCCCCTGCAGTGCCCACACCAAATTGCATCATCCAAACAGAAAGAAATGCACAAAATAGGCAGTGGGTGCCTTGGCAGAGGAATCCCGATGCTCATTTCGGTGGCTTTGGGGCTCAGGGGTGCAATATTCCCCATCTAATACCAACGTGAGCTCTGGCTTACCAGCACCTGGGGGTTTTATAACAGCACTGGTGTGTGTTTGTGTATGTGTGTGTGTGTGTGTATTCTCTTCTGTCTAATAATAAGGCTGAGTTCACTCTGCAGCCTTTCCCTTGGTGGGGGAAAATATGTGCCCACCCACATATTTCATTAAATTTGTAAGAATTCAGTATTTTTGAAAACTCTACCGCTCTGTCAGATTTGGTTGGAATTGGCCAACACGTTCAAAAGTTATTAGTGTGGGAGTGATGGCATATAGATATATAAACAGCACAATCACAGAAGTAAGCCCCATTTCCTGAGGAAAGTAGGCTAAAAACGTAGTGTACTGAAGACAAGTAAATTGGATTCTTAAAGTTGTTTTAGTCTGAACAGAGTACAATGTTATTTGTGACACAGAAAAGTAAGCTCATTTAAAGAATAGTTTTTAGGTTCAGTAGATGATTCTCCTAAATTTTCTTCGATGCAATTAAAATGAAATAACACTTTCTTTCCTCTTATATCTCCCATTCGCTGAAATAGTTTGTGCGAAGTCAGTGGGCGAGAAGGGCTATGAATCAGGTCTGAAAATCTACCGTTGGCATGAACTATCGGTTTTCGGAGGCAGCCAGGGAGGGAGCCCTTTTTCAGCCTGTTTCAAATGAAGGTGCGGGGTGTCCTCTTTGTGCTACGGGGTGCTTCATTCCCCTCTCATATCAGCCAAGAGCCATCACTCGTTCTGCTGCTACCCTGGAAGGATGAAGGATGCGCTGGAGACACCGGCTCCCATCTCATTAGTCATAACGTCGATAGCAAAGGCAAGTTGTCCATCGGCACTGGTGTGTCATGGTCAACTAAAATATAATATCCAGGCAAGAGAGGTGGGCCAGAAAGCTCACCCTCACCCCTTGGTTTTCGTCACAGCCGCTGGACGTGGAGGATAGATACACGTGGAGCGTCAGGGGGAGCTCAGGACCAACTTCAGCTCTCTGCGACGGACGATGGCAGTTCTAATGCAAGGCAGACAGACTCTAATTCTCCCCAGGATTTCCTTCTGCTACCGCAGTTCAAGGTTTTGTAATTAGTGGCCGGACTACTGATGAAAGGACGGGCCGTTACCAGTGCTAGGGATATGAGTCCCAGAGACGGGCGGCATTTGGCAAGCACTCAGCTCCTCTCCAGCACAAGGTTCATGGGGCCCCCTTGTTCAGCACCTTAAATAACAGCTCCTCAGAGCCGCCGATGCCCTAGCACCCCACAGGGGATGCTGTTCTCAGGTTAGTCCTAAGTAATGCACTTCCAGGCATAATTATAGCCGAGCCATTCACCAACAATGAGAAAAATATAATTAAGCTCAATAGTCTCAGGAGGAGTCGGGCTACAAATTAGCACAGTGTCATTCAACTTCAGAAAGGGAAACTGGAGAAAAAAAAAGAAAAAGGAAGCGAATAAAGACAACCTGGCAGCGAGGACGGGTAAAGGAAAATGTTTGGACTCAGCATGGGTGCTCCTTCAGGATGCTGCAGTGAGGGCGAAGCATCCGTCTGCGTTTGACATACAATGGGGAGCAGGAAGGCAAGAAAAGCCCTGGAGAGCTGAACAGCAAAGTGCAGAAGGTTGTTTGAGCCAAACAGGTATTTTCTTCAGAAAAATGGAAATGCAGCCCGGGCAAAACCACAGAAAAGAATAGATTCTGCAGTTCTGATCCCAAACATTTTAAGTTGCGGTAATGTCACTACCGGCAGTATGCCGAGCCATAATAATGCTGCTTAATGCTCTCTCAGGCCTCTGCCTGCAGCTTTGCAATTGTACTTAGCTGCATTTGATTTAAGGTTTCTGCTGGCTTTTCTGATGCCTGAGGGAGGTGGCTGCGGGGCTCCCGCATTAGTCTTGCCCTAATCCCCGCTTCGTGCTGCTGGAGGGGCTTTCGCTGCGGATGGAGAAGGGGGAGGAGGAGGGATGTGGGTTAAGGGGAACGCTGTGGCCCCAAAAGGGTTACATGTCCCCTTCCTCGGGTCAGGGTGGCGGGGACGAGCTGGCAGTGGGCTGAAGCTGAAATGGGTCACAGCTAAACTGGCTTCAGGGATCAGACCAAGCATGTCAGGGCCTCCCACCACCTTGTCCAGCCCCTCTGGGTCTAGGGTGGGGTTTCCTCTACTTATGGCCCCTCAGAGAAGCACTGCCCCTTTCCCCGCTGAGGCCATGCGTGAGTTCAGCATCTGCAGCTCCCTGCGGCATGGCGTTTGCCAGCTGGAGCTTGGGGCTCTGTGCAGAAGTCACTTCTACCCATTAGTTTGGGACCGATGGGGTCACTGATGGCATCACCTGGTACCCACTGGGTCTCGTGCAGGGAGAGCGTGCTCCCTCCGTCCCTTCTCCGTCCACCCCTTCTCCATCCTTTCCTTGAGGAGTGCAGAGGACGGAGCGACAGAGAGAAAAGCACAGAGGGGATGGATGGAGGTGACGCGAAGGCTGAAATCAGCTGGGGCAGGAGGTAATTCTCTTTAAGGCAGCATTTTCTTTTTCCTTCCTGCCCTCCTTCCCTCCCGAACAGCGCCTGTGCAATGCAGAGAGGAGCAAAGCCCAGGGCTGGCAGCCTCCAACAGGCTTTACCATTGACAGAGAGCTGAGCAGGGCTGCGGCAGAGCGCGCCGACTTTCCTTCCTGCCAGCTCCTTCCCTCTGCCACGTCCCTCCCCTCCTCCTGCCCGGGCAGAAGCTCCCGCGTGTTGACAGGGGTCAGGCGATACCGCGGCGGCAGAGATTAGGATCAGGTGTTATTCCTCCCGTTTGTGTGTCACTGTCAGCTGGGATGACACGGGTACCTCTGACTCATGGCAAGCACAGTTTCCACCTCTAGTCCAGGACACTCGAGGAACGGCGGATCCCCAGACAGCATCCCGGAGCGTTGTGACCTTACCTATTGCCGGCTCTTGCGGGACCTGCTGTCTGCACCGTGACTGTTTAAATCCTCCGGCAATGCCAATTTAATAACTTCCTGCTCAGACAGGACTTACGGCGTTAAGCCCTTTTGCGTCCGTGTCAAAAATCAGGACTAGCCGGCACGCTTGCGCGGGGCCAGCTCTGCGTGTCCCCGACTGCCACCCCGCTGCCTGCGCCACGGTGCAGAGGTGGAGGGGCACATCCGTGCACAGACATGAACAGGCTGGAAAATTAAGTGCCTTTCACAGGAATGATGCTTTACAAAGTAATCCAACTGGAAAAAGCCTCAGCAGGGTCTTTTTTAGCTTCTAGGAGAGCAGCTCGGCATGGGTTTCGCTAGTCCCTCTCCCTTTGCTGCTCTCCCATCCTTAACGACTGCTGCTCCCAATTCGGTGGCTCCCACCATCTTCCCTGTTCACTGAACCAAATATGAGATAAAACACCCCGGCCCCATGGCCCAGGTGTGCAACATGCTTTTGTTTAATAATTTCCAACCTTGCTGGGTCGTGATAAAGTAACATGGGCAGAGCGGAGATTCACAGCCCGTTGGATTCGTTGTGATCCCAGCCGGCTCTGCCCCCCTCCCTGCGCTCATTGGGGAAGATCTCTGAAATCCCTGCGGTCCTGGCAGACGCGGTTTGTGTCGTGGCAGGCCCACAGCAAAGTGCAGCATGGCTTTGCCGTAGAGTGAAGGAGGAGAGCGGTCTTGGGATGCGGGGGGAAGCGAAACGCCCGGCAGTAGAGCCGGGATGGGAGAGCCGTGCCGGTGCCGGAGCACGATGTGCCGGTGCCTGCTCCGCGGTCGCTTTTGCAGCGGGACCAGATGGAAACGGGCAGGGATGGCGCCGGCTGGCAGCGAGGCAGGAAGGATGGGAAGGTGATTCACTCCTGGCAGCCGCCGCTTCCACGGGAAGGGGCTGCCCCGGAGAGCTGGGCAGGAGGCAGGGGCCAGTGCGGGAGGCCGAAGGGGAGGCTGCTTCGTCCTCCTCCTCCTCTCCGGCATCGCGTGGCAGACCGTCGCAGCCCAGATCATCGGCCTGGTTTCTAATCCAAGCCTTTTACCAGCTTAGTGCATGGGCTGAGCGGCCGGCGCTGCTGTCCTGCTGGGGCTGGCCCTGCTGCAGAATCAGCCCTTCTCGGGAGATCGTGCAGGATGATTTCAGTCTCCCGAGCGGTGCTAGATCCCCCCGTTAACACGATAACCTCCTGTCTGCCCTGACTGCCTGCGCAGCACGGGGAAGGGGGAATGAGCTGAAGAAGAGGATGGTGAAGCCTCTTCTTCTCCACGCTGACGCCAGCAGCAGGGGAGTAGGGTGCTGTCACCCGCTAGCTTTTGGGTGGAGCAGCCCTTCATCAGAGAGGAAAAAAAAGAAAAAGCCAACAACAACAACAACAACAACAACAACAACAAGAAGCCAGGCCCTGATTTTTCTTTCTGCTGCTTTTCCTATTCAACGAGCAGAAACTGCAGCGTTGCTTTTCTCAGCGATCTTCAGGAGGGAAGGGAGAGATCCTCCCCCAGCCTGCGCAGCTGCCTGGCAGGCGGGCTGGCTCGCAGCCCTGTCGCTCTCCTCCATCCTCATCCTCACCTTTTGCGGGGTGCAAGGAAACTGGTGGGGGTACATGCAAACCTGCCGTCAAGCCCAAGGGCTAGATGCGGGGGGATGCTAACTCTAGCATCCCAGCCCCCTGCCGCCACGTCCTGCCACCCCGAACCCCCCGGCTGTGTCCGTGGGGGCCGCCCGGG
>NW_008824673.1:607639-611278 GCF_000699105.1 Pygoscelis adeliae | reverse complement strand
TGCAGAGCTGGGCAAAAATACTCTGTATTTTCCTTGCTGGTGTTCATGAGCATCTCTTCCCCCCACAGCCAGAGATTGGGATGCTGGGGGGACTGGCACCGCTGTGGGGGGAGCGCAGCGGCCGGGCTGGGGGCTCCCGGTCCCTCGGTGCTCTTGCAGTCGGTTTGAAAAGCCTCGAGCAATGAGGTTTCTGTCACCTCCTCCACGCAGGACAAATGACAAGCTGTCTTGGCTTCCTAATCCAGAAAATTAAAAGATTTGACCATAGACCCTGCTAAGTGATTTTCCCCCCTGAAAATCCCAGGGGGATTTAACCCATGGATCCGACTGATTATCCCTTTAAAGTTGTGACTAAGAAAGGTCCCAATTCTTCAGGGTGCTGAGCACCCTAAAATCCCATCATGGCGGCAACGTGGCCGTGCCCGGTGCTCAGCCCGCCATCCAGCGAGACCTTCTTTTCACTTTTATCCCACCTCCGCCGCCCCTTTTCACCAGTGGGCAGCAGCCCTTTGCTGCCTGCTCGCTGCCAACTGGGACAGCAGAGCCTCGCTGCAACCGCGGCCCGAATCGGCCCCGTCCCATCCCTTTGCGTCACCCTCCAGGGACACGACACATTATTTGGGGACTGTTGGTTTTCCCGGTTCAGCGTCAGGAGCAGCCCACGGGAGGCAGGCTGGGTGCACCCCGATGGGAACTGGGTGGGCTCCACGCGGGCAGTGCCGGCTCCTGTTCATGGACCTCGACAGCAGAAGGGAGCACGGGCCCAGGCCATATAGCTTTGCTGAATTCATTCTGCTCAGTTAAAGCACGTCTGGTATCCATCCTCAAAGCAAAACCTGCTGGAGATGGCGAAGCCAAGCAAGGCTGGGTCAGTGGACACCCCACCATGAATCGTCCTCGTGAGCCTCGATGGCTCGATGACACCGCTCTGAACCCTGAGCAGCAGTTCCGCGGGGTTGGACTCCCTTACGGAGAAGAAATAGGTTCGTGGGCTCAAAGCTGGACACAGCGGTCATGGTGGATTTCCCACAGCCACCCCGCTGGCAGGTGGCCATGGCCGGTCCCCAACCAACACGACAAGATCCCTGGGGAGCTGCAAACAGCCGTGGCAGGTGGCAGCTCGTCCCCAGTCCTTCGGTCCTGGGGACAAACCCTTCGGGAAAGCGGTGGCAGAGATGAAAGCCAGGGATGAGGTGCTTTTCCAAGAGGAGAGGTGTGGGGCAGGACTCGGGCAGGGGCCGGTAGCCCTCCGGCTCACCTGAATTGCATAAATGGCGTCTCTGGGGAAACAGGCTGCAGCCTTCTCTCCATTATCTGGCTGTGTCTCTCTGTCTGATCTGTCTCTCATCACCATAGCACGGAGGTGAAGCATAAATAATTAAAAGCCCAGATTCTCTCCTGGCAGAGCCAGGCTCTGAGTCCCTTCCCCTGTAGTGCTGCTGGCTGCTTAAGTGGAAATTTTCATGGGCTTTGCCTTGGAGGCAGCACAGACCTGCAAACCTGGGGCTGTCCGCCGGCCTCGGGGCATGTCGGCGTTTGGGGACCAGAAAGGGCACCCACCGTCCCAGTGGGTCCCCAGCGGCAGCATCCCATCCAGGGGATCCTGCAGGATGCTTGGGGTGCACTGGGATGAGCAGCACCCACCAGCTGAGGATCAAAGCCGGGTGCAGGCAGGCAGCGGGGCTGAGCGGGCAAACCCCACTGCAGACCCAGCAGCTCATGCACGGGCCCCCATCTTGAGAAGCGTCGTGAGAAGTGGGATATTTGGGGGTGCAGGCTGGCTTTTGGGCTCCTGGGTGCTCAAAAACCCCTAGGCAACAGGGAGGAGAAACCCATGCAGGCAGCGGGGATGAGGAAAGCGGCTCCTTCTGGGTGGGCTCTAAAGTTTGAGGCAGGCAGGAGCTGCTCGTTGCTGTGGCAACCGGGATGATCTATTTTTTTTTTCCCCCCACAGTCGGCAGGGCTGCGGCCAGCACTCGCACCGCGGAGGGGTCTGCCCACCCCTGCCTGGCTGCCCAGGGCTGAGCACAGGCCCGGAGGCACCCCCAGCCCCTCTGCCTCCTGCCTGCACCCACGAGGGCTGCGGAGGATGCGGGGGGACTGGGCGACATGTCCCACGGGGCTGGGTCAGCCCAGGCAGCTCTCAAAACGACAAGAAATTTCACCAAACGCTCCTGTCCCCTCCATCCCTCCCCACGGGGACCGGACCTGCAGAGACCGGTGACAGCAGCCTGGCACTGAACATATTTCTGCAGCATTTTAGCATCTGATGTTGCTTTTAGTAGGGCCGGTTTGGTGGGTACCGTTTCCAGCTGAGATTTCTGTGCAGGTCTATGTCGAGCCAAACCACGCAGGGCTCGTCTGCACCGGGGGATGGTGGTACCCTGGGTTTGGGGGACAGCCAAGCAAGGTCCTCGTCCCCACTTGGCACCTTCCAGGATGGCGTTAAGCAACGGGGTTAAGGGGATGCTGTCTGTGGCATGCTTTCCTTCGGGAGCATTTTTGCTCTGGGCTGGCATTTTCTTGTCATTCCTGGGGGTTCCTGGCGTGCAGACGTGGGAGCTGGATGTGGCAGTGGGGGATGGAGAGGATGCTGCCGTGTCCCACACGTGGCTCTCTCCAACCAGCTGCTTTGGGGCCCGTTGCCCCTTACAGCAGCGAGAAGCTTCCCCATTATCACTAGGTCCATCCTGGCGAGGCCGAATGTGGCAAGAGGTGCACGGAGCGGTGCCCGCCTCCAGCATCTCGCTCCAGGTGGGGAATCGGCCTCCTCCCAGCTGTGTGGAGCAAGACACGGACATATTTGCTTTCCAAGCATCTCTTAGGGCCCTGGTGGTAGAAATGCATTTTTCCATCACTCAGAGGACCGGACCGTTTCAACCCATCCCTTAGAACCCTGTCACATCACCCAGAAAGGAGTCCTCTCTCCTCTCCCGCCGGGCTGGAGGTGGCGGGCGAGTCCCGGAGGGCGAGGCTGGATATCAACCACCTCTCCTCCGACAGCTGGAGGGCATCCGTCAGCGCTCCTGAGGCCGTTTCAGCTCCATGTCCTGGCCTGAGTCCAGGCTGTGCTGGAACTAAAATATTAAGTTCAGTTAAACAAGTTTGTCGTTGACTGTGGGTGGAGTTTTTTTGCAGTTTGCTCTGACCTGGCGGGAGGTTTGCTGTTGGGTGTTGGCTGGTTAAGATGGTGCGTGGCCAGAGGTACGTCACGGATTGTCCCTGCCCATGAGCCCATCACCAGGGGAAAGGAGGACCATGAGCTCAACGTTGTGCTGCCTCTTTCGGGCTTTTGTGGCTCCAGCAGCAGGGAAAAAAAAAAAAAAAAAATGCCTGGAAAGTTCGTTTGCCAAATGTCTGTTTTGCTTGAGGTGACCAAAACTTGTGAAACTGCCAGAGCATTTCAGCCAAAACCCCAACGGGGTGAAGTGTCAGGAAAGGAAAAAAGACTTTTCCTTGCGGTTCTGTTGTGTTTTGCTTCAGAATTTGGTTTGACTTGTTCTTTTTTAGGCATCAAAATGAAACTGAAATTAAATGGACAGATCTGCTGTGCTTGCTTGTCATCGCCTCCCTCACCTGGAGTTTTTTGCTTGAACTCCCCAAATTCTTTTATTCTGAGCACTTTTTCCTTGGCTGTAG
>NW_008824673.1:596055-607616 GCF_000699105.1 Pygoscelis adeliae | reverse complement strand
GGGTTGGACTGTGCCGATGGCTCCTCAAAGCTTCCCTAGAGGCAGACAAGAGGCTCCCTCGGCTCCCTTCGCCCATGGCCTGGTTGAGTTTCTCTCTCTGTGCTGCATTTTGCACCTTTGGCATTGAGGTTTCCATCCCACTCTTCATCCCGTGCGCGGCATCAGCCAACCGAGGAGGTCAGTGTGAAAAACAGGGAGGAACGAGCTGTTTTGGGGAGCCTTCTGATGGTGGAGGTCAGGGTGGGATGCTGATGGTCCACCAAATCCTCCATCTTTTGACCTGCAGCCTGGGGCAGGTCATGGCAGGAGGAGGCACCTGGTATCCTCCAGGTCACAGCGAGCCAGGCTTTTTCTAACAGCCTTCATCCATCCTGCAAAGGTTGCTCCAAATTTGTAGCTGGACTGGGGGTGATCATGTCCCGACCGCGTCTCTACCCTCCTCTCCTCGAGAAATCCAGGAGGCTGGGTAAAGTTACACCAAGCCAGCTATCTAGACCCACCATGGTCAAGCCTCCCATCAAAAAACTGGCGTCTCCCCGGCATAACGAGCAGCCCCTACGCACAGGGACGGGCTCGCGAGGGTTTTGGCAGTGCCGCCTTTGGAACCAGCCTTGCCCGGAGACAAGGCAATGCAACCGGAATGCAGGATCCAGCCTGAAGTCGTTACAGTCAGCAGCATGTACAGCCAAACTCAACGCTACACATGTCCGAGCAGGCTGAGTTATGGCTGCTTGGGGAGCTATAACTTGGCCTGTTGTGCATTTAAAAATCTCCACCCGAATGCGGCATTGATGTAGGGCTTTTCTGCTGTTCTTTTTTTGCATTTAATACAGACAGTATAGATCTGCAGTGTGTGGATGATCCAGCGCTGCCCAGGTTCCCTGGAGATTTTGTGCCTTCGCTTGCTTTTTCTTGGGCTTTTTCTTCTTCTTTATTTTTTCCTTTCCGAGGGTTGTTAGTGATTTCTTCCAACCTGTTTTGCCTCCTGCCTGAATGTGGCAGGATCGTTTGTAATGCGCTATTTTTGCACAGGGTTAGAGGCGCGTTTGCGGCGTGGTTGTGCCTTTGGGACGCGTGCGTGGAGGCCTGTCTGCTGGCACTCTGCGAGAGCAGGGGATGAAGAGGGGGACGTCAGTGTTTCCCATTTCCTCCCGTGCTATCAAAATGGGCAGTCGCCTTTTCCATTATGTGCATGACAATTATCCAGTAAAATCATGGAAACCTGCCCCATCCAAACCATGATAGCTGGAAAGCAGGCAGCATCCCCCCTGCTCACTCCTTTCCCTTCCTTGAAACTAACTCTTCCCAAACCCTGCTCCGAGCGGGTTCCTGCAGGTTTTGCATCACCACTCATCGCTCTCCAGGAGATAATGACGCTCCCAGCACCACCACAATTATCTCATGCCTTCCCCAGTTTATAAGAAAAAGGGAGACTCTGTCCCCGGAGCTGGAGTTTGCTCTTGCTGCCTCCGTGTCTGATTTGGGAGAGGGGAGAGAGCCCCAACCGAGCACTGCTGCCCGTCGCTGCCGTGTTGGAGCCAGCAAAGTGCCAGGTCTGGGGCAAAGCCAAACCTGCCTCCTTTGATCGGTCAGGCTGGGGCAGCGGTGGGGACGACGGCATCAAAGCTGTCCTTCTTCCTCGGCGAAGCCCAGCTCCTGTGCACGGGTCTGGGCTGGCAGGCACCGAAGGACCGGGACGGGCAGGTACTGCCTGGCCGCGTTGCTCACCTGCATCCTCCGTAGCTTCATTACAGGTGACAGATGGCAGGAGATGAGACTCCCTCTCCAGATGTTAATTATCTTGCGAGCTGTAAATAACATCTCAGGGCAGCTTGCGCATTATCTCCGGTGCGAAGGACCCATCAGCTTTGCCCTTGCCAGGGGGCAAAAAATTAAAAGGAAGGAAACCCACTGGGAGGGAAACGCACGGGTCCGCCTGGCTCTGCTTATTCTGCGTGTCCCTTGGCCAGAGAGAGATGCTGGCAGCATCCTGTCTAACGGGGGCAGATGTGCCTTTGGGTACCAGCTCCACCTGGCCCAGCCCTCTGAAGTCGATGGGAGTTTGATTTTCTTGTGCCAGGACTGGCATTTTTTGTTTAGCAACAGCAGGGATAAAATAAACAAATCCGAGCAGCCCCATGACCGATCTGGGATGATGGCAATAAGGCAAGCTGGAGAGGATCGTGGCGTTACGGCCCTTCGGCCGCTCTCATCCTTCTCCGCTGGGAAGGACCCAGCTCAGGGTCCCGGGGGATGCGCGGGGATGGGAGCAGCCGAGACGGTCACGATGCAACTCGCTGCCTGCTGTGGGCTGCGGTTTGGGCCATGTTTCTCCCAGAATTTTGGGGACGTGCCATTTGATTGCGGCCCATCCCTGTCGCCCAAGTCACCGTCCATGACTTTGCACCGTTACGTGTTGTGAATTCAGTTCTCCAGCGAAACTCATTTTGTCTACTTAAAGGCAAGGAACAGGACAGAAGGACACAGCCTGGCATGTTTTTTTCCCTTACTCGGATTAAAAAAATGGTATTTCAGTGCAAAATGGCAAACGACGCCTTGGTGAATTCGATCTCCATTTGTAAGCTCCAAAAATATAAAGGTAGAGAAGAATCTGGCACAGGTGCCTGGAGCAACGAGCTAAATGGGAACTGGCTCTATCCCCGTTTCCATGAATTTCGGAGACCTCATGCATTCCATACCCCAGCTGGGCCACAGGCACCTGCTCTCCGCGAGGTCTCCCAGCTGGCTTGGGAATGGTTTCCCCCCGTAGCGTTACATTTCCCAGTGTAAAACCACAGGGAAACTCAGATTTGGGCTTTTGACCACATTTTCCAGGCTTCTCTGGATTTTGCATTATTCTTGGGCAATAACAAACAAGCGCATGGAGGTATTTTTTTTCGGGATTAAAGGGTTTGACTATTCTATTTTTTTTTTAAATTCAGAACTTGTCTTTTAAAATGTGACTTTCAGAGCAATTTTTTTCAGAGCCTGCAATAACTATCCCCTCTGCCCCGTGCCATCCCAGCCATCCCCAACCCTTCCCTCTTGCTGTCTCGCTGATGGGAGGTTTCCTCCTCCTCCTCCTCCCGGTGCTCATTGCTCCCCGCAGGTACACAGGGCTCAGGCAGGGGTGGTCCATCCTCCCACCCCAAAATCTCCATCCGGAGCCGGAAAGTCCGGCAGCGGGCGTGGGGAAGCCAGGCTTTCTCTTTGCTATGCACAGCACCTGCTTTCTGTCTGGCTGCAAAGAGCCAGAGCAGACGTTTCTGGCTGCATTACGTCATGTCAGAGGTCACATTAGCTGCTTTTTTCTCTTGATTAAGAATTCCAGCGATGGGGGGGTGGAAGAAAAAGCAGACGGAGGAAGCGGGCAAGGCAAATATGCTTGTGATAAGCAGGTAAATGGGAATTTATGCACAGATAGCTAATTGGTGTGTCTAATATTCCACCCCCTGAGTACTGGTACTGTATTACTGCCTTCACAAATCACTGAAGGCAAGCCTAGTGCAGTAACAACCAAGCCAGGAGAACTGTGAAAAGAGTCAAGCTGGAATTAAGAGTGGGTTTTATCAGGGCAATAAATGCCAGATCGGGAAAATAACAAACAGGTCGTTAATTGCTGCCATCTCCCCACTCCCTGAAGGAAATGTCTAGACAGAGCCTGGCCCTGGGTCGCACCTACCCCAGCCCTTGCAGTCAGGTTATCGCGCCAGTCTTTTGGGGCTAGAGGGGTGCTGGATGCGGGATGCTGTGCCTGATGAAGGCTGCCGAGCCGAAGCCCATGCCAGGGGCAAAGGGAGGCAGGACCGGCGCTGCAGCTCTCCCCAGCTCTGCCCTAAATCAGAGATGCTCCCGCGGAGGTAGAAGCCAGACAGTCTGCAGCGGCTATTAATAATTCAGTCCCAATTTGTCCCATCTAGGAGAGCATGAAGACCAGCCAAGCCTCCCCTCCTTGCAGGCAGGGTTTGAGATACTGCCCTGAGCAGGCAGAGCCTCCTTCCGCCTCCCCGTCCCTCCCCGGTGCTGGTTGCAGCTATCGATCCCACACCGGCAGGGTCTGGAGCTGGAAATGCCTCTGCTTCGCTGCGGGGTGCGGAGCGATCGGATAGCCTTGGGAGAGGGTTGCATCAGTGCTCCCCCTCGCCCTTCGGCTCTAGGGTTCAGTTACCGGCATCGATCACTTGGGGACTTTTGCTTTGTGTTTCTTGGTGTGTCTCGGCTTGATGCAATTAGGGCTGGATCCTGCTCTCTGCTGTGCTGGTGGGAGCGTAAAATAACCCCTGGCTGAGTCAACACAGTTGAGGGACTCGTGCTCATGCAAGCCTGGTTTTTGCACATGGGGTGGCTGGACTGAAAAGCTCCTTTTCCTCGCCTCATCCAGCCATCCCTTCCCAGGACAAAGTGCATCCCGATGCTTCTCTGTGCACCCTTGAGTCAGGCCGGCTGCAGCCACCGCTGCGGTCAGAGGGGAGAGCAAAGCACCAAAGTCTTGAATGCCCTGCAAATGCTCTCTCTGAATTTTCCCTGAAGTATTTTCTTGCAGCTAGTGTATGTTTTAATTGAATTTTGCCGTTTGAAAAATACATGAACCTCTGTAATGGAGGGAGAAAACATTCCTCCTATAGGAAGATAAAGATGCATTTAAAAAACCCCAGAAAGCTGCCTGATTATGTATTGACCTGAGAGACAAAGCGAATCCAATGGAGCCAGCCTGGCCCCTTAGGAAAACTTGAGGCTGTTCGTTATGTCCCAGGATGAGCTCACTGCCTGGTTAACTCCATCCTCGCCACTTGTGCGTGCCTGCGAGCCAGCAGCGCTCGTCTGCTGGAGTGAAGCCTTCGGTGAAGATGGCACGTGGCGGGTCTGCATGTTTTCCATGAAAACATGGACCGCAGGGTTTTCTCCTTTTATACGGTAGGAGGAATTAAAAAAGCTGCACGGAAGAAGGCTTTAATAACAGTTTTAATAATTTTCTTTTGATCTCAGCTTTCTTACTTCATTTCTAAGCTCTGGACAGTTAGATCAGTCTGTCCATCTGAGCTAAGCAAATGCAAAACAAGGGGGAGAAGACTACAACTCCTTTGTAGTTACCAGGAGCTTGATTTTTTGAGCTCCCTTGCGAGAGGGTTGATTTGTAGGTACGCAAACAAGGTAGAAAAGATTAAACCCTAATAGTCCTGTTGAAATCAGCTCAGTACTGAGCAAATGGTTTAGGTCTTCTTGCAGCCTCATGTGCGCTCCTGTCAAGGAGTTTGGACGATCTGGAGAGCTCAGGAGAGGTTTCCATCAGCTCTCGGCATGGGATGGAGGAGGGCTGGCCGTTTCCATCCCTGCAGCAGGATCCCGACAAACACGAGCAATAAAGCAGCATTTTTGTACTTCCCTGTCAAGCCTAAATCCCACTGAGCAAGGGATCCCTCGGCCGAGCTTTGAGTTCACGGGGACGTCAGAGAAGCAAGGAGTTTGCCTGCAAAAGAACGGAAATCCCCCAGCAAGAGCTGCCACGTGAATTTTGGGAAACAGACCTTCTTTTCCAGAAATCTTGCCCACATGATGCTTTTTCGCATTGAAACCACAAATAATGCAGATTTCCCCCTGCGTCTAGCGCACAGCTTCCTTGGGCCCCAGACATACTTTTGCTCAAAGAGTCTGTTACCTATTTTTATCGAAGAAGAGCCTGTTTCTCATATGGGAATGCAAGAGAAAACGGGAACAAGGATGGTGAGTCCCTCATCTGGTTCCAGCTCACCCTTTGCACTACCGCTGCGCTCAGAGAAAGCTGGATGGAGGTGAAGGACTCAGAAATGAAACGGGTTTCTTGTGGCATCGGGTGCCATCCCTGCAATTACAGGCATCGTGCTTATGACTCCCGAACAGACCCGTCTCCATTCAGAAATATTTCTGGTGGTATGTAAACTTGCTCTAATTTCCAGCCTAATTTTTAAGCGGTTTGTCCCACTTGTTCTCCTGCCAAAGCGGTCCATTAACCTAGACACCACTCAAGCCTTGCCTGGTTTTAATTTTGCTTCGTTTCTTCCCGAGACCATCAGGTGCCACAGATTTTGCTGAGAGTTCACCCCTTTTTGGCTAAACCGGCCCTGAGCATCGGATTTGCAGCAGAAGCTCCTCACGCATGCAAAGCCAGGCCAGAGTCGCTGTTGGCGTTCCTAAAAAGCCAAGTTCTTCCTTTCAAATCAGTTAATTCCAGCTTATAGATTAGCCGGAGCTGATAAAATTGGCATTACGAACCGCTGACAGGTATTATCCCTTCTCCTGTCAGCCCTGGCCAAATCACAAGAGATCTGCAAAGATTTACAGAAATCTGTTTGGTTGCAATTTTTCCCTGCCTCCTGCCAGCTCTTCTTGCCAGTTTGACCACTTGCCCGGTCATCCTCCGAGAAGAGTGAGTCAGCTGGGCAAAAAATTAATAAATAAAATATCCCAAGCCTGTCCCAGCATGGACTCCCTGCCCCAACCCAAACCGGACCCTTGGGTCTCGAGAGCTGGTTTATACCACCCCCCGCCATCACCCCTCTGGCTCTTCCCAGCCCCATCCTTGCCGAAACACCCTCCCCCAGTTCAGCTTGGATGGCCAAGTGCACTAAAATGAGATTTAGAGGTTGTAACCATCCTCAAAAGTCCCTCTGCGCTTGCGTGTGCTGGTGTTCAGAGAGCTCCGGCCACCTCCATCATCCCGGGATGCGTCGCTCCTTCTCCCCTGCTCGTCCATCGATGGCAGAAGAAACCCAGACGGGCACCTTCGAGCTGATGTGCAACTTTTAATCAGCTCAGACAAGACGAGAGGGGTACCATGCTCTTGCAGACAACAGCCTTTGTCCGGTGGGCTCGTTACGGGACGGAGGACACCATGGGAGGCAACGAAGGAGCGATGCGAGAGGATCTGTTTAATTCCTCCCCCCTCTGATCATCCCCAGCCTCCTCCCCCAGCTGTGATGAATCCATAGGGAAGGATCCAGCCTTATTTTGACTGTGGTTTCCAGGATGGTGTCTCTGTCTGGGAAAGATTTATGGCAGCGCTTACGGCAGGAGGAGAAGAGTGATTAGATCGGGCCCCGTCTATTTGTCGTGGAGAAAGACCCACTTTACAAGGAAATAAACTCAAGCAATTAACTGGGGAATTAAGATTTAGCGCACGCTACGAGCAGCAGGCATGTATAAAGGAGACAGCTGTTAAATTTAGTATGTGACAAAGTCATGCGAACACTAACTGGATTACTTGCATTTATTTGGGAATACTTATGTATTTTATTATTATGCAACGTATAGATCACCATAATTCTGCTTTTCACTCCGACGGCGCCTCTCCTCCAAGCATCTTAGAGAGCATTACAAACAATTAAGCCTGCCTGCGCCTCTGCGTAGTGCTCGGTTATATCCGCTTTGTGGGTATTGAATATATTTTAGATAGGAGATGGCTTAATTAATGGGATTGATTTTTAACTCTTTCTGGGCCGAAGCCCCACGTTGCTGCTCTTCCTGGGCTGATCCTGGAGTCCACAGGGATGGACTAGTCTAGAAGTCATTGGAGCGAGTTTTCCAGGGATGGAAATCCATCCATCCCCCAGGGATGGTGATTTTGACCCATTTTGGTGAAAAAAGGGGAGGTGATGAATGCTGGAGAAGGGAGCGTGGCTTGGGTGGTGGCTCCACGTATGCTCTTCCAGCGCAACCTCCCGCTCTGCAGACACCTTCGTGTGTCCCCAGGACCCTTGGAAGTGGCACAAGCTGCTTTTCAGCGCTTCCAGCCTCCTTCCCTGGCAAGAAGTGACAGATAACTGCCTCCAGTTGCATCTCTGGGGAGGAGTTTAGGGAGGCAGCATGTAATCCTGCCTGCTGAGTTTGGTCCAGACACTATCAGACGTTATTAATCCTTTGTATCAGGCCAGCGGGGACCGGCAGCCTGCTGTATAAATGTGCTGCAGTATGGGAGGGACGGTCCCTTCCCTGAACAGTTTCCAGTTCAAGGAGATGGCGGAGGGATAAACGGATGGAGGATCTTCAGGAGCCGACGTCCAGACCACCGAGAAGCTCCTGTGGAAGATGCCAGCCGTTTTAACACCCTCAAAGAGTCAGCATCTTAATTTTAAGCCTCGGGTGGCAGCGTTCTTGGCACTGGGGTGGTTTAATTGGCGGGTCTGATGCCTCAGCCTTTCCCACCGACCACGTTTGCGCCAAAAACAGGAGCAGTTTGCACCTCCTCTCCCAGCAGTTTGCTGTAGCTCCTGCTCAGAGCATCCCTGCTCCTCCTAAAAGAGCCGAGCTGGGATAACTGCCAGGGGATGGGGCTGTAACATGCTTGTCCACTCTTCCAACCCTGCAGGAGTGTGGAGCAGAGTAAGCGCTGGATCCAGGGTGGGTAAAAAAACATTTAAAACCAATTTTTGGTTGCATAGGTCATGGGGGGCCTGCAGCAGCACCGCCGCGGCCCCTCCACCACCTTCGATAGCTCCGGGAGAACGCGTCGTATCCGCTCCCTTGGCTACTCCAAAGCAGCCAATTTATATAAATAAAGCAGTTATTAGAGCAAAGACAACTTGTCAGCACTTGAAAACAAGTGACAGGTCGGCTCCGGGGGCAGGGACCAGGCGTCTCGCCCCAGCTCAAAGAGGTGACAGCACACAGACGCACACACGCCCGGTTTTGTATCCCCGGCTTGTGCTGCACGATGCAACGCCAGGCACATTACTAGCCCTATTTTCCATTTATAGGAGCCTGTCAGAAATGGCACTCCTCTCCGAGCAGATGTCGAAAAATTAGAGGGAATTCAGAGAGCGGCAGAAAAAAAAAAATGATTAAAGGAGATGGAGGGTCTGATTTTGGAGGGAAAAGAAATCAGCTGAGCTATTTATAACGCTGCCTGCACCAGGGTGGGTAGGAACAGGCTTTTTTTTTCAAGTGCCTCGATAGCTCAGCTAAGGGGAAGGGGCAAACCAGCCTCCGAAGGATGCTGACAGGAACACTGCAGAGGGGCTGCGTGAGAGGGTGTAAATCCTGAGCGATGGGATGAAATACCAAACGTGAGTGTCTGGGGAATCGCCGGTAATGGGTGAGTGCAGGGGACGGTCACTCATCCAGAGTGAAAAAAAAAAAAAAAGCCCTGATAAAGACGTGTTAAGGGGTGGTAGAGGCGGTACCGATGGCAAGCCCCCGCTCCTACCTCTGCTCTTGGTGACAAGCCGCGCTTGTATTTACATCCAGTGTTTTACACAAAACGTGTGGTGGCGGGGGTGGAAATCGTCACTTTTTCATCCAAAAGCAAATGTTTTTGGTTTAAAAAAAACCCACCGGCTTTAAATTCAGGCCTTCAGCCCCAGAGGCTCACGGGAGGTGCATGCAGAGATTGCTGCAGCTGTCTGCCGGGCTGGGGTCCCCTGCAGAGGGCTGCGTGATGGGGGGGACCAGCCTGCTTCGGGGTGATGCATCCCCGGGGGAACAAAGCATCTTGTCCCTGTTTCCAAATCGCCTGGGCAATTTGCAGACTGAGAAGCAGTTCGTGAACATGTTACCAATGTCACATCACCCCGTTCCCCAATGAGCCCCAGCTCCCGGCAGCGGCTCCTCCATCGCGGCCAAAGGGGGTCGGAGCAAAGGGGTTTCGTGGGGGCAATTTGGGTTTCTCCGTGCCTCGGTCTGCGGAAGGAAGCTGCCTCACGCGGTCCTTGTCTCTCTGGTTGCCTTGCAGGACCTCTCACTCCAGGGCCAAGGCGGAGGCGGCTGTGACGGCGGCGCAGAAAGCTCAGGAGGAAGCGCGGATCGCCAGGATCACTGCCAAAGAGTTTTCGCCTTCCTTCCAGCACAGGGAAAACGGTCAGTGCGTGCCGCCGCGCCAGCCGGCCCCGCGGACACGACTTTCGCCCCGTGCCGCTCTCTGCCCCGCTTGGCCCCGCAGAGACCCAGAACCCCCCAAAAATGAGCCCTGCTCAGAGGCTCAGTCTCTGCCCGCAGCTCCTGGTCCTCACCGGGACCCTTGGGGTGGGAAACCACCCTGTAACACCAGCTTTCGGAGGATTTAGCACAAGGCTTTCAATATTCAACACTTCCACCCTGTGCAGTCCTGTCATTACAGGGAGCTCCTCTTTTCACACCAAAACACCCCCATTTTTTTAATGCGTAGTCCTTGATGGTTTCACAGAAAAAACCCAACAAGAGCTCCCAAAGCAAAATGCAAACAGAAATGATCCCAGAAGCGGTCACTGATTTTACCTCCGTGGCTTTTAGAGCCTCGTTCATGATTTCTTTTGAACGCTTGGGCTTGCAGAGCTGGGGCAGCATGCGTTGGTGCCTAATCCTTCACTTGGATGTGCAAACCAGTTGCGTGTGTGCACAAAGGTGTCAGAGAAATGCACGTTTGAGGTTTGCCTGGTGGCTCTTCCTTCCCTCCATCATCTTTGACATTTCTTCCTGGTTTGTCCAAATTTTTGCTCGTTGACAAGAGGCTCGGGCTCAGCAAAGGCTCAGGGAGGAGGAAGACGAAGCGAAGCCGCGGTCGGGCAGGGCTCTGCAACCGGCAGGCGCACGGGGAGGATTCGCCCCGCGAAGGCTGCGCCTATCCGGGAGCGAGAGGGGCTGCTGCGAGTGGGAGCAGAAAGCTCCAAGTCCCCACAGCAATAATTAACATAGTAATTAATATATGTGAATGGTTTTATTCAAAAGTTTTCCTGCACCGAACTCTCCTTAGGAGGCGTCTATCATTATTTTCTCCCCCTTACAGCTCTCTAACTGAAGATTACTCATTCGGCTTAATTGCTCCAGGGGCTGGTGCTGGTGACTCATGTCGGCGGTGCCGTTCCCTGAGGCCGGGGAAAAGGGATCAGTGCATCTTTTGGACCAGCCGGCCCATGCACGAGTCCTCACTTAACTGTGGCGCAGAGGCTGCGGGGGCAGCTGGGGGCATCCCACAGCTCAGCAGCAATGAGCCAGACGGGGTTTGAGGTCTGGCTCCGGCCATGAGCCTGCCTGAGCTGGGGTGGTGTGCGTAGCAAACGCCCATCCGAGACACGGCCACGTGCGGATGGGAATTTTTGGGGGGCGTAGGGGATGCAGAGCCCCTTGCAGCTGAGCCCCCTGCAGCTCTCTGCTCGCTGGAAGAAGGCACAGCCCTGTTCAAACACCCCATAGCATTTCTCTTCCTGCAGAGGTCCAATTTGTGTATCGGAGATCTGAGCTTTTTGCAGGGCTGCGTGGTCCCAAGGGCTTCTTCAGCCCTGAGATATTCCTCATCTCCATTTCCTCTTGCCAAGAGACTTTGCTGTTTTAAATCACCTCTTGAAAAGATATTTTTAGGTAATACATTTTTTACTAGCTTCTAGACGGGGGACATGGTGCTTGACTTGTGTTGGGGCTTGTGTTTCTGGTGCTCACGTCTGGGTGGGTTGTGTGTGAGTGAAGGGGGAGGGAAGGAATTTCCACTTAGAGCACATTAAAAAACAAACACACCATCCAAGATGTGTCGGGAAACCTGGGAGCGCCCGCGGACCAAGTCAGGCAGATAATAGCTGCGAGCAGCCGCGCCACCCCACAGACCCCGTAACCTCAGGCTG
>NW_008824673.1:586864-596024 GCF_000699105.1 Pygoscelis adeliae | reverse complement strand
GGCTGCCTGGGAGGAGCTGCAGCACGGGCAGGGCGAGCTGCCGCCACGCTGCATGGCGTTGCACGGGCTGTCCGGGCCCACCTTGCATAGTGTCAGGGGTGCTCCATGTGCCCCCCCTTGCACAGCGCTGTGGGTGCTCCATGTGCCCACTTTGCACAGTGTTGTGGGTGCTGCGTCCCACCCACCTTCACAGCATCGCAGGGGTTTTCATGCCCACCTCAACATCAGCCCCGCAGGCATCCTGGCCCAGAGCGGCAGGCAACGGCGCCGGCTCCAGCAACCCCAGACACGCCACAGCAGTGCCACAAGGCCTTTACCCAGAAAAACCAAAAATATCCCTGCTCAGTACCCTGCACCGCCCTCTCCCCTGTGGTTTTCCATCTCCGTCTGCTGGGGGGATCTTCCACGTCCCCCATCACGCTCGCTGCGGTTGTGCCTCCCCGGTCCCTGGCTCTGCCGGACGCCCCTGGCCATGGCTGCCAGCGGGGTCAGCTGATGGGCTGGACGGTGCTGGTGAAGTGACTCCCCCAAGGTGATGGTGCATGTCAGTGGCAGAGGCAGGAGCTCAGCACCGCTTCCGAATCCCATACGTGGGTCCTCAGGGGCACCGCAGCACCCAGGGGCACGTGCTTGGCTTTGAAGATGCTGCGGCCGGGCACGGCTGCCTCAATCCTGCTGGAAATCCAGATTTGGTGCTCTGCATCCTCCTTCGTGCTCTCACAACTGTTCTTCCAGGAACATCACGTGCTCAGCAACTAATTTTAGCTCAGAATAATTGTTGCACATCCTCGGGTGTCGAAAGCCGGCAAGACGGCACCGTGCATCTGTCGAGTTCCTCTGCAAGGAAACGCCTGCGTCCTCGCAGGGCTCCGGGGCTGGAGGGGCAGCCGTGCCCCAGCATTGCTGGCCCCCGCTTATCTGTAAGCCCCAGCCAGGGGCTGCAAAACTCAGGGGATTAACCCACGGAGAGGAGGAATTAGCTCAGCTCGTTGCAGGTCCACGTGGGAAAGATTTAGGACTAGAGGGTTCTTAATAATGTGGTCCCCGGTGTGGGTCTCCGGGGTGAGGATGCTGGAGCATCACTGGGCTTTCTCGCCTCTGTCGTGGGGCTCTGGGGACCGGGGAAGACTGGGGTTGGAGCTAAGGTGCAGGAGCAGCGGGGGTAGCGAGGCTGTGTCTGGTTGTGCCGTTGGAGATTGGCTTTGGGGTCATCGGAGCTGGTGGGAAGCTTTCAAGTCCCTGCACCTCCAGCCTGAGATGAACAGGGACACCCCAAGGCCTGGGTGAGCCCGTTTTGATAGCTGTCTTTACAGCTTTCTCATGTGAAGCTGTTTATCCCCCCCCGCCGCCTCAGTTTCCCTTCTGTGATATTGGAAGGTGGCTGGAATGGGAACGTCTCAACAACAGCCACAAAATCAGTCTGTATTTTTCCTGAGACGGTTATTCTGCATGAAAATGGAGGGGGTGAACTCCACCTTTCTCCTTCATCACAATTGCCCACCAGTACAAGGATTGCTCAAGGGCCCCAAATAAATCCCGGGAGGTTCAGTCTCCCACAGACAAAGAGGGACACAGGGAACAGACTGAAACTGAACTATCTGAGTATTGTCCCAAAACACGAACAGATTTTTCTGTGGTGAATAATACAAAAAAAATTGACAATCATTAGAAGACCAATTTCCCATCGAGAAATTGCTTCTGTAGGAAATTTCCAAGCAGCCTTGTTACTGTTTACCTCCCCTGCAAGTGCTTCGATGGGGACATCCGTCCCCATGCTCCCAGCATCCCCCGCACGTATCCGGACCACGGCGTGGTGGGACGCGGGGATGGCTGCAGGCAAAGGCACGTCCCAGCACCAGCAGTTTCCCAAGAAGATGCGATAGAGAAAATTACTCAGCAGAAGTGAAGAGATTAGAGCAGGAGCTTCAGAGCATTTATTTTTAAACCGTGGTAAAAAATTGAGTTCTTCCTTTTTGAGGCTCATTTCTTGTCTAGCCATAGCAATTGCAATTAGATGCATTTCAGGGGCATTAGGCAGTTAATATATTTATCAAATTATTAACGTAATTTAGCATGGCTTTAGCTGGGAACAACTATGCCTTGAGAGGGTAAAATGAGAATTAACCACTATTAGCTTGCACCCTCTTGAAATAATTTCGTGTTTCATCGATGATTAATAAGTTGCAGTTTTTTCTAAATGTCCGGAGAAGCGACATGTTTCTTGCCAGCTGGTCACCTCCAGCAGAAGACACTCGGCCACTCTTAAAGTCCCTGTCCCCAGGAGACGTCGTCTGGGGTGTCCTCTGGGCTTAAAGGGAACGAAGTGCATTCAGCATGGTAAAGATAAGATGGTCTTATCTTTAAAGATACGGTGTATATTGTATTCATGTAGCCCTGAACACGCTACCTTGCTCCTGCCTAAATGCGTGAGGCACGACCGCCCGTGTGTTCTCCATAACATCCAGCAAGGGGGGGCTGAGTGGGGAAATGTCCGTGCCCTCCGTGTCTGTACGGGGCAGGAAAGCTGTTCCGTATATGGTTTGTGGGGTTTTTTTTTCTTAATGGGCGGCTTGCACATCTGCCCAGATGAGACCATCTCCCTGTGAAAGCTTCGAGGTGAGATTCCCCTTCTGAAACCATGCAGCTGCGAAGCCAGTGTGTTTCCTGTCCAGGGAGGGGTGTGAAGGCTGTCGGCAGTGAGCCGGGCACGGGGTGATCCCAGCAGCGCCCGGGATCACACATGAGCACAGGGCATGGGGTGAGCCCTGGGCTGCCACCCGGCTGCATCTCAGATTTCCCTTCTCATGCCTGCAAACTGGGTTCGGAGCTGATGGGAAAAGGTGGTCAGATGGATACCCCAAAAAAGGTCAATGGGCAGGGACATAACCCCCTTAGCGGGGTTAGAGTGGCGCGGGAATGGTGCTGTGGAGCAATGCAGGCTGCTTTCGAGCGGGGCTGCAAGCTGCTGCATCCCTGCGACCCACCAGGGAAAGCAGGGCCGTAGGCAGAGCACAGGCAGGGCCCGAGCGCCTGCTCCTCTGCCTGCGCAGGGCTCCCAGCAGCTCTGCACCGTAAGTGGCTTCCCCACATCGCTGGGGCTGCAAAACTATTGCAAGTCCTTTTACTTGTAATACATACACACGGTCCTTCACACATGTCCCCAAGCAGGCAGGGTGCCCGCCAGCAGCAGGGGCGGCGAGAACTGCGAGTGCTAAAGGAGCAGCCGCTGTTGAGCCTGCTTGAATCAGCTGGAAACGAGAGCCACGGTGGTGCCAGGTGGCTTCTAAAAGGGTTGGTAGCACTTGGGTTTACAGCAGTGGAGAAACACAACCTCAGCGCAGAATGCCCCTGTCTTGACAACACTGGCAGCTGATGCCAAACCATCTCCCATGCCGGGCTGCAGCCGCTTGCACCCTGCTGCTCTGCGGGTGCTGGGGTGATAGCAGGTTTGGTGCAAAACCAGTGACGCCTTTTCTCTTGGTCTAGTAGCAGAAGCTACTTATTGTGCTACGCTGCTGCTGTCCTGATCTTGCCCCGCAGTTCCCCTGCCGTCCAACACTCTCAGCCCTATTCTTTGACATGAAAAACCTGGTGGGCGCCTACAGAATAGAAATAACCCTGTTGCATTTCTCTCTCCCTGTCTCTTTTCTCTTGACTACACAAAAAGGGCTCGAATGCCAGAGACCGAAGCGCCAGAACTCGAGCGATGACATTGAGGTCCTCTCCACCGGGACGCCTCTCCAACAAGAGAGCCCCGAGCTGTACCGCAAAGGGACCACCCCGTCCGACCTGACTCCCGATGACAGCCCGCTGCAGAGCTTCCCTGCCAGTCCCTCCTCCACGCCGCCCCTGGGTCCTGCCTGCAGGAACAAGAGCGCTCACTTCTCCAGGCAGGTCTCGGTGGATGAAGAGAGGGGTGGGGAGATCCAGATGTTGCTGGAGGGACGCGGCGGGGATTACTTGCGCCCCAACAGCTGGAGCGAAGAGAAGGTCGGCGGGACTCGCGGCGTGAGAAGCGGGACGCTGCGCAGCGGTCAGCTGGGGTCAGCCTCCGTCCCTGAAGACTACAGAGGTCGGAGCGGAGGACACAAACATTCGGCCTCCAACCACAAGCAAAGAGAGAGGTGGACAGATTCCCCAGCCACGGTTTCATGGACTTCCCACCACAGGTCCCACAACCACAGCTCAGGGAGCTCCAAACTGCTTGAGCTAGATGAGGAGAAGATGAGCAATTATGAGATGGAGATGAAGCCCCTCATGAGGATGGATTCTTATATGCAAGAGATTCACACCCAAAAAAGACACTATAGCAAAGGGGGACCCTGCAGGAGCATGGCTGACGACCACCGCGGGGAAGACCGGGGCTTCGGGGTTCAGAGACTGAGGTCTAAGTCCCAGAACAAAGAGAATTTCAGGCCAGCTTCCTCTGCTGAGCCCACGGTGCAGAAACTGGAAAACCTGAGATTCGGGGACAAAGCTGAGCCTCGGCTACTAAGGTGGGACTTAACCTTCTCCCCGCCACAGAAATCCTTACCTGTTGCACTAGAATCTGAAGAGGACAATGGGGATGCGCTCAAATCCAGTACGGTAAGTAGGCAAAATTGTGTGTTGAAATCTGGCCGAGAAACCCGGTGCAGAGCTGTCGTGGCGCTGCAGCGGAGTGGAAAGGGAGGTTGCTCTGCTGGCAGGGTTGACCCCCGAATTACCGTGGGTTTGTGCCTTGAATCCCCCCTTCTCCTTTCTCCCATCCTGCATAATAGCGTGTGCTAGAAGTTGGTGTGGGGTTTTCTCCGCAGACTGTCTTGGTGGGAACAGCAGGTTTTTCACTGGAGGATGTGAGCCGCAAGTTTGAGTTTGTTTTGCAGCCCAGCCCCGGGGCCAGCAATAAAAATACATTATTGCTGGGATTTTGAGCATTCACCTGGTGGAAAAGCTGCAGGATTAGGCAAGGCGTTGGTGATGCTTCCTTGTGGTTAGGTTATGGCAACAGAGCTTCACATTGGCCCAAGAGTGTGGCAGGACCCTGTTGCAACATCAGTGCTGAAATCCCGGTAGCTGGGCATTGCGTCAACCTGCAGCGGCTCTCCATCACTCTGCTGCTACGTGACGGCGCTGCCTGTTGAAGCGGTGGCCTTGTCACCGCGTTGTACTGGAGACCTGACCCAGGTGGAGGGGGGAACCGTGGTCGTGGAGCAGGGGACATTGCAAAGGGGTTGCATTCCTGAGCTGACCCTTGCTCAGGTTTTCCTGTACTGATCTGCACGGTTCAATACAGCTCGTGTTTTTTGGTGTGCGGATGGATGCCACTGAGCCAGGAGGGGGTACAAGCCCCTCAGTGGGGGGACGCAATGCAAAAGGGTCTTGGCAAACTGCAGTCAAGAGGATGCAATTCAGGAAGGATACCTAGACAGGGAAAGCAACAGGCAAGTACAGCAAGGGTAGTGGGCTATTAGAGCTCTGCAAATCAGGATGATAGAGCAGATTACAGCCAAACGTCAGTCTGTACTATCACTCTACTGTGAAGAGCACAAGTAAGCAGAAGCAGAAGCAGAAGCATAGCTTGTGGGACTTGGAGGATAACCCCTCGTGAGACATCCAGTCCTGGGCTCCTCATTTCAGGAGAGATGAGGAGACGTTGGGCATTAACAACTGGCTGCTGGGAAGAGCTGGAGGTGTTCAGGCTAGAGAAGAGGAGGCAGAGCGATCTTCAAACACATAAAATGGCTGCTGCAAAGTGGAAGGGAATAATCTGTTCTCGATGAACAGAATTAATGGGCTTAAATTCAAGCATTAGAGGCAGTGGTTAGCCATTAGCCATTCCTAGTGAGTTGAGTGCTGGAATAAATTGCCTAGGGAGGCTGTGGTGGCTGGGAGGGAGGAGGTGGTCTAAAACCTGGTTGGACATCTGCAGCTCAGATATAGCTTGGATAGAGCTGAACCTGCCTTGGCAGAAGGCTAAGCTGTGTGATTTTCAGGTCCTTTCCAGCCCTGGTTTTTGATCATTCCTGGACTTACCATTGAGAGCAGCCTCCTCACTTATTCTCCCCGTTGGTTTGGCATTGCTAGGGGAGGTCTGAGGGAGTAGTGGGGAAGCCAACGCCGCTCCGAATTCCCCCTTGTCGCATCAGTGCCAAACACAGGGCAGGGCTGGAGGGGTCTCCTGCTGCTGGATGTCCCACAGCCCAGGCCAGACCTGCACAAGAGAAATGGAAAATCTGCAACTCTCAGGTGGCGACATTTCAGGCTCCGGCAGAAGAAAGGAGCTAAATCACCCTGTCAGGGTAGCAGAAGATGATGCTGGGTTGTTTGGGAGACAGGGATCATGGAACTGAAATTACATTTCTCAGTCACGCCGAAAGTTTGGGCTAGCAGCATCATGGTCTGTACTATATGATTACTGTGGCCATACCTACAGCATCCCTGCTCCTCCAGCCGCCTGCCGACAGCTCTGCCAGTAGAGCAAAGGTGTCGGCACCTGCAGCCAAGGGATGAGAGCGAACGGGTGGGAGAGAGGAGGGAGCGGTGACATCTGCAGCCTGTGAGCAGCCGGGATGCAGGAAGGACTAAACTACAGATCTGCCACAGTTACCCTGCTGTGGCTGTGGATAAATCACCCCCCCACACACCCCCCCCTGTAGCTTTCTGGCTTCCTATTCATCTTGCAAGCTTCGGCGCAGGCTCGAAAGCACCCACACAGCATTTAAGAAGAGCTGAACACAGTGTGTTTGCCGGTGGACTGCACCGTAGGACACATCTTGCCAGTCCAGAAAAAAAAGCGAGCTCCAAGTTGAAGCCAGCCCTGAGCACACACCAGTGAGCAAACAAGTGGGCGCCGAGTCCAGACCGGGCTGTCCTTACCTGCTAGTCTAGATGCCTGTGAAGCACTAGAGAAACGACAGGCAGCATTAGGAGCCTGACAGGCTTTCAGAGAGGAAAAGCAGCAGCAGTAATCGCATGGACATCGACACTGTTGAAGTCTGTGGGACTCGCAGGTGGTCCAGCACCTTTGATAACGTGACCTCACGCGGCGGCAGGGAGCTGGGAGAGACACGGGTCCCAAAGGAGGAATGAAACCGTCATTTCTCCTCGCTGAGAGCCAGGCATTCCTCGGGGAGATCGCTGGCACAAGCGGTCCTGGTGTCTCGCCCCCACCCAGCCCAAGTTAGACGCGCCGCCGAGGCTCCCACCTCGCAGGCAGACCCCAGGCTGCACGCCAGAGCCATCATACATAAACATCCCGCCCGGGGAGGAGGGCTTGAGCTGCAACGCTGGAGGTAGATAGCCACTAATGCAACAAAACATTAATGGCTATTTTGAGTGAATCCCGGGCAATAAGGAAGGGGCACAGCCTGCATGGAAAGGCGCACAGAAAAGCCATTAGGATGCACATCATACTTTTTTAAGTGCTGTAGCTGTGAAGCAGCATGTTCAGTTTTCTCACATTCATAACCGAGGGTGGAACAGATGGCGAAGGTTTGGGAGGAAGCTAATGTAATACAGAGGAAGAGATAATATGTGGATTTAAATAACCTACAATGCCAGCAACAATTTGTTCTAGCAAGAACTGCACTGTGCTAGCAGGGTTTTGTTCCATGTGGCCTGGCAGGGAAGAGGGTCATCGGACAGGAGCAGGGGAAGGAGGTGTAGGAGAGAAATGGGAGGTGCAGTGATTTGTGTTCCAACCTCCTGCCCAACGCCGTGACCTTGCCTGCACCTGGTATCAAGGATCTCAAAGCACTTCAAACTTCGGCGAGCGTAGTGAGTCCCTGAGGAAGAGGAGGGGAAAGCTAAGGGGGAAGGATTTATCCCACGGTCCCCACATCCACCTCCCTCTGTGCATGCTCAGTGACACAGGGCACTTGCATGCTTCGTCCTGCAAAAAGCACTGCATCCTGCTCACGCTCCAGATCTTTTCACGCAGAATTAAGGCCCCCCAACTTCCCCAAAGCCCCATTTCTCACGCTAGCCTGAAATACCCCTCCCCTTCCAACTCCCAGCAGCTTGCCTCCAGCGTGCAGGCGAACCACAGCTCCCGGGAAGGGCTGGCTGTGCGCACGCGTGTGCGTGCACGCGTGTGTGCCCACGCCGTTTCAGCTTGCATGACAGCCCGCTTCCCTGTGATCCACAGCACTGCCATCTGTGAAGCTGCTCACTGAAAAGGGCATTTCTCATCTCCCAGACAGCTGGGCTGTTTCAGAAAGGTGCCTGCCAATGAACAGGAAGGATGCTCTTAGCTGAGGAGGGCTATTTTTGCCCTACCTAGAGTATCCCTGCGCAGAACTGAGGTCACCCTCATAGGTTAGCTTGTTTTAAAAATAATCTGCCATAAACCAGCTCTACACACGCCATCAGTGAGCCCGGTGGGTTGGCTCTGCGTTGGAGTGCCAGCTCCAGCTTCGGGAGCAAGCACACCTCTGTCACTGCTCGCAGGAATGGGGTGGGGTTGCAGGTCTTGCAAAAACGCGGTCTTAAAATTATCACTTCTCTCCCCACACCTCTTGATTTCTGTCTTAGAAATGAGGCTGGAACAGTTCGGGGAGGGGGGGGAGAGTCCCTCGGTGTCCAACCTCTTGCAGTGTGTGCCCAGGTGGGGATGCAAACCTCTGTAGAGGAGTCAGGCATATAGGTTGCTATATGAGCTATAGAAAGTTTGTTCTTCTTGGTCATTTTTCACCAGTCCCTTAAAAAGAGGCTCCCAGAACCCTCCTTCATTGGGGCTGCACATCAGTAATTGAAAATTGCTCTTATAAAGGTCATTTCTTGAGGCCACCGCTCAATAACATGGATGAAATTCAGCGCTGCTTGGTGTTCGCTACCAGGGGACTTTGGGGGTTCAGGGTCATCAAGCCGGCACTCCAGTCATACAAACGCTTTAAAATTACATTTAAAGCCACCTGATCTTTCTGTGTCTCTGTGTGCACTGACCCCTGCACGCGCAGAACAAACTCGCGTCAATTGTCATCGTTCAGGCAGATGAAAACGGAAACCAACGCGCCAGGACCGGTGTCGGTGTTGTCGGATTAAGGGACTTATATGAACGTCACCATCCCTTCTGACCTTAAAGACCCACGAGGCACAAAGCTCAAGCCTGTGCCTGAATGCTTCACAGGTTCCTAGAGCCTTTGAGAAGATCTGAAACGGGAAAGGAAAAAAGTAATTT
>NW_008824673.1:576092-586811 GCF_000699105.1 Pygoscelis adeliae | reverse complement strand
CAGCAACCCTTTTATCCATCAGCACAGAACACATCACATTTTTAGGGTTGGGGGGAAAAAAAAAATATGTCTCCTTTTCTGCAGGTGCTGAACATCTGCAGCTTCTAAAAGGGAGAAGAAGTGTTTTAGGCACAGAGGTCCTCAGCATGCCTGTGAGAAGGGCCAGTGTTCAGGCACGAACGGAGCCTGATTCATCTGCCTGTCCTCATTTAGCAGGAGCAATCACAGGTATTTAGATGAAGACTTCTAGGGATACGTTGTGGTCTCACTAAAGGCACCCTGGAGATGTGAGTAGGCTCGAGACTCGGCCCTTTAAAATCCCCCTGTCTCATCTCACGAAGAAAGCCCGATGGTAGGGCAGCAGCCAAAAAAAACCCCACCCCAGCCACCCCTGACATTTTCTTTCATTGTCACATGCTGTCAGAGAAAATCTCAGTGATCTCAGCTGTTTGCTAACGGTACTGCTGCTTCTTGCAAACAAACCAACGGAAGCAGTTGCAGCAAACGGAGTTTGCAAGGCATCTGCTGGGTTAGGGATCTCAGAGAGACCCCCTTGTCGGCTCCAGGTACCCGCCGGGGAGGCGGGGAGGGATTCCAGCAGCTGCAGCATCTTCCTTGCTCGCTTTCCGCGCGAGGGGCATATTTTCTATCAAGATATTCTGAGCAGGCTTCGCTGTCGCTGGGGAAAGTGAGGAGGAGGCAGCCAATCTGCAGCCAGCGCAGGGCTCTGCCGGAGCGCGCCGTGCAGCCCGAGCCGGGGTCGAGGGAGGGTACCCCGGGCAGGGGGCTCAGCCCAGGCTTCGGTGGAGCAAGGTGGGGGGGACGGAGCGCAGCAACTTGCCCCAGAAATGGCACCTCCCTGCCGATGCAGGCGACGGACGCTCCCTTTTCTAGCGGCTGTGGGGTTATTCTTGAAGGGATTGACCTCAGGGTAGAGCGTTTTCTTCAGAAAAGTTAGGCACCTTTAGCCCTAAAGGGTGTAAAATGAGATAAAAATAACAGCTGGCTGTTTCCTCTGTCCCGAACGGGCACCCACTGTTTGAATGATGAAGCTTCACCTGCATCTCAGACCGGGCTCAATGCCGTGCACGGAGATGGTCCCGTCTATCTGCCTTCGGACCAGTCTGCTGGGAAAGGGGCCTGGGGACTTTTTTGTGGTTATCCTCCTTGGGACTAAACCCTGTGGCTTATCCCTGTGGTCCTCTCAGTCTTCCCACTTCAGGTTTTTCCATTATTTTCTTTTCCCCATCAGGAGCCTTCCCCAGGTCTCCTAATACAGGCGTGTCTGGGTTTTCCTTATTTCTCTCATCTCAACCAAACAGGTTCAAACCCCAATCCCAAATGGCTGTGGCATGTACACACGTCCATACAAGTATAAGCTATAATTACAAGGGAATAAGGAGGAGGATCAGTCCTGCAGACACCCGGTTGTCATCGCACCCTTCGAGATGAGCCAGGTCTGAGCATCGCCACAGGGGCTGCAGCGTGCGCGGGAAGAGCCGTCACATGCGCAAAGCAAACGGTTTGGGGTTGTTTCTTTTTAAAACTAATAATAATTGGAAACTGTTCTTCCTCTAATCTCTTTCATGTACAGACATCGCAGGCATTACTTGTAACAACATGAGGTAAATAATGTTCAGAGAGAAATGTGATGCTTAACTTGACAGTGTCCTTTTAAAACCCTTTTAATCTCAGGGGCCCTTTGATGTACCTGAAGAGATCACCTGGCTGACTTTGCTCCCGTCATCCCAGATCCATTTTAGGGTCTTGACCCAACTCCACATCTTCTTCTAGCTTTGGTCAAATGCCAACTTTTGACCGCACGAGAACCAAAAATTTTAAACACAGACATACAGCTCCAAATATACAGCTCGCTCCTGGCTACACAGGCACCTGTAACGTGAGGACTGAACCAGAGGTGACAAAACAGTTCATTAAGAGACGCCATCTCGGGATAAATCCCTGCGTTCACTTTAGCCGCTTGCATTTTTCCTGCAGAAGCAGGTTTTTCCATACCACCCACTCAGATGCACACTGGTATCAAGTGCCCATTCCTCTTACACGGGCATCTCCTGGGCTCCCTTCCTCAAGTCACGGGAGATGTTGTAATACGCTGGAGAAAGCAAAGTGAATCCCTTATGTTTCTTTTGCTAAATGCTCCTTAACCGTTTCACAGCAGCCTGTTCCTGGCAATTACGTGACAATTCAGCACAAATGTCACGGAGCTGCTAAGTTTTCAGCACTTTCGGCAGTGCTGAGGCTGGAAAACAATGCATATATTTTTTTTTGCTGATCCAAGTCCTTAGTAATTACACTTAATAGATCCCGGAGGGATTCCTAGGTAACCTGCACTATGGTTTCCATGGCAGAGAGACAGAGCTTGTACCCTGCGATAACAGATAATAATGGACTGTTAATGCTTAATTAATTATGCTACAATTGTATTTGTAAACCAGCTGGCCCTTGTATTCCCAGTAAGACTCTTGAGTTGCTACACAACAGTTAAAGGATAAAAACAAACAAGACGGAGGGGCAGAAATGGTGGTGCTCGGCTGCGGCCACCATCAGAGCTGCAGTGTGCCAAAAACCACAGACTGGAAAAAAACTTCACTCATTACTTCTACAGCTACGATTACTGTTGTTACCCCTGTGCCATAACAAGGGTTTATTCACATTTTAGTGTTTCCATGGGTTTGGGTCTATGTTCCAGCTCTCTAAAGTTTGGAGGAAATCTTAAAAGTCCTTGGAGACTATCCCTGTTTATACACAAGCAGCCTTTCGCCTAGCTAATACTGGTGTACATTGCCCATCCTTGGCAGGTGTTTTCCTCCTCATATGAAGGAGCCCAGGGGTCTTATTATAAAAAATAAAAACAAAAAATCCCAGCCCCAGAGCTGCCTCGTTTTGCTGATGAAATTTGCCATCACCGAGGATGCTGGATGATGCTTAGGCGCACCAGAGCTTGATTTAATTTTTCCTTTCCTGGAGCCAGGCTGGTAACCATTCTGGGTGGAATTCATCTCACGTCACTTGGTCTACAGACAGCCTAGATGGTTAGCGCAGACTAGATGTCTAACATTTAGACAGCTAAAATTGGGTGAGAGGACGCTGCCAACTGGCGTCTGCTTCCCAGTAAAGCAGGTTCTGGACTTGCGGGCACTGTGCTGGGAGGCAGCACGGCGTTTCGCAGCGGAGCCTCGTCTCCTGAATGACAGGCAGGTTAGTTTAAACAAATCTCTGCAGTTCCTGACGGCCTGCTTTAGCACTACTATTTCAGGGCTAAAGAGAGTGTTGTAGCTTTTAAAAAAAAGATAAAAAAGAAAAGCTTTGCAGGCTGCTTGCTGTCTGTGACACACAAACCCCAGGCTCGGAAAATCGGCTCGACCTCTGGCTTTCTAGCACCCCAGAGCCCATGATACCACTGGCCTTGGGGATTTTTCTGGGCTTTTCTAAATCTCAAGAAGGCCGAAGATGAGGTAAAGCACCACCGAACTACTAAAGCAACATGCAAAGTTGCAAATCAAGGGCTATTGCTCTTCTTTCTAAAGGTGGGTGGCTCACGATAGAGGGCTAGCGTGTGGCGTGAAGAGTTGTAAACGCTGCTAGTTCCAAAATGCTGGCTGTAGCTGCAGTAAAAGGGAGTTCACTGACCTATTGCCAGGCTGGGCTCAGCAAAACATTTCTTCCAAAGCACAAACCCATTAGTGATTCATCTTCTGCCTGGGCACTGAGCAGGAATCGCTTCTTAGGAACAGATGACACGTATCCCAGGACATCCTTGCCATCAAAGGGGAGAAGGGCAAGCATTTCCCCTGAGTAGAGGTTAAGGCACAAAGACCTTACAAGTTAGAAATAAGCCAGACATAAGCATTTAGAAGTGCAGCAGGATTCATAATTGGAGCTAAAACAGAAGCTTCAGAGTCGCAAAGCTGCTTATCCACCAGCTGCCACAGGCAGGACTCCAGCCCCTGCTAAGATACGCCGGCATCTCACCGGGGGGGGAGCAGCCATACCTGCCACTGCTGCATGGAGAGCCCTTGTTGGAGTTAGCACGGGGAAGAGGGTGTTAAAAAGAGGGAACTGTAAAAAGGAAGCAGAATTTGTAGGTTGTCAGACAGTCGGATTTGAGCTGCTCACTTTGCAGAGACCCCTCCCCTCCCAGGTCATCCTATTTCTGGGATGCTTTTGCTGGCAAATGTGGAAGACCCCGCATATGCGGTGGCAAAGTAAGCATTTTCTCCTACCTCTGCATTGAACAGAGGATGCAAGATGCAAATAGGTGCAGACTGAACCAGGGAGCTGAGCAAAACATTCGTGCATGGGAATCCAGTTGCTGCTGATGCAGGCGGGTAGGTGCATGTTGCTTAGTTTGTTGACTCCCCCCATTTTTCTAGACGAGGGCACGACTTTGATGTACTGGTGTATAAATAAAGGGCGTGCTCCCTTCTTGGACACCATCCCATCAGCATCCTCTGAACACAAGTACCAAAGGTTTGTGATTTCGGTCAGTTCAACAGGTCCATTCCAAAGTGTCTCTGTTTGTGAGGGTAAAGCTCAAACACCAGGGAATTAAGAGGCAGCCAGTCCTGCTCTACACTTTTTGTCAGGGAGGAGGAAGCAGCCTCCAGATTATCCCAGGCTCATGTCAGCTGGTATACAACTTTGCCTCCTTCATGGTATTGAAATGATCAAGTAGTCTGAGCAGAGCAGGGGCAGAAATGGTCGCTGCTGCTTTGGCAGGGGAAATCAAACGGCGAGTGGACCAAGGCTAATGCAAGTATGAGAGCAGTTAAGTCCTCCCTTGGCTGCGAGGTGGAGGAATCCAAATGCATTTTGTGTCTCTGTGGTGCCCTGCCAACAGAAACAATGACAGTGATAATCACTTGCAATCTGTTATTATATTAACACGAGCTCAAAAATCGTAAAACCCAATAATCTTTTGAAATGAAGCTAAGCCCCCCAAATGTAAATAACACACCGCATCGCAGTGCTTGGCGGCGGCAAGGCCGGGGGGGGGGCGGGGGGGAGTTCTGCCTTTGAAAGGCTTGGCGTGGTGCAGGCGGAGAGATTTGCTGGAAGCAGTCAGGCGTGGATACCTGGCTGCCAGGAGAGGCTCTCCGCAATCCCTCCATTTGGTTGGCTTCCTTTGACCCTGTTGCTAAGCTACAAATATGCCTTTCCAGCAAGCTCCAGCATCCTCTCTCCCACCCACTCCCAAATGCGAACTGAATCAGCCTGCTCAGAAGAGAAACGATCTCTGGCCAGCAAGGAGCTTTTTTTCTTTTTTTTTTTCCCAGCAGCACTGCAGAGTGGTACAAGGACTTGCTTAGAAAGGGTGCCCACCCCTGCCCCATGCCAACCCAACAGCCACAGGAGCTTTGTTACGAGGACAGGGGCATAGAGAAAAGCATTCCAGGCGATTAAAACTGGCGCAGCTCCATTGCAGCAAGAATAGACGAGGATACCAGCTCCTCCGAGAAATAGCTACCACCTACCTGCACACACGCTTGCTCACCCTGATGCCAGCCACGTTAACACTTTAGGACAGCAAATGTTCTATGGCAGGGACAAGGTGGCAGGGTGGATGTTTTTCTGACCGGTGTTCTGCAGAAAGACGCGTTGGGAGGGTTGTCTGCAGTCCTGACGCTGAGTGGTCTCTTCCCATCGTTCCTGGGATGCTAATAAGGTCCAACAGCCACATCCTCAGCGGGTCCAGCACAAGTTATCTGGGCTGCCTTTATGCTCAGTGGAAAGTAACGGATGATTCTGGGGTGCGCTTCAACCCAGCCTACGGTGGGTGTCTGACACAGGCCAGCTGTGATGTGAGTTGCTGCAGTGGTTTCCACACAGACCCCAGGAGCTTAATTTGGTCCCTATGAACCTCAGGAAAGGTTATTATCGCTTTCCCAAAATGTTGCCTTAACATAGACCACTGTATGCTGGCCTGACTTCTGCTGTTATCAGGATACCTGTACAAGCAATCATGTTGATTGGGAAATGTCCTTTGAAGACTCCTCCAAACCATCCCCAAACAGCTATATGAGCCAATACAATCTTTTTTTTTTTTTCCCTTTTCATTGACCACCCTGGGTAAGCAACTGATTTTAGTTATTCTTTTAAGGCCAGATTTCCTATATGCACGACATGGGGGAGTCCATGAGCAACTGCTGTCTTAACCCAGATGGGTCTGGTGGGTGTGCATCCATGCGTCTGCTTGGCAGACGCTGGGTCCGGGGCTCACACTGGGACTTACATGCCATTTGTGCTAATGCATGACAGTAAACAGAGTCTGCCCCAAGACTTGCAGATATAGGTGTCTATTGAGGCAAATGGATGGAAAGTAAGTGTTGAAGTGGCTCAGAAAAGCAGAAGTCCAGCAGCTTTCCTCTCACCCGGGCGTAAGAGGGACAGTGCTCCCAGGGATGCTGCGGGCCCCAAGAATGCCTTGGGCTATGGCTCAGCATGGGGAGGGAGCAAAGGGGCTCCTGGCAGAGCCCAGTTTATTTCTGTTGGTAAAACAGGAGAGGGATTTTGTCTGCCTTTGCAGAATCAAGCGCCTGCCTTAGGAGGACATTGTGCTTAGATGAAAGACCTAGGGGTGACCTGTTTGTTGTCACAGTGACGGAGGCAATAGATCTGGGTTTAGTCCCTGCTTCTGCTGTTTGCTCACCTCATCCCCCTTAGGGAGATCTTTATTCACGCCTTCCTCACTAAGGCAGCAGCCTGCAAAAATTCAGTGAGGGTTACCAGGCGCTTTGAGATGTTTGCTGGAGGGTGTACGTGTGCTCTCTGGGGCCTGCTCATCTGCAGGCCTGCCTGCCCTGCCATATCCCAGAGCCAGCACAGCGCCCGACCCCTGCTACAAGGCAGCCTCAGACAGACTTTCAACGTGCCTTCTAACTCCTCTCCTTCTCTTTCTCTTCCAGGGCTCGGCTCCCATCCTGGTAGTCATGGTGATCTTACTAAATATTGGAGTCGCCATTTTGTTTATTAACTTTTTCATCTAATTCAAGACTGTCTTGTTTGCAAAAATAACAGTTACATGTATGAATGGGGGGGGGGAAAAACCAAACAACAACAAAAAGGGAAAAATCATAACTCGAACTGTCCTATGACAATTTCCAAGTCTTTTCACAGAAGAACAACAAACGATGGAGTCTCACTCACAGTTTGCCTTTTTTCCTGGGTAATGTTTTTTGGATTTTAGCCAAAATTCTTTGCTTGTATAACACTATGCTGTGTGGCATGGCAAAATGCTATCAACACTCTGCCCCCCCAACACTGGAAAGGATGAGAAGGAATCCCAACAAAATAAAAGCTCATTTCCCTTCCCCTCACCCCAAAAACATATTCGTAACAACAGTAATGAACCCCAAAATGGAGACTATATGAGGGGACCATGGGGAGATTTTGTTTGAAGTATGTACGGGTCCTGGGATGCTCCAGGCTGAGTGTCCCAGGGAAATCCACAACAGCTTTAATGATAAAGTAAATGAGAGAGAAAAGCAAAATCAGGCTTTTCTTCCTTCTCCCTTCACAAATGGAGAAACGTTGCTGTAAGAAGGAGGAGAGAAGGAGCACGGGGAAGGCATGAACCCCGTCAGGATGTGAAAGATGGGAGAAGGGCAATAGGCCCCATTTTGTTATTTGTTTTTAAAACAAAGCAGCAATTGGTGTTTTGCTAAATTTCTTGGGGCAGGGGGGGAATAGGGAACGCAAGGTGTGAGCAGTAGCCCCACAACCCTCCTGCCTTCACCCCTCCTCCCCAGGCTGCTCCCCCCCATGGCAAGGCTGGAAAACCACCCAGTGCTACTTTTAATTCACAGACAATTTCTCCTGGGTAAAAATGTGTACCTGGATTCCCCCAAAAACATGCAAGCACCTTCAGCAACACAAATTGAGTAGCTGCTGGTCATCGTGCCGTGCTCGCCAACATGCGAGGAGCAGCCTTACTTGAGCATCCCATCCCAAATACACACGTGCACAGAGATGCGGGGGAGCAGACTGGTGGGGAGGGACTGGGGAGAGAGGGCTCAATTCTGATCCACTTAGGATACAATAAAACAAAATAAAGCAAAATAAGATAAAACTGTTTTTCAAGGCATCTGGGGAGGAGCACTGGAGCATGTCCCAGAGAGGCGGGAGAGGGTGGTGGGTTTGTCTCTTACATCTTGCTGTGGACTGTTTCAGACATCATGCTTGGGCTCTGAGCATGTAGTATTTTGCACTTTGTAATGCAGGATGTATATTCCAGCTTCCAACATGTCCCTGTAAAAAAAAAAGAAGAAAAAAAAAGAAAAAAAAAAGAAAAACAAAAAACATCATTGGCAATGGCAGCCTCTAAGGATGTATTCTTTTCTTTTTTTTTTTCTATGTCACTTAATTTGTTTGTTTATACCATCTTTGTAATATGCCTGCCTTGATTTTCTCCCCTCCCCTGTCCCCACTGATAATATGCATACTCATTAAAGATGCCGTATCCCTGTTCTGAGCTGTTATGGTCCCAATCACAAGAGTGTGGTCTTAGCTCAATCGCTTGGAAATGGCCGACGTCCCCTCGCTTTTCAAAAACGACTGTCCTGTTTCTTCCCCTCCCCACGCTGTCTTTCCCCACCGTGGAGATCGGCTCTGCCGGTGATCCACCACCACCAGGTATGGTCCGAATGGCTCGTTTGGGATTTGGTACGGCCAGGGACCAAATTCCACCCTCAGTTCTACCCACTGTGGCTCCATTCAACAGGAGAAGGGGTGCGAGTGTGGCAGCAACCCGAGGGTGGGATGAAACCCATATACAGATATATCTGGGGGGGTGGGAAGGAGGGAAAAAGTCCTCCTTGACATTTCACATACAGAGTTGTTGGGTACAGCCCTGACTTGTGGACTCAGCTTTGCTTTGCTTCTGTTTTAGCTGTTTCTCTGCTACCTTTTCAGCAGATTTCTTATTACACTGCACTGGATTGCTATATTTTTAACCAGAAATAAACTAAGGATTAGAGCATGTGCCAGTTAAATTCAGTTCCTCTCCTTACATGGTCTTATTCCCTCCTGTCACGGTTTTTCTTCCCCTTCTTCCCTTCCCTTTTCAGGCAGAGGGCTATGGGTGGACAGGGTAAATGATAACTGAAGGCAGCGAGATCCCAGTAACTTTTTTATTTCATTTTCCACAGTAACTGTCCATCATCTTTGTACCTCTTCCTTTTTTTTTTTTTTCCTTGGTTTTTCCTTTTGGGTCCTTAGTCATCTTTTTCACTCTTTAATAGTTGCTGCATACTTGAAATGAACCAAATAACAACATGTTGTGATTGCAGCCCTAGGAACTCATCCATGTGTTTTGTAATTCTGGTTGCAACTCTTTGTAAAGACTCTCGAGGACTTTTTTTGTACATTCAAGTGCATGACACAAAGGTCCCGCCAGGAGCAGGTGAAACAGTTACATGCAAACACAGTACAATATTTAGATATATATAAAACAGCACAAAAATGCCTCTCATTATCAATCAAATAAAAGTACTAGTGATTTCATGACTAGCTTTTTCACACTGGTGACCGACTAGTTATTCCTGCTCTTGCCCACGTACCAGCAGTTATGTACAAACACAAATGCAACTCGGATTTTTCATCTCTTTGTTCCACGGGATAAAACCTCCATTGAGCTGAGGCTTGTTCAGCATGAAAGATAGCCAAAGACTAATATTAATTGGCTCCCAAACCACGTGTTTAAAAATAATGATTCCTTTATTAATCATGGGGAGCTAACCAATTTATCTTAGTTCTGGGCTCTTCACATTTGCCCAAGGCCAGAAATATTCTTGAGAAGTAGCCCAGAGAGAGAGGTAATTCAGTGTATTTCCCTGTCTTATGAGCCCTGGATTCATGCATTCACCTAAGGCACATCAAAATGTCTATCATCGTGGCCTATAAATCTATGGAAGTTGTCCATACCTGCTGTTTTATGTCCACACTGACAGATGCATGTGAACAGCTGAAGGCTTATATCATTTTTTTTTTAGGCTGCAATGGTATTTTTATGTTCCTACAGTGGAACAAGCAGCACCTGAAACACAAGGAGGGGCTGGGGCTCAAAGAACCAGCCCACGTCCTGCCAGCGCAGTAAAGCCATTGGGAAAAAGCCGTGTGTCCCTCTATGGGGACACCCAGGTCCTCCGGCCAGACCCCACCTGCGTGAGTGATGGGCTGGTTTGACACCACATCTTTGGGGAAGGCAAGAATGAAGGAATACAAAAATCCTCCACCTGCTCTTGCCACGTCAGCTTCTCACCAGCCCATCTGGCGTCTGGTTTGCTTGTACCCGAGACCTAGATTCTCTGAGCGTGTTGGGACTCTCCAGGGCCTGATCTTTCAGAGATACTGAGCTGTTGCAGCACCTATTTATCTTGTGCAGAGTTATGAAGCCTCAGTACTGCTGGAAAAAAAAAATCCAGACTGCAACAGAAGGGGAGGGGCGAGAGGAGAAATAATGTCATTTCGATGATGAAGGGCTTAATTGAAACCCAAGGACTAATTAGATGTCCTGACAGGATTTGGCAAGTTAAGGGAGGATGGAAAAGCAGGAATTTTTTAAAACTGTCATAGGGTGAGGTTGGCTCCAGAGATTTGTGCTAAAGCAGAACAGAACAGAGGCTGGACTGGATCTCCCGCCCATGCTGCACAGCTTTGCCGCACACAGAAGATGGTCTTTGCAGACTCTTACGGTGGCAA
>NW_008824673.1:573619-576022 GCF_000699105.1 Pygoscelis adeliae | reverse complement strand
GTTGTTGCCTATCACTAACCTTCACGGCAAGGCTCCCTGACAAGCTCTGCACTGAGCCCAAGGCTTGAACCATTGCTGAAGACAGCTCTGAGTACAGCAAGCACTAGATACGTGCTTTTGAATAACAGATCCACCGGGACTATGCTTCCCTCAGAAGCATTTCAAGCTCATGAGTTCCTTTTATTGGTTTGTTTTAACTAGTATTAACCCACAGGCACTTAGCTTCAGCGCTACCACCAACCTGCTTTTCCAGGGTATGCGTAATCACCTAATTACCATGCCAAGCCAGGGAGTTTCAACAGGCAATGAACCCCCATGGCTAGTAATCAGTGCCCAAAGGTCCGAATATGTAACTCAAAAACATGGTGAGCTGTGTCCCTTCATCCGAGGCATCTCGGAGATCATGCTCCGTAACGTTAAAGGAAATGTCACTTCCTAGATGTTGAGAGCTGCTGAGCGCTGCCCAAAAGTTTTTGTTGGATGGATGGCTTAGAAATGCTGTGGTGGGTTGCACATTCCCCATCTAGAGGTGTCAATGGAAGATAAACTTTAGAGAGACTCACATTCATGCACAGGCGTTATTTGCTCCACTACACTGCTATCTAGTAGACTCACAATCCTTACCATCTGCCTATTTCCTTTTATCCCCAATTTGGGTACACTATTAACAGCATTGAGAGCCTAGCAAGGCTAGACAGGCTCTCTTACAGACTCACTTGTTTTAACACGGTAAGAACACCAACATCCAACCCCTTACCTCTTCCGTAAGAGCAGCCGCCCCCACCCCAGCAGCAGCTGCATTTTGGTATCAGGTGTTTGGTCTTGTTGGAAGGGAGAGCTGTGAGAATTACTCCTGCAAGCAGTAGGAGCGCTGCTCCCCAACCCCTTCAGCGTGGAGCACGTTTCAAAGGTCTTTCCTTGTTCGTCTGTAATGTTAAGTTACTGTGGGCTACTGGTGAGGGATGCTGCAGATGTTGGGCCAACAGCTGTTTCCACGCAGAACCCAAGGCATTTGATATGCTCCCATTCCCACTCCCCCACCCCTCAGAGACCTGCATTTGTAAGAACGTGTGTGTCTTTAGCCTTTCTGTCTTGCTGACAGACACAATGTGCTCAGGGCTGTTTAGTACTGGTTGGACCCACCCATGGTGTCGCTGAAGCAAGAAAGCAGAAGTTTTGCCATTACAAAACAGATGGAGAATGAATCCAGATTCTCTCCAAGACGAATGAGGAAGGACGAGATCAGCCCAGCGTGTGCAGAGCACGACAAGCCTGACAAACAAGCGGTTTGCCAGCAGAAGAGTTTGGGACTGGTTTATCTCCAGAAGCCACCACAGCAGGTAGGCAGCGCTGCGAGGAGACCAGCAACTCAGCGTGATTGAACTAAGTCCTTGCTATTAGCAAAATCCCATAAGCAGAGATGCTAGGAACAGTCTTTCCATCTACAAACAGCATTTTATCTCTGGGTCAGCCCACTTACCCCGATTGCTCTCTGATAAACTCCACAGCAAGGTTCATTTGCTTCCATGCTCATCACACTTCAACACACTGATGTGGGGGAGAAAAACAATCCCATGTGTTACAAGCTAAGCTTGAGTTAGACATGAAACCACTAACCTTCTACTGTGGCCTTTTTTGTGCAACCCCTAAACTCAAATGCACTTCAGCCGGCACTCTCCTTGACTCTCTTTTTCCCTTCCTAGCTGTGCATGTAAATGTAATAGAAGAATCCAATTTCACTTGTTACTTACAATGCAATTACAGTGTGTGTGGCCCAAAGAAAAGGGATTACTGAATACATTTTCCTCAAGGAGTAAAAAAAAAAAAAAAAAAATTACTTTCAGCCTTGTCTTTTAGCTGAAAAAAATCCCCAACAGCTTGACTGTTTCCAGATATAACAACATACTGAGGTCTCTTTCTCCTACGTAAATGTTTATATGTTCATCTTTTTACAATGAGATGGGCAAAAGCAATGGTCTGATGGATGCCAAAGGAATAATTGAATTTTATCTGGGCATTCATACATTAAAAAAAAGTACAAGCTGTTCTTTGTACATGTCAGACAAGAATAACTACTCTTATGACACACTGCTGGAGTTTCTCAGTTCCTAGTTTTCCACCAAGTTCTAGCCCTGGCCCTTCTCTTGGGTATCATCTTAGGCAAGCCACTTCACCGATGTGTCTGCCTGCAAAATACTTACCTTCCTCTTTAAGGTACTTTTGGACCCAATACAAGAAAAACGACCAGATATCTGATCCAGCAACACTGAACAGGCTTCAGTGGACGTTCAGCCAATGCTCAGAGGAGCAAAGTACCACTACAGTTTGATATCAAAGTATCATAGTTTGCACTTCTTAAGACCATGGCTGAGCCCATCACATTCAGACCTCCTCTGTAGGCAC
>NW_008824673.1:565413-573589 GCF_000699105.1 Pygoscelis adeliae | reverse complement strand
CCTGCTTGGGTTTCCACCACAGAGAACTTTTACCTTTTCTCAGAGGTTTCATCTGCTCAACCAACATGTGACAGCTTCCAAGCTTCCACAGTTACACCAGCAATAGATGGGCCAAGGTGTCCAGACAGAGCTTCGGCTGTCGCTGGCTGCAGGGCTCAAGGAAGTGCTGCATTTGCCTTGTTCATTCTGCCGAGCAGTGGGCTGCAGATGCACCAGAATTAATTTCTGTCTCAAGTCCAATGGCTGCAAACACTCCAGTGAGAACGGACGCTGTGTGGGTTTCAGTCCCCACGCAGGCTGTTCCAGTTACAGTGCTACAGTCTCGTTTTGTCAGAGCTGACAACTAAGCCTGTTTGCAGGCCAGGACAGTTTGCCACAGCAGCAGCCTCTCATAATACAACCTAAGGATGGGCACCAAAGCCTCCTGAACCAAGCCATGTGATCAGTGACAGCCTATGCTGGCTCATCTATAACCCTAGCTCTGGGAGGAACCGAACCAAGCTGAATGCCCAGGTCAGCCCAACCTCCCAGCAGAACAATGACAGCCCTGGGAAGCCAACATCTCCCCTGCAACCCACCCCCAAAGCTCTGCGAGGCAGGTGATGTGCTCTCCACGGGAGGCTGCACCAACACGCTGCTGTGCCGCTCGCAGGAGCGGGACAATTGGCCCATCCTGACTCACAGGTTCCTTGGAAGCGTCTCTCTTCCAGTCTATGCCTTCTCCAGTCATACTTAGCTTGGCACAGAGCACAACCAGGACTACGTTCCAGAGCCCTTGAGGAAAAGATGAAAGGAAAAGCCTCGGATTATCATTGTACACACTCCAGCTCATCTGATGCATCTAGTTCCCTCATCCAACAGTCTCTCTACCAGCGAAGGGGGAGGGAGAATTTTTTCCTGCGGCTGCAGCAGCACTGTACAAAACTATCCTTCATCCTTGGCACTGCTGTAACTCAGCTTCAGCTCAGGGAAAAATTTCTTTCAGGGCATTTATCTGTATTTGAAATGATCAAAAGGCAACAAATTATAAAGTACATCTGGCAAAAAGCGTGTAAAAGATTCCCCAAAACTTTGCACAGAAAGCCGTGGACGTCATACACACGCAAAGGATCAAATGTCAGTGAGATTAAGGTACCGTAAACTAACCCAAGTGACAGGACAACAGGGCAACTGATACTGTTAGCCAAGTGAGCACTATGGATTCTTTCCTAGGTTATCAATAAATGGTTTGTTTTCACCTCTCTCCTGTTATTTTGCATGGAAGGTACCTCCCTATCAAACATGGTTTTATCTTGACAATTAAATCACATTGGCAGCCTGCTCTATTTAATCTTTATTACATCCTAATTAGCCTCGCAGAACCTAGCACTGCTCTCCTGAGAGCTGGTTCCCTGGTGATGCCCCTGCCAAAACAATACCCATGGCACTCTGGATTTCCCTGCACAAGGACAGCCAGTGCCTTCTGGTGTCAACTCAAGTCATCACTTGTTTGCTGCAACAGACACACTTGTATCCCATCTGTTGTCCCTATGGACCACAGCACTGCTCTGCTGGAAAGAAAGCGATGCCTTGAGGAGAGGGGCTGAGTCGGGAAGCAGGGGTAAAAAAAAAAAAAATCCTTTGAGTGTCATTCCACTCCCTCCTGTCCTCAACACACCATGAGGTCTCAAGGTAGGACATTTCACTGGTCATAAAGGGTTCAACTGCAGGACAACTGCTTTCCTGGCCAACATGTGAGAAACTGAACTAGGAGATTCCACAAGCAAAGGCAAAACCTGCTACAGCTAACATTAAAAAGAGACTTCTACTGTTACATGCATCAGGGTTTACAGTGGCTCTCATACAGATAAGGTTTGAAAGGATTCCCAGGTTTCTCCAGGCAGTGCAGCCACATCTCAGGGCTGCTGAGGTATCTTATGACCACTACCTTCATACTTCACAGCGGGAACAGCGATCCCTCTTCCACAGCAGGAGAAAAAAAAGTAGAAAAGCTATGATGGGATTGAGAAAACCAAGATGATGTAACTAAAGAACTTTATTATAGAAACCCTTGGAGACACATTCTGGCCCCAGTCAGGGTAGGGAATTTGGGACCAGTGAACCATTGTGGTGTGCAGTTTGTCTTGACAGACTCAGAACAACTTCTGAACAAAAATACGACAGTATTGTAGACACCAGCCTCAGGAGAACAAGTGCTTGGACAGCAATCCTGTTACTCAAGACCCTCTAACAACCTCCAGGGGAATAACAGCATATCCAGAGCATTAATCAAGTAGGCATATTCAGACTGGTCAGCCCAGAGGCACTCATAGAGTAGGCAAAAGCTGGAGTGCCAGGACGCCTTCTAGACACAATGACTGCCTGGCACATCAGGCTGAGTTCAGTGAGGTTAACCACTGCTCCCAGCATGTTTCTTCACTCATGGAACAGCCTCAACAACATCTAGACTGAATCTTCATAGAAAGTCTTTGCCATGGCATGTGCCACTTTTACCACCTTCTTCTCCTTGGCATCCGGGCCCATGTTGCTGCGGGCTAGTTTAATCCAATACTGCTCCGTCCTGGACAGATAGTCTGCATGCTTCTCATCAGGCTGAACAGATGGGTGTTGCTCCTCTCCTAGTACACAATGGGAGGAAGACAGAAAGAGAGGTCACAAACAGCTAATGAAGGCAATCTGCTCTTCCCATGTGTCAGCCCAGCCAAGACTACTCTTCAGCTAATGTGTTTAAATGTAATAGCCTAAAAACCTGTCAGCAGCCAATGAAATTTCTCCTCTACCCTGAGAGCAGTGTACTATGAAAACTTTGTTTTTGCTGGAAAACTCACCTGGATGCCAGTGAGGTCTTCCAGGCTAGCAGCGGAACCAGCAGGTATTGTACTAAACCTCACTTTATATTAGTATGAAGACAACATTCATCTTAATCATTACCTCCCTCATCTTCACTCTCCTCTTCAGAGCTCTCCTCTTCCTCTTCCCCTCCCTCTGCACCTTCCATATCATCCTCCTCTTCATCCGATTCCGATTCCTCCAGCCATTCTTGTGCTTCTTTGATGAGAAAGAAAATAGAAGAAATAACTAACAAGCTGTTTCCCACTCCTACACCCAGAACTGTCACGGAGCATGCCAGGGCAAGGTCAGACAAATGTGCTCCTTAAGAGCCCTGCTGTATTCATTGCCCTCGCAGGTCCACCCACTGTACAGGGGCTGGCTCTGATGGGGAGCAGTGGGAAGAGATGAAATAGAGTCAGGGAGAAGTGAACAGCACAGAACAGCTGTGGAAGAAAAACTGGTTAGTGCTGATGCTGACAAGAGTCAAATCTCCTCCCTAGCACTTCACAGTTCTGTGATCATGAGCAAGACTCCTTCCTTTCTGCTTTTTGCCCATTACGCACATGCAGACTGTGCATGCAGGGGCACCCTCTTTTATTGTCTCTCTACAGTGCCTAGCACATGACCTGGACTCAATCACCTAGCCACTACCATAAGGGATATGTTGCTCTAAGATAGACCCACAGTTTCTTTCAATAATGAGTAGAAAATCCATCAAATCCATCTTCACTGAGGTCTCTCAGGTAATGCTTTCTGCAACACTACTGAACTCATGTAATGACCATGTAGCCAGGAATTCAGGGACCTGACTTCTATGCTTGCCACATCCCCTGAGCTAGCCTTCTCAGCTTGGAAACAGCCCAGCAGGGTATTCAGAGTATGCAGCAAACATACTACACATTTAAGGTACAAAGAGATAACCCTAGGTAATGCCCACATGCTTTGCAGTACCCAGGACCCTCACTGCCCTGAGAAGGTGAGGACAGGCAAGAGCATACATCCCTGTCCTCTGCCGAGTGGACAAGCATGGCACAGCAGGACTTCCTAGGCCAGAACTTGCCACCAGTGAACAAAGACACCCTGTTTGCAAGTCTTGGTTTTCAAAGTAGACAAACCAGAGCTCACTCTTTACAGTGATCGCAAAGCTCGGGATCAGACAGGTTTCTGCAGCGACGGTGACCATAAGACACTGCATATCACATACTCCCAAGCTTTTTCCTGTCCAGGAAAAAACACTACTCAAAGGCTCATCACCACCCCTTGAGGAAGCTCCATAGTTGGTTTTTTTTTTCCCCTAGTGTAGTGTTGCTACACTAGTTTGCTACTAAAGGCAAAGAGAGATCCCACCATCAGAGCTTACTTGGATCCATCTCCACTAGCACCTTCCATTCTTCCATCTTGTGTAGGTCGATGCTGTAGAGGTCACTAAGGGTGAACTGGCGATCGCCCACCTCAAACATTCCCCCATACACATAGAGAACCCCATGCTTCACCGCCAACATGGCATTCGAACGTGGGCATGGCTCCACTTGCTGGCCCAAGGCTCCATCCTCCTCATCCTCCTCTGATTCAGACCTCTCCTTCTCTTCTGCAGGTCCAGAGATCACCTGCTTGATTGTCATGACAGTCCCATCTTCTGCCACCACCTCTTTGACTATCTCCACTGGGCCTTGTGGAGGTTGCTTCTCCATCTCCTCGTCTCCAGCACCCTCCGCCTCACCTTGTCTGCCACGTCTTCGCTTCCTCTTCTCTGATTTTGGTCCCTGTTAATAGGAACAAGGAACAGGAGGAGACTGCGTGTGAATTGTGTGCACCTAATAGCATGTACAGCAGTTAATACAAATACTATGGATGCTGCTGGGAGGGAGCGGAGAGAATTCAATTATTTTTCACTAGAATTTTAAGTCTCAAGTGATAGGTGCAACATCCCGCTCAGCATGAACTTCTACCAGCCATAGAACAAGGAGCAATGAAACTTCTGGAGAACCCATGGCATGGAGTTACTTCCTCTATTAATGGCAGCACGTGCTGAAGAGACAGAAAACAGCTCTTTTGCTCTGTCTCCTGAGGTGCATGCAAATACACACACAGTCCACTAGTCTGTGACAGGAGCAAGAGAAAATAACCCACCATTTTGTGAAATCAAAACAATTGCTGGGTGCTAAATTACAGTGCATTACCAGGAAGCGCTCCAGGTCTTCGAAGTACTGTATGAAAGGGCTGGAAAACAGTCAGCTAGGCAGGCAGAAGCAAACACCTGAGTGCATGTTTGCCTGTTATTATGTGACTGACTTCTCCTTTTTGAGAACAAAGCTAGAAACAGTGGGGATGGAAAGAAGGAAGTTCAACCAGGTCATTTGCAGCTCACTTCCCCCTTAGGAGTAGTTCAAACAAAATCAAATATCTGAGCTGAGGGCCACATTCCTGAAGTTCTTATGAGCCAAGGTTAATATTTCATCTCTTCGAGTAGCTCATCAACACTGGGGAAAAGAGGGTGGTTTTTTGATCCCAATGCAACACAAGATCTTTTCACAGTAGCTTTTACTGAACTATCTCATGTCAGAATTACACATCTGACCTGGAGCTGGCCTCCGGTAAAACACCGTGACTATGTTTTCATGCTGCTTTGTTGCATTACACAGCAACGGGGCACATGCAGCCTGACTCCTGGAGGAGAGGGATTGCCTCCTGAACCACTCTCGCTTTATGCCCAACCATCAGAGCTCATAGGCTTCATCTCTCCCCAGAAGGGTGACAGTCTGCATCACATTGTGAAAGCGGGGCATGGAGAGCACAAGGAGCTATGTGGCAGGAAAGGAGAGGGGTAGCACAAAGTTAGAGAATTCAGTTGGTCTGGTAGCAAAAACCTGCTAGAGTTGCACATCCCCAGCTTCGTTTCTACAGCCTCTCCCCCTCTTCACAATCAGTGGGTCACAGATCAAAGCAGCAGCCACACCTGGTAGCTCAGCTTCTGGAGCACCCCGAGTTATTAAAAATAGAGGCTTGCTCCACACTGCGAGAAAGCTATATGAGGCAAAAAAAGGCCCAAAGGGCATGTGTCAGATGATCAAGGAGAATGAACTGAATATATTTGTGTTATTTTTAAAACAAAACCTTTAGCTGTCCAGGAAACCAGCGGTTTTTCCCGATGTCATAGAAATAAATATCATTGAAGAAGTCCCCTTCAATGCTCTCTTCCTCTTCTTCATCATGCACACCTCCAAACAGGAGGGAGCGGTTATTGGGACCAATCGCGATGGAGAAGCCAGACCTGGGAGTGGGTTTCACTCCAGACGGGTTGAGCCGACTCCATGCCCACTTGTCTGGTAATGGATAAAAGCAAATATGAGCATCAGCGAAGGAGAATCCTGATGATTTTCTTATCTTCCAAGGCCCTTCAGTACTCCAGCAAGTAACTCAACGACCCATTTTGGACATTCTCAGCTGCACAGTGTGCGTTCAACAACAGCGTTAATCAGAACCACTTGCATTTCCACTTCAATCAGGCAGCTAATCCGCACATCCCTTCTACACTTGGAAAGCTGTTGTGTCTTCAATACAAGCAAATGCAGAGAGCTATCTTCAGGGTGTGCTTTCTGGGGCAAGGAGCCTCTTGGAAGGTGTATACACCTTTACAGGAGGGTGGAGTTTAAACCAGGATTGATTATAGCCTTCAAGCACCAAGGAAAGGTACCTCGGTTATCCCATGGAGCCCACCCTACACACCAATTGTCTCCACAGGTCCCTTCTACTACAGTACCTTATCTGCCAACTTGCACCACTGCCTTAGCCCCAAGAATAAGTACAGTTAATTGTAAGGAGACCCAACCACACATTAAAAAAGGGCTCAGCAGCTGGAGAAGGCTTATGCTCTAAACCCTACGCTTTTGCTCCAATCCTTTCTACTTTGGATTTAGAGCAAATCCCTAAAATGCAGGCTGGGAAAAGCATATGCACTGGCTGGGCACTGTGTTTCCCAAGGAACCACAATTTCAACACGATAAACTATAAATAGTACATAATGCGAGCAGGGTCGGGAATCCAGACAATATATGTGACCAACCTCCTCCCCAAATACCGCTTTAAGATGGTCAGATTTAAAGAAATCAGTCACGATTTTAACATTTTAGAAATTCAGCTCAAAGAAGATTGTCCCATTCCCTGAGCCAAGGACAAAATACAATCTCTCCTAAGGAAAGTGATGGAATTCCTATTTCTGGGGACATTCACAGATAAAACAACCAACCAACCAACAAACCACTCTTGATAATATCCCTGCACTAGGTAATCTCATGAGATCACACCCCAATCTTCTCTCTTAAGAGTCTGTAAGTGAGCCACCACTACCAAACAGTTTGTCAAACCAGGAATTTCCAGTGTGGAGAATTCTGAAATCCCAAAGATTGTCTGTTGTGAAACAGAAGAGCAGCAATCAAAATGTCCTAGAGAACAGGAATTTCAAAATGTTGTTTTAATTCCCTCCCACACATAAACCAAAAAAATCCCTAAAATATCTTTTCTTGCAGATTTTCCTGAAGCTGCCTGTGCGGGCCAGAGCTTCTCACATAGTTATGCAAGGAGCCTGGAGACCCTCCACTCCATCTCAGATTATTCCAGGACCAACTGGGAGGCGCCAACATAGATGATGCTGTCAGCTAGATGTGATTCTCTGACAAAAAGTATACCCCAACCTTCCTCCAGAGCTCAGCCAGTTCCTCACAGAAGTTTCTCAACAAGCTCCAATCCCCCAGTGTTTCACTGCGTCAGAGCTACCATTTACATGAGCTCTGAAATCAAGTCACCTGGAGCTGAGAACCATGACTCCTTACAGCCTTTGGCTAACCAGCAAGCTTTACTCAGCAAAGCAGACACAACCTCACCTTTTCAGGATGTAAAATGGAGTGCGAGAAGGGGACAGAACCGTTGTGCGGCATACAGTCTGCTGCAGCAACAAGCGCCCATTTCCCTTTGCAGAGCACAGCAGTGAGGAATTCTGCCTGCGTGTGTGATGGCCCGTGTTCCTCCTCCAGCACACATAAACAAAAAAGGAGGACATAATTCCTCCAATATCCCCCTGAAACTACTGTTTCCTTCACCCTAGCCCCTTTCTTTTTAAGCTAGTCACAGTATACAAATGCACTTAGCTACTCCTGGGAAGAAGAAATATTTAAATCAACTCATCTGCTGTGTTTAGCCCCAAAGCAAACACTGGGGCATAGTGCTTTTCAAGGGAAATTTTGTTCTAGGCTTGGGGTTTTTTGGTCTGTTATTCAAAGGAAGAGAGAGGATTTGTATTCACAGTCCTGCAGCATCACTTCCAGCACAGCCCTCCTACCTGCAGCAG
>NW_008824673.1:542369-565363 GCF_000699105.1 Pygoscelis adeliae | reverse complement strand
GGAACATATCTGTATGCAGGGTGCCTTTGTCAACATCCTTCTTAATTCTCTGCAGAGAAGGGAAAGACAGGGATGCTCAGTGAAACAGTTTCAGTGGCTCAAAACATAGGAGGTCCAACTCTTCCAAGGCCTATAAAGTCACCCATGCCAGAATGGTGGTATGTACCATTCTGAACTCACCACCCCACAGATAAGCCTAATCACAGCCTGGATCTCTGCATTCCTGTGCTGAAAATGAAAACACCGTGACTGGGGCAAGGAGAAGCCACACAGGTAGTCACGCTGTGGCTCTGGAGCATCAGGCAGGTCGCAACCATAGTGTTCAAACCAGGACTACTTCCTGTGATGAGCCACAACCAACTTCTGCTTGTGACAACCAGGCAGTGCTCTCCAGGCTGCAACACAGATCCTGGCACTCGTGGGGCCGTATGAAGACTACAGGATGTAGTTTAAGGGCAGGAATTTTGGCACCAAGAGAAAATAAATAAATTGTCACAAGGGATTAAAACCGATTATTTTGAGGGAGGGAGGAAGGGAGGGAGGGCAGCACCAAGGAAACAGGAGATACAAGGTCCTGCCTTTTACTCTGCCACAGACAGTATCGGGTGCTCTCCAGGGACTAATTTAACATCTGCGCCTCTGCTCCTCTAGCTGTAAAAGAGAGCAGATACCCACTCCAAAGTGGCACACGACAACTTTTCACAGGGCTTGCAAGGCCCTCTGGGATTCTGCCCCTGAATGCTGAGCAGAAGCTCAAAGCATCTGTGCTGCATCATTTGCAAGGCCCAAGTTTAAGTACAGATCTGTGACTAGCACACAGACTTACAGTGCCTACCACCCCCCCATCTCCATCCCACTACAGGAGAAGCAGAGGTGACAGCTCGCTCTCTGCACCACAGCCCAACTGCAGCTGTCATTTTTAGCATTCGGGGCCCCACAGAGCCGGGAGCAACAGTTTTTTCTCCTAAACAGAAACAGAACAGAAGCCCCACTTCCACCCCTACTAAAGGCAACAGCAAGACAACAGCAAGAGCAGGATCAAGCCTCAGTTGAGGCAATTAAATGCATTATTTTAAATGCAATTTTCCCTTGCTCCTTTGACTGTAAGCCCCTGTACTCCAGTGCTCGTAGCAATATGCAGCATTTGAAAGCAGCACTATGCAACACCACTGTAGGAAGTCTTTTAATAGCGTCATTATCCACCCATCCCTTCATGCAGAGCTCCTACTTCCTTGTAATTCCCTTCCTCCTGGGGGCGATGGCATTGCTACGCTGTGTAACTGCTGCCAGCATGCAGGCAGTGGACCCCAGCAGAAGCTAGGAGGGTTGGGTCCAGTCCTCAGGAAGGAGCAGGGCTTGGGTGCACCTGAGAGCACAAAAGCACAGTGCTGTCCTGTTCTTGCACTTGACAGCTTTTGTTATTGCAGGGTATGCTGTTTGTTATTACACGGCCTAGTATCCAATTCGTAGGAACAATTCAATTCTTACAAAGGTAGAAGAGAGGAAAGGGAAACAAAGTGTGTTTGAGGCATTGCACAACAACGCTGTAACTTAGATGATGCTGAAAAGCCCCGGGGAAGGCTGATAATGAAGTGCTGGAGGAAACAGGAGGACTCTGCTCGCAGTGCAGCAAAAGGGAAGCTTCAGTTAACTTAAGGACCAGGGTCTGCCCGTAGGGCTGTCTTGGGAAATTTTTTAGTTTGGGGCTGTGGCTCACGTCTTCTTGCTCTCCACATGCACCTAAGCGTGCCCATTAGCAAACTGAAAGACACACACTCTTCAAGACAGGATGTCTACACTGGAGAGATCCTCTTCTGTGCAACCACTTCAATGAAGTCAACAGCTGCACTATTCCACCTACTGTCCTCGAGCAACAGAACATCAGGCACACAAGGGACAGGAAGCCTGTAGGAATAAGCATCAGTGACAGTTCTATTTTCTGAAGAAGAAGATACACAGCAATAACTCCTTCAGCCACTGCCAGTTCTCCAGCACATGGAAAACAAGAAGACATGTTTTTGCCTTGTTGAGTGGTTCTGAGGCATAGCTAGAGGAGCTCTGGTGTTGGAGACATGGTCGGAGGGTCTGGGAGCAGCCCACTTTGAACAGAACCTTGAGAGAGAGCTGCCAGGGCAGGAAGGGAAACAAACACTTAACAGCACCTTTCCTAGAAGGTATCAAGTACACCAATTCATAGCCTGGCGGTGCATGTATTGTGGTATCTACAGCAGTAGCTGTCAAGTTCAAAGGGCTGTGAGTCACTGTGCCAAGCAAGTGCCATCCTCTGGCAATGTCACACTTTGCTGTCTCTGTCACACAGGTCTAGAGCAGCAGAAGTCACCGACGAGCTGCAGGCTGTGGACAGCTGAGATACAGCAGCCTTTTTAGTCTGTCCCTCCCTCACCTCAATCAAACATCCTTCCAAGCCTCACCTGAGCAAACAGCTGTCAGGGATAGATGGACAGGGGAGAGGAAAGGGGGGGGAGAGACAGGCAGGAGGCTTCACACCTTATAGCACTGAAGTGCACCCCAGTGACTGCAAAGTGCCTGTCTGCTAACGATAACCGAAATGGTGGTTATTTCCTCCCCAGTCCCAGGTAGGCTGCAGTTTGTCCTTAAATGCTACGAGAGAGCACACACTCATATGTGCAGGGGACACACAGGCTGAAGTGTGCAGAAGCACAGTAAGATGTGCACTGTTTGCGCAAAGGGAGGGGAAATAACAAATACTGAGAGAGCAGTTGGCTTCACTATCGTACAAGCTGTGTAGAATAACTGCATTATTTTTCTCCTGAAAACCACACGGCTCCCTGTAGTAAACACGCTGTGTATGCAACATGACAAAGCTTCTTGGGCTGAGAAAACCCCAATGAGGTGGAGTGGGAGTTAGTTATTTGTTGTCAGAGATGCCTGTTTTCCCCAACTCACACTGGCTCAAAAGCAGACGCTTCACCAGCAAGCAGTACACCGCTACTGGAGAGATCAATCCCCTTGCACCCAGGACACCCGCTTGCCCTGAGCAAATAGCTCTGTCAGTCACAAGAGGCTCCTGTTCCCCCCACTGTCCTTCTTGCCTTGAAGTTCCAGGTATTTGCTTTCAAGCACAAAACTGGCTTGGATATCCACAGCCTATTGTTTGCACATACAGGTACATTAGGAAGTTACAAAAGCTTTATAGGCATTAGCTAAAAAACACCCTAGCCCCACGGACAGACAGCAAGACACATATTTATCCCCCTTTAAAGAGCAAGGAAACTGAGGCATGGAAAGCTGTTCTTGAGAAGAAGGGGAATCAGGATTCCTCATGTATAACGTGCTAAATGTGCCTGATAAAAGAGATCAACAGTGGCAAGATACATCCAATTAGCAGAAGCCCTTAGCAGGCAGAACTACTGAGGGAACCCCTCCCACCAGACCTTGCAGTTCAGGCAAACACTTCAGCCCTGCCACAAGCAATCTCCCAGCAGAATCCAATTTGGCTTTGCAAAGCTTGCCACTAAAAAAACCACCCCAAAACTGCCAAAAAACCCCACACGCTAGTCGTCTTTGGCATCCAAAAGCCTTGCCCTCCCATGGCTTGTAGGCTGCTTGCACCTGCAAGGTAGAGCAGCGTTAGCCTCCAACACCTCCCGGCTGCATTCACAGTGCCAGTCAGGCACAGTGTGCTCACGTTGCCTAGCAATAGAGAGGTTTCACTGCTTTATACAGCCAAAAATGCAGCTTGCTGCAGCAAGCCCCATCCTCAGCATGAGAAACGGGCGAGGACATCTTTAAGATCAGCAGGAGAGCAAGTCTGAGCTCCTTGCGAGATTCTGAGCTACGTTTTGGGCAGAGCTGACAATACCCACAACATCCCCTTCTGTAAGGGATCACAGAAGTTGCCTTTATCATTTTGAGGCTGAAGGTGAAACAGATGAACACAGGGACACCATTGTGCTAAGAATCGTGTGTTTTAAAACATCAGGCACGCTCTCGTCAATTTGTGCACCATCTCCTCAAGTTACTCACACTCAGGGTTGTAAAGCTCCTTTTTCACCATTTGCGTCCTGGTTGTTCACCACTTTGACAGCAAAATCTAGTGGCTGGCACAGGCAAAGGCATGTCTGCGTACCAAGGTTCTTGTCCTGGCTCTGTCCACAAGTACTGGAGTGCCTTAGACAAGTCACTTGATCTTTTCTGCCTCTACTTCTCCAGCCATGAAAGAGACTTTCTTATTCAGGTCACATCAAGGGAATTCAGCAACACGGCCTGGACTGACAGACATTACTGAAAACTGACCTTCCACACTCAGTTCTGCATGCAAGTCCAGCAAATCAAAGCAGGGACCAAATCTCTCTGCTTCTGCCTTCCCAGCTCACGACGCCTGCTGACCAGACTGAGGATGGGCAGATTGATCACCCCATCAGAGGAACATCCCTGGCTGCAAGCTGACAGTGTTGCTCAGGCTTTATAGAGCCCAAACAGCCAGCCGGGTACAGAGATGCCTTCCACCCATAACCATGAATCTCCTGGGTTTACAACTCTTTTTACCCTAGGCAACGTGCACTATACCACAGCGCACAGCTATTTTGGTACAGTACTTCAAAGCAGATTTATAAGGACTAGGGGGACTGCAGGATATAATGCATCAGAACTGCCCATCACAGGAAAGCAGCCTTGCCACATCCTCCAGCAATGTGACAGCCATATCACGCCAATACTAAAACAGAGGAGCTATTATGATTTCCACTCCTCTTCCCTCCAAACCAATTCACACCATATACACGCTTGGTAGCAGCTCTAGCCTCAGGAGGCATCCATGCAAATTTGCACGTTTTTTACAGCGCATGTGCAACTTAGTCCTGCCTCTTATTAGAAGAGAAGCCTCTACATGACTTGGTGAACGGTGCTTTGCTTGGACACCTGCCTGGTTTCATATGCCAAAATGTTTTCATAACACTCCTGAATGGAGCATCTGCCTCTCTAATAGGAGACAAGGAACAGGTCTTCTCCTGTGCCTGCCCAGCTCCAATTAAGTATTGTTTCTTCCACCTTCTACCTCTTATTTCTCCCAAGAGTACCCCAGCCAATGACTCTGGGGGAATACACAAGCCAAACACACTTTCTTCACTTCAAAGTAAACCCAGAGAGACTCAGCTCCATAATCAGCTGTAAGCAAAGACACGACAAGAATTAAATAGCCACACATTAATGAAGTTGTGTTTCTCCTAGAGGGGCTAAATCTTGCTGAATTAAATTTTCAGGAGCACGCTAGAGGGTTGTTGCTTTTGCATCTCAAGAAAGCTGCAGAGAAAATTCCGTCCAGTGCTTTGGTCAGTCTGTAGCTCAGCTGCACCATTCCTGCCTGAAAGTTCACCTGTGCTGCAGAAGACACAAACAAAGTCTCTTAGGAATGGCATATCAGAGAGCAGCAGACTCAGCTCTCTGTATTACAAAGGAAGTAGATTCATAACAGGAGTGGTTGTTTTAATCTAAAAGCTGTTCTACAAGCTGGAGAGGAACTGCACCCAGATCTTACCCTTGCTCAGTCCCCTGCATAAAGACTGAGGGCAGCTTTGCATTCCCCCATCCCTTCTACTTCATTTTTATTAGCTCACAACAACCGAGAGTGGTGCGACAGAGCCCACCCTCATAAAGTGGAATAGAACCGACTGCAAACATGCGTCAACTTTTGTATTTCCATGGGACTCAGTGTGCACTTGAAGCCCAGCTGCCTTCAGTAGCCATGAGAGATCCACATCTAGGATAGCATGCAGGCTCATGCTTCCTTCCCACCCTCAAGAGTGAGGAAACAGGACAGAGAAAGGAAGAGGACAAAGCACTTTCAGGTAGAAAATGCCTCTGTATTCTGTACTGCTATTTAGTCAAATGCACATCTGATGAGATAGAGCCCTAAGCGCAGGCCGTGAGGAGGCACAAATGCTTCTAAATATATAGACAGACTATCTTCTCTCCCCTTTCCCTGCTTTTCTTCTTTGTTCATTTATTCACATCAGAAGAACAACGCGTCCTCCTCCCCCAGCGACGCACTGCTGGAAGCAATGCCTTTCCACTGAGACAGCAACAGCAGGATCCGGGTCTTCTGTCTGCATTCACATTAAAAGCTTTTGCAGGAGCCTTTTGCTCAATGAAACAGTTACTTCCTCCCTCCCAGCATGGAGACAGGGATACCTGGTCAATAAGGACATATGGTCTAAAGGGCTATCCAGTATAAATTACCATGATTAACAAAGCAAGAAGCAGAGCAGAGGAAGCCTGGTGCTCATCAAAAGTCTTCTTTGGCTTACTGAGTTTGCTAACTAGTGCTGGTCCCTTAACCCTTTCACTGATGCAAGACAATACAAGTCTCCCGGCAGCTGCTGCTTTTAACCTGCAAGTGCTGGAACATGGACAAGTACTGCCTGAGAATGCTTTAAGTTGGCAGTAACCACCACTGTTGCAAAAAAAGTCGTTTCTCCCAGTTGTTTATTCCTACCTCTGTGGTATCACCTCCTTATATTGGATTAGATTAGCAGGGAAAATACAAAATTCATTTTAACCAAGATAAGCTCCTCGATCAGCACACAATTGCATGAAGAAAGGCACAACTAGAAGACAAGATGCCTCTTTTGGTAGTAGTACTGATTCACAGCAGCCTGAACCATCCTGTGTCCGAACAATCCAAGGGCACAACTGCACATTCACTCCAAGCTGGCATAACCACAGGCTAACATGCACTCTCGTTACCAGTGTTTTTTGGACATCTGGCAGCTGCCTGACATGCGGACACATCGTCAATCAGAGCAGCGGGCAGTTATGTGATGAGATCACCAAATCTTGCACCGGAGACAAGGCTTGCAAAACTGAGCAGAAGGAAGTAGCAGAAGAGGTCTCAGTTTTGCTCTCCCAAACTCTAAGCCCATTGCCCCCTCCAAGCAGTCAAAAACAAAGGACTCCACAGCCAACATAGGTCAAGACCATCGCATCGGCCCCATTTAGGCAACTCGAGTTTGTCATATTTTAGTTTTCACTTTAGCCCCTTAGTTTTTCCATCAACTATTCTGTTTAGCATCCAGGAAATACTGCAATGGCTTACCACAAAGCCTCTCCTACCTGTTTGGAATAGCCTCCATAGATGATTATGCCGCCCTCAGGAGTGGTAGCCATTTGACACCCGGATCTTGGAGCAGGCCCAATCCCTGATGGAGCCAGCTTGCTCCAGGTGAAAGAGTCCAGGTTGAAGGCATACACATCGTTGTAATAGATGTAATCTCTAGGGAGAGCAAATTGGCACACCACAGGTTTTTGTAATGGTCACCATTTAGGACAGGATAAAATACCACTTCAGGAACAGCACCAGGAACCTCTGAAGAGGTGCAACACCTTATTCAACTCCTTGTATTTATGGCTTTTCTCCTTCTGTAGCCGTGGCAATGTACAGAAGATTTGTTTGGGTGAAGGTTACTATTTCAGTGCAACAATTTGCATTTGACAAAGCTCCTTTAAGCAAGACCTCTCTGGGTTCTTTTTACCTATGTCATTCCTTACTACAATAGAGGTTTCATCAACTCTATCCAGTTAACACAATCCAAGGTAACTTAAACCAGAACACAAAAGATCAAAACAGATTAGAGCTATGTCTGTCTAGAGGGGTTGGAAAAAATATACATATAGCCCTGTTCCCTTTCTACTAGCCAGCTCACATACTGCTAGTGGAAAATGCTCTGCACAGGTTAAACTCCCAAGGACAGAGTCAAATCTAGGGTGAGCTTTGCAACTTGCGCTGTGCTCCCAGGGACTGCGATTATGCTGCTTACTGTCTCTGAGACAATATGCAGCTCAGCTCTCTTTACAGTCCCCATGACAGTGTAGCTGTGACCTCATGTAGTATGCGAGAGCCTACTGGAGAAGATGTTTCTAGGAAGACAAGGCTCTCTGACAAGATTCAGAGGCTAAAAGTGATGTATTGAGCTTTAGCTACAAGGATGAGTAGCTACTTCAGTGATTAGCTAAGTGGTACAATGGTTTCTCAAACACTTGAAGACTTCAAACCAAGATCACTTGTCTTTCTAACATAAAAGTCTACTTCAGTTAACATAAAAGTCTACTTCAGTAACAGTACTGCTGAGGATAATCCTTCCATTAAAGCCCAGCTTTCTGTTATTGGTGAAATTCTGTTGTCTTTTTTACAGAGGATTCCGTACCACCAGCCATCCTGCAGTAACTCACCTTGCGCTCTCATGGAAACCTCCAAAGATAATCAGCTGTCTTTTGCAAGCAACCATTCGATGTCCACTTCGTCCAGAGGGACCTCCTGATGCCCTGAAATGCAAAGAAATTACACTTATCAGCAAAGTTCCTGTCCTGGTTACGGCTGGGATAGAGTTAATTTTCTTCCTAGCAGCTGGTACAGTGCTGTGTTTTGGATTTAGTATGAGAATAATGGGATAACACACTGATGTTTTAGTTGTTGCTAAGCAGTGTTTATACTAAGTCGAGGACTTTTCAGCTTCCCACACCCTACCAGCAAGGAGGTGCACAAGAAGCTGGGAGGGAGTATAGCCAGGACACCTGACCCAAACTGGCCAAAGGGATATTCCATACCATATGACATCGTGCTCAGTATATAAGCTGGGGGGAGTTGGCCGTGGGGCAGCGATCACTGCTCAGAGACTGACTGGGCATCGGTCAGCAGGCGGTTGCATCACCTCTTGGTTTTTTTTTTTTCTTCCTGGGTTTTGTTCCTCTCTCTCGTTGCTTTACTTTCCACTACAATTTATTATTGTTGTTGCTGTTATTGAGGGTGAGCAAGTGGCTGCATGGTGCTTAGTTGCCGACTGGGGTAGTTCCCTTTCCTATTAGTGTATCAGTCCATTTTTATTGACATCATTAGCAGCTGGGCTGGTTGAGTTCAGCTTCTCTTCTCCTGGAATGGGAAACCATGGGGAACTTTGTTGCCTTAATACATATGTATGCTTTCCTCTAGCATGTGTGCTCTTGCTGTAACTCTTGGTATTTGCAACACAGGCATTTTGCAGTAACAATTTTATTCCGAGTGATAAGCCATCTAGTCTCTACCAGCACCCAAAGTCTTGAAGTCTTTCCTGCTATGACTCAGGAGCTAATTTTTCAGGAGAGTTTAATGAATAGCAGTTAACTCTCACGACTGCAAGAAAGGCACTCCAGATGGAGATGTTTTCTCCAAGCACCAAGTAAGAGCCAGAGACTGGCTCTGACATCCACTCTCCTTCAATGTCTTAGGAAATCACGTACCTGTACTGTCTTCACTCATCTACCTGCAGTTAGGATACAACATCAAACTAGTGAGACTACTTTGTAAATTACTTGGATTTCCTCAAGAATAAAAGCATTGCAGCAAAACAAGTCATCGTTATTATCTTACACATTAAAAAGCAGCCATGCATCACTGTTCTGCTCTTTCAAGCCTTCCTGACCTTTCAGTTAAATGTGCCACTTCCATTTCCAGGAACAGGCACATTGTGCCATCTGTCACATCCAAAAGCTTCACGCAAAGCCAGGCAGCTGGCAACGACATTCCTGAGAGGCAATGAAGATGCCCCTTCCTTCATGTTCACCCACAGACTGAGCATCGCATGGGAGAGAACAAAAACAACTTCAAGAACTCTCAAAACAAAGGCAACTTTAGGCCAAACCACAGAGAAAACAGGGTTTTGCTTTGTGTGTTCTCTGCCCCCATGGGTTAATCTATCACATTTTCACTCTCGCTGAGGACTCTCCCAAAGTGCACACAGTTAGCACCACTGAACTCAGCAAGACTTCTCAAATAGGCAGTGTTAACATGTGTTCAGTGGTTGCAGAATCAGGGCCTAAATAAACAAGAAACCTGCTCACCGTTGAAAAGAGCAGCAAAACCTAAACCCACAACCCTACTGCTACGCTTTAACTGGCAGCAGGTAGCTGTAAAGAGCGGTGATAGATTTCTGTGGAGAGAGAAAATGAGGGCCCTTATTCACCATCAAAAATGACAATCTCACACCAGTCATAATGAAAAACTCCAAGCAGAACAGCAGCGTTTGGGTAAGACTGAATTAATATTGATTGCTTGGACTTTTTATTCTAACAGAGAGTAGGGTTTTCTAGACATTTACTGGATTTTTAAGTACCACCCTGCAGAATAGCACCTCTAGTATTAATTTCATCAAGAGCTGAAATCATTATTTTCTCTTCTGTAACAAAGCTCCCACATTATTATTCCAGAGGATGGCATCTTTTAAAACCTTTTTTTTTTTTAAAGGAAAGAAGGAATTAAAAATCAACATTAGCAATAAAATCCTGTTCTCAGATAATATCTTCTCAAACAGGTTTCCTCCAAGTCAAAAATCAATTCTGAACAATAAAAAGGTTATTCATTGATGTGTATGTTTTAATAAACAAGTTCCCACAAGTGTAGACATCCAGTCTGGGGCCTGATCCAAATTCAGAGAAGTCTCACTGGCACCAGCATCGCTTGCTCTCAATCACAAGGCTGTTCTCCCCTTTCTTTAGACTAGTAATACCTGCTACAAGAACAGACACTGAAACATGGTTCCAGGAGGCCTCATCCTGGAGAGCATTGTATCACCTCAGCTTCCTTGGCCTCAGCGATACACATTGCAGGAATCAGCTATAAAGGAAAGTTTATAGCCTTTGATGCAAGGACATGCCCTCCTAAACTTACAACAACTGCTCTTAGAAAGTATCCAAACACAACATTGGAAAAACAAAACGGCATCGTCAAGCAGGACTGGCAGTAACAAATAACCACGCTGCCACTCCAGAAGGCACTTGCTGCAAGCTCGAAGACTTGTTTCCCAAATGCAAACTGTCTCCTTTTACCTGTATCATTGCTCATCGTCCAAAACAAGCATTTTGGAAATGGTTTCACAGACTTTATGATTAATACTCTACTTCATGGGGTTGACACCAAAAAGCAGACATGTGGGAGGGAGCTGTAAATTCTCCAGACTTTTTTTAAAAATAGATTAAAAGATAAGTCTGGATAAGGACTGGCTCTACACATGTACAGCACAAGTCTGATCAGAACTGCTCCATAAGGAATTTGCTTTTGGTTGTGGAGTTACTCTGGGACTTATAGTAACGTAACAGACCTGAATTCAGCCCCCAGATTCAAGAATTAAAGACTTGCATGTCACAGTGGCTACAGACTGCGTAAGTGAGTTACCTTTTCATTCATTCCTTCATCCAGAGGATGCTCAGATGAATCTCGGAACCTTTCCATAATAATAAAAGTGATGATGCATAGAACATCCCATCAAAGGGGCATTTCAGGACAAAGCACTTTTATCCTCCAGTACTCGAGGCAGCTGAAGCCCAGGACTTCAGTGTTTGGTTTTACATCTTACACTTGTGAGTGCAAACAAGCGTTCTGTTCAATGGCACACACAGATAGTGTACCCATGTGTTTGTATACTTAGTTAGGAAGTACACAAGTGAATATGCAATTGCCACAAGACACAAAATCCTCAAATCAAATCCCTTGCAAAGTCCATCAACAGTCGTACATTTGGATCCTGATCTGCCAAAGAATAAGCTCACAAGGCTCACTTCTGGGCTGACAGAGAAAGTCTACTCAATGGTACACCAAAATATCCTTCTTTTCTTTAAGCACCAATGCACCATTCTACCTTGTGTTGCAGGACTTGATCTTTCTGGTGACAGATAGCATATGAGCAAGAAGAGCCGTCAATCAGAAACAAACCTAGGCTGAAAGGCATCCTGCACTGCAGTGACTGCTCCAGTTCTCTCTGTAAACAGCATTAAACATACACTTGTGAAATGCTACCCTGAAATATTTATAGCACCACATCTCTCAAATCTGTTATGGGAAGTATCATTAACATTCCAGTATTAAAGGGAAGGGAGCTATACAGGCTCAAATGCAAGACAAAGAGCTACACAGAGGAGGGATCTGCCCGTTCCCAAGCACAACCCCAAAGCGTGATGCTCCCTGTCTCTCTCTGAGGGAGTGCACTGGGCCACACAGAGCTGAGTAAGAACGTTCTCTCTAGGAAGGAATGAGGCAATTAGGTTAAAATACTGCTTAGCTCTAAGGCAGAGTAACAAACAGTTCAGGCACTGAGGCAACCTTGCACATCACACACATGATAAGGTGGTTCCAATAAGTCAAAGTCAGTTGCTGGCAAGTCTTCTAACGGGCTGGGATTTGTTGTGTTTGGACCATCTTTGTGCATGCAAAATGCAAGTAAATGTAGCTAAATATTGCTGAATACAGCAATTTTTAACTCTGTCAAGCAGACTGGCACCACGGTGCTCTCTGCTAGGAGATAATGGAGATCCACTTCCCCAGCAGCCTTTGCAGACACTGCACAGGGATGTTATTCATGGCAATGAGTTATTCAAGGTTTTCTCTTCAAAAGTGTTTTACAGTCAAGTCTCTTATGGCACCAAGATGGTCTGTGGCATGAACTGCAGGCCAGGAAGTACAACATAATTGTCTGAAATCTAAGCTGTGGGGCTGGAATAACTAGATTTCCTGGAACTGCAAGTTCAGATCACAGCAGGGTCATCTTAGCTATTCAATCCACACAAACCAATACACTCAAACCCACCTGAAACAGGGCACGTGATTCTTCCCATGTAGAACAGAAACAGAAACTTTGTCTCTCTTGTCCAGACATTTCTTAATGAATAATTACATTGCTCTATTATTTGCACTAAAATGACATCTTCCAAACCCAAATGAGTTTACTCAATAGCAGGCTGTACCCCAAATGTCTATCACCAGGCATTTATTCAGGTAACACTGCTACCACATTGGACACTTGGAATTATGGCTTGGCCTGCTATGTGAAGGCTTGTTGTACCAGGGCTGGTGCCCCACCATGACCCAACAAACCTACACAATCTGCACCCTCCATTCAGTCTTCCCAAACATGCTCACTCTCCCCAATACCACTAGCCCCCAAGCTGACCCCCACTGTCACCAGTCATCCCAGCTGGTTAATGGCAATCCAAAATAAGCAAGTGCTTTACTTCAGACAGACATGAGAATCATATGTGGAAAAACGACAGGAAAAATGGGGCTCCCTGGCAAGAAAAGCAAAATGCTGAAGGAAGTGAAATGCAGCACGTGTTATGATCATAGTTTTAAAAGAAGTAGGAAAAAAACCCCTCGTACAACTCAACAATCATCTCTGCCCCTTCCTCTTCTCCCTTCCAAGCAGACTGTAACCAAGACGCCATATGGAGAAGCAAAGAGGCAGCAGAAACCTGATTTTCACACTCAGTCAGGTTAGCATTAAAACAAAGACATCCCTTCCCAGCCTCCTCCGCCAGATGCCTTATTAATGCAGCTCTTGGAGCTCTGCCCAAGGATGGGGAGGAGATGCACTTTGTTTTATTCAAACACTGGGACCAGGGCACAGGCATTTTCAAAATTCCAGCAAGGCTGAAAGACAGACGTCCACCCAAACACATCAGGAAGCTCAAATGAAGTAGATCCTGCATGGGGCAGGGAGAGAGAAAAGATCACCTCTCCAGGGCACTTTCACCCATATAATTTATGATGCTCACTTCGAAAATGCCTATCCTTTTATCTACTAAGAAACAATGAAGCATCAATGTCTCCAAATACATCCTCCCACTGTGGCATGGCAGCCAAGGTGGCATGTGACAACCAACACCTGGGGATGGAGGGGAGCTCTGTGTGGCTTGAAGAGCGTGGTACCTAGAACTTGCTCCCTAGGTGGGGCTAGGAGCTCACCTTGCCAATCTGGCTCCCTCCTCACTAACTGTAACAACCCATCACAACAAAATCTCTTGCCGTGGTTTTAGTCCACTTGGGGCCTGGGACTGCTGGGGGCATCCTGCAACTGGCAGCACATGCAAACTTCGTGCTCAGCTCCAGGGAGCTCCAGGAGTTTTTTCAGCATAAGTTACACTCAGCGTCCCTGAGGCTGCTCTCCCACATGGCATAAGATGCAGGACAAGTAGAGCCTGATAACCACCTCATTTCCTCTTCCCAGGCAGGTCAGGTACTGCAGCATTTGTTTTGGGAGTGGAAAACCCTAAATCAGCTCTACAGCAACGCATCTGCAAACCCACGAGAGAACAATTTGCGCCATCAGTGGTGGAGCTAACGAAGCCTCATCTGGATTCTCCGATGGCTCACAAAAAAAACAACCTCCCGCCCTCGCTCTCCCTGCAGCTGGGTATTAACACTGCTCTCCGGTGAGGATTTTTTCAACCAAGAGTTTGGCTGAAATGTCAACCCTTTCTCTCAGCAGGGACTCTATGGCGAGCATCACTTCCTCACCCCGCCCGCTTACATGAAACCGGTAGGGATGTAATGCATTTGAGTTCATCCCCTTTATTTGGCTGAGGTTGAGCAAGGGATTCAGAAGTTATTTTGGGGGAGCTGGGAGGGGTACAGTCACAGTCATTACGTCAGCTTCTGCCTAACAACAACAGGCAGATCAGCCTGCACAGTGACAGGTCTTTTTAATCCTTGCACCTCTTAAAGAGCCCTCCATCATTTTGGAGGGCTTCTCTCGCCCCCACTTCTCAAACACAAGCAGGGCTTACTGGAGTAAACCTGGCTTCCTGTAACATGACAAATTACAGCTGTTATTAGATTAACACTGCCAAGTCTGGAGCCAAGAACCACACTGATGGACAGGAACCAGCCGCTTACGAATCGAACAGTTTTCTCTCAGCCTCCCAGAGCAACTCAAAAGGACGATCCCTGGATTCTCGCACAGCAGTCAGCTACCGGGATCCTGTGCTGTGAAGCATCCTTTTCACCCAGCCTGTTTTGGACTCCTTGGGATTTTTGCACTTTGGCTCTGTAAGTCCCCCTACACCTTCCATGCCAGAGTCCCTTCAGTGCTTCATTAACATTAGTAAAATTAAACCTCCAGACTTCCCCCTTGTCAGGCAGTATCAATGCTCCCATTTTGCAGAGAGGGGGAAAAAGGCAGACAGGCGCGATGACTCACTGTGTGGCCTCAGGCACATGCCAAGGCAGAGCCAGGGTATCCATCTCTGCACAGCTCAGTCCTAAACCACCCTCTCAATTACTGTGCAAGAAGAGACAGACATAGACAACAGGCACCTGCACTCTGTAAGTGGGGCAAAAAGTGATCAACCTAGGCAGATTTAGGGCTTCCCACCTGAAGGAAGGACATGTGTTCATAACCAGGAGCTTGACAAGTCAAACAGCAGATGAGCAACTGTTCAAAACCTGCTGCTTTCCCCAGTGCCACCTCAAGGGTCAGCTGCACGGGAGTTCCAGCCCACCCAAAGCTGTGCTCTGACTAATCCCACAGTCAAGACAATCCCAAAGTCCAAGAGAAAGTCTATGTCAAAGTCAGAACCAAAGCCACATCTCCTGCCTCTCAGTCCACTGGATGACCCACCAGACCTCTTCTCTCATGCAAATATAAACATGAGCAGAAAAACCAAAAACCCAAAGGTTAAGGAAACATTAGCAGAGAACTTTAGGCCAGATCCACAGAAGATATTTAGGCACCGTAACTCCTGTCAAAAACTACCAGGGCTTTTGGCACCTATTTACTTTGACAGGTCTGAATAACTGGCTTGTTTATCCCAAGGAATATTGAGGCAGCAAATGCCAGGAGTGAAGTTGGCTCTGTGGATAGATATAAGCTGTCTTCCCAAGCAATGGTAAAATTGGGTGAGATCCTTGCACTGGTCTTGTACAGCCCAGCCAGAAGGAGCCCAGGCAGATGGAGCAACAAGTACTGTTTTGAAGTTGCTTTGGCCTCAATAGACCTGGAACACATCTCTCATTTCTGCATCTTTCTGGAAGCTGTCCCCTCCACTGTTTCTAGGATTGGCACCTCTGTACTCAAGGGAGAGATGAGCAGACAGCTGGGAAATCACAGCACTATACCAGGAATCAAACTCAGATCATGTTGGCACGGTTCCTCATGAGGTCAACATCATTGACTTCAGAACACATCACTTACTTGATCTGCTCCCAGGTCTTGGTAGCCAAATGCAGAACCCAGAGATCCTTGTAATGATAGAACTGTTCCCCATTGGGAGATGCAAACTCCCCGCCAAATACCCACAGCTGCCCGCCGGCTGTAGGCACCACTGCCGCCTGCCAGGAGAAGAAGGAAGAGCTGGATCAGACAAGGGTTCAGAAACCATAGACAGGAGAACTTTATCAGTCAAATGTGCAGCTGCCTCCAAATACCAGAGAGCAGAGAAGTGGCAGTGGCTGCTGCTGCCTTGCTTGGCAACAGCAGCTCTCTGGGGCTGAAAGAAGGGGAATTTTAAATGCAAGTTACTCATTGTTTAGCACACCTTCCCTATAGCAAAAGAAAGTCAGCCAAAGAACTGGGCTCTTCCCACCTCCTAGCATCTTGAGTTCCAGTTCTACAAATTCAAAGTTCCCTGGGAAGCATCTTGGGATTTAGTTTAACAACAATTGTTCAAATCTCTCTGTTCACCAAAAGGAAACCTCTCCACAGCTAAGGCTTGGCAACATTTCACCCATCCTTTAGTCACATAAATAGCATCCTGCAGAACACATACTGGGGCTGATGAACTCTGAGCCATGTGAGGAACAGAGCCACTTCCTGCCTCCAAGACACATCTAACATCCCAGCACCAGGCAGGCAGAGTAATGCAGGGAAAAGTCTTTTGGAAAAGGCCAGTAACAGTGTACAATTGCCCTTTGCAGTTTTTGTAGATTATAAAACAAACAGTAAAGAAGCCAAGCTGCAGCACAAGTCCAAACCTGACACTTCCCAAGACCTGAAAAGCATTACTGCTCCCTCTGAAGGGAAAAAAAAAAAAAAAACACCAACCAAAAAAACCCAAACACAGAAGGAAATGTGCAGCATTTGGACAAGAGGAGACTGTTACTGCTTTGGTTAGGGCAAGTAGCAGAGAGAAGAGTATCAAAAGGGTTGGTTTGGGGTTTTTTTTGCACAGAGCAGCACCAAAACACTGTTGTGATTCAAGCTGACAGTTAAAAGCAGGGAGAGAAGAGCAAGACTCTACTTCATTAAATCATCTGCGTAAGGACTAAGGAAAAAGGCAGTAATCCCAAAAAGGAAACTATGTGATTGTGCAAATTTCTTCCTTGACCGGGACCTCTTGGGTTGTTTACACTACAAATTCTTCCACAAGTGTTTTTTCCAGGGTACCCATCACAGATCAACATGGGGATAATGATCTCTTTCTTCAGAAGGGCTTCATTACCCGCCTGTCTTTCCCAGCAAACAGCAAAGAAGATTTTTAGCATCAGACACAGGACCATGCCCTGACATAAACCAGCCTATACATGCAACGATTAAACACATGAGAAAATATGGGGTGTGTTTGCAAGCAGGATTTGTGGGAACAGGAAGTTAACTAAACAAAGGGGATACATGCCTGATTTTCACAGGTATCTAGTGCTTAAAAGCTTAAGGGGAAGGTACATACAACAGCCTGCTCATACTTGTGTGTGACCTTTTGAAGAGCCGGCTCAAAATTCATTACATAGCCAAGCTGTTTCCTTAAACAGCTGACAACACCCATCCATAGCTATTCTCACCTCAGCTCTGTTGAACTGATGTGATGAAGCCAGTGTAACTCAAACAGAGGACTGCGTGTCAGAGACCAGAGGTGACAAGTAAGACTGAAAACATGCACATACAAACCCATGGACAAGCTTCTGTTTACCTTTGACCTAATGCAGAATATGCATTAAAAATAAAGTCACAGGGAAGACAACAAACCAGTCAACCGATGAGGCTGAACTGTCTCCTGTGTGACTATAATTATCAGACAGAAAACTCAACTGTTGAAGCAGGACTCCTCAGATAGGTTTCTCATTTTACTTTTGTTGTAATCCAGTTGCAGCTCCCTGACGCACAGCCTGCCTGCTCAGTTCAGATTCAGCTGCTAGACAGCCACCTGCTGGTTACCAACACCCAAACAAGCACCTCTCAACTCCACACCCACAAAGCAACCTCCTTTTCACCTAAGGAAAGGAGTGTTTGAATTTGTGGTCTCCTCATGGAATTTGGCCTCTGAAATAGAGTTCTATTTTAAGCAGCACAAGGTAGCCTAAAAATCAAGTCAGAACCTTTCAAGAAAGGACACACAGCTCAGAGCAAGACTGGCATTTAGGCATAGCATAACAAGGGTATATGAACCTAACCAGGGTATTGGATCTTACCAGGAAGCTCTAAAGAGCTTTGGCCATGGGTAGGAAACTAACATTCGCATCCTGTATGACAGCTTTTGAAAGGTACCAGTCACCCAGCCACTTGCTGCAACAGGTAAGATAATCTATCAGACAGCTGGCGAGGGCCAAAGACCTGCAAAAAATACAAGTCTTTGGTCCAGTTTCTAATGTGCAGGTGTTCACATAAAGTAAACAAACCCAAACCCTTCATCACCACAGGCAGCCAGTAACCTTAATGACACAGCCACCAGGAGAGGTGAATTCTAGGAGAGCGTCATGATATCTCAGAGAAAATTTGTCTATTGCCTTTGCAGGCACAAGAAAAACAGCCTACCTGCCAAGGGGAAAAAAAAAAAAAAAAATCACAACCCAAAGGCAGGACACACACAGTCAGTGCTAACGGTCCATCATGTTGTACAGCTGGGACACGTGGTGAAGCTCAACTGCTACATGCTAGCAGGGATAACCTACAGTAATGGGTCTTCACATTGCTGGAGTGGCAGTATCTGTAATGCCCATAGATGTAGGCCTGTGGGCATTAAGCAAGTGATCATGCACAGCAACTCTGCCATTCACAGCACTTTGGTCAAATTCAAAGTTATACCCTGACCAGCATTTTGAAAATTCAGTGCCATCCTGGGATTATGGATGGTTGAGCTGGTCCCTATATAATGCAGCAAAGAGTTCATCCTCAAAAGAAGAGTCTCCCCCATGAGTCCTGCTTGAGTCTTGCCAACCCAACAGATACAACCCCAAATCTTCATTCCACATTTAACGTTTCCAGAGGCCATCCAATGATCAGAGAGCACAGGCACCTTGGACAGGCTTGTACAGACCCCCTCAGCAGAAGAGGTGAAGTGACACCATTGGCAGCCCATTACAAGGAGAAAGAAGAGAAGCCAGGAAACCCCCAGGGGGCCGGGGAGGGAAAATCAACCCCCACCCATCTTTAGCGCAGCGTTAGAACAATTTCAACTGCTGCTCTGGCACCCAGTACTTTACCTGGTGAGCACATCGCCTTGGTGGTGGGTTGGGGATCTCTACTTTAGACCAGCTGTTCTTCCGGATGTTGTAAACATACAGTTCGTTATACAGGTACGTCTGTTAGAGAGGAAGAGAAAATGCACATCACCACAGCTCTCCATTGGACAGGGTCAGTCTGTCCAAGCACAGGCACCCCTGAGGGTTATCTGTGAGTCTGGGGGAAAGGAGCACAGCACCAGCTTTGCAAAGCAAAAGCTCACCTGCCCCATCAGGCAGGGAAGGAGGACAACAACCTCCTCCACTAGACTGGGAGTCAGCAACTTTTTCAGAGTGATCCACTGGACTGGACTGTTCTTTCCCAAACCCTTGGTTAAGCCTGTGATAGCCTGACATGTGAGGACTTAAGAAGTTGGAGTTTAACACAGATGTGCAGGTTAAAGTTGCCCAAACTGCTGCGCTCAACTCCAGAGACAGGAACAGCTTAAGGTAGTGAAGCAAGCAGAATTAGTTTAGCATATCACATTGGGTGATCCTAAGGCAGCCAAATATCATTGGCAGGCTTGAGTTTTCGAGCTACAATACATACAGCTTTCTTAGGGTTATAAAGACCAGTTTGTCTCCAGGAGCACAAAAAACACTTGCAACTTGCAGAAATTCAGTAACAAGAGTGCCCACTTGCAAATATTTGCCACTGTACACATCTCCAAGGCAGGCAATGCCTTGCCAGCAGCAAAACGGCAGAAATATCTATCTTCCATCTTTCAAAACAAGAGATTCTTCAATAGTTGTCAAATATGAGGGGCAGATATGGCTACAATTAAGTCTGGAGAAATTATGAAGCCCTGAAATATTGATGCTGAGACAATCACTCTGACTCCTTAATGGGTTCTAGCATGTCTCCTTCCTGCCAACTGTTCAGGCATGAGACAGTATCACGGCAGAATTAAAAGGCTATTTTGCTCTCATTCAGGGACAAATACATATTTTATGACTGCTGCCTTGAATTTCACTTCAAATGAGACTCATGCAAATTACAGTAAAAGGCAGGGAAAGGGTAGAATAAAGAAGAAAAAATTGTAGTATACGTTACTTTTTGGCCATTGAAATATTCACCTCCAAAAAGGATCAATTCGTCTTTCTCAGGGTGAGCAGAGAGGGAGCCGTTCAGCCTGCAAGAGAAAGAGGGATGGCCAAAATAGTAGATGTTTAAGAGTCTTGTAAAACTCAGAAGCTCGCAGCCTTTAACTCAGCCAGTGCTAGCACCTCTGCCCTCTAGGCACAAAGGTCTCTCCATCATCTGCCAAATTACTAGGCTATGATATTCACCCCAGGGCTAAAAACTTCTCAAAGAAATTAACTTCTTAAAAACTTCCAGCAAGATTAATTTGACACTGTCTGAAATCTTCTCCTATTTTAGGAGCACACGTTACACTGCCATTTAACACGCCTTTTGACGTGAGCTCTTGAATTTTAATGCTGGTGTGTCAAGAACAAAAATTAGTTTTATGGGGGCACATAACTATGGGTAGAACTGGGCTGTCTCATATCAACTTATCTGCGTCATTATTCTGCAGTCACCACTGGTCATTGCTCATCTACATAACACCAAAGTGTTTTGCACCACGCGGAGACAGATCCCTTCCACTCCCAAGGAGGAACTAACTGACCACTGTAACACCCTGTGAAATTAACAGTAGCGTACTGACCTGTCCCACTACACAGAGAGGAAAACAGGTATCACAGACAAAGGTATTTATTTAACAAGCCACAGGAAACAAATACAGAACCTAGAAGTATGTGGACCCCAAGCTACACTTTATCAAGTGTCTTGTATCTCATGACACATCCTTTTGCCTCTTAAGTCCTTTCCCCTTTCTAGTCCAAACCCAAAACTTCCTCTTAACTTTTATTTTTCCTCAAAGCCCTGTAATCTAACCCTGCTTTGCCTCCTTTGTGCTGATGAGATGATTAAAAAGCAGATTTTAAGGCCAAAAAACCCCTTTTGGTCCCTTTTTTAACCAGGGCTTCAATATACCAGATATTTTATAACTCCAGATATCAGCTATGCCAGATATGATGCCTTCCACTCTCAGGAAATAACTTTACATTAATAAATTTTATTAAAAGCACCATCAACTGCTGTATAAATGATAGCCAAAGCCTCATACGATCTCTTACCTGGGTGAGGGGGGTGGGCAGGATGACTCAATTACTTGGGTCTTTTTAGCATCTAAATTCTGGAATTCTGCTATCAGGGCTTCAAGATCCTCCTGAAAATAAAAAGCCAGACATGAGTTCCTTGACATGCACAGAGCCACCTGCATACCACCTGGAACCAGCACTCACCCTCACGATTTCCCTTTTTCAAAAAAAATTGTCTGCTTAGGTTCCCTTCATTCAACTGCAAGAAATGGATGCTGAGTACTTCCACACATGCTTTAAAGATTGGTCTCCCCTAAAAGACTAACAAGTTGCTCAGAAGCGTCCTAAAAAGATGGTACACAAAGCGCGTTTAGGGCACACCTGCTATTCCTGCAGCAGGAACACCACACAAATCAGCAAGTAAATGCAAGTCATTTAAGCCCTAACAAAGTGATGGGCAACTATACGCTACAATCCAGCTAGTCCTCTTCTCTGTCTGCAATGGAAAAATGCCTAAATGGAACTGGAAACTCTTTTCTATTCCCAGCTCATACTTTAGCTGGAGAAAAACCTGCACGTATTTTTACTCTCTTTCAACTTCTGTCAATTAAAAATAAAATCTGCCTCCAAAACTGCAAAACACACTGAGTTGCAAGGGCAGAAGCAGGATTGCAGCTAGGGGGAGTTTCTGATCCACGGTCTCTCCTACAACCCCCATTGCTTACCACCTCCCTTCACTTCACCCTTCTGAAGGTGTGGTCAAAGCAGAGGTTTCCAAAATCTGGAGATTTTGCCTCTGCAGCATGGCATCAGCTCTCCCTGCAGCCAGTATACATGTACACCGGCACCCTCCATGTCTTAAGTTTTGCATTATGCAGGTAACGCCACGTTTTGACCAGGGAAAGGTGGCTGTTTTGAGGCCTAAATACAAGCACCCACTCGAGGAGTGACAGAAACAAGCATTCTGATTTTCTTTTAAGACCAGAAGAAAAGGATGGGGGAGATGGAAGGCAAGAAGGACCCTTAAACCACATTTTCTTGCCCTCCTTTTACATCTGCTGTCACACACTGCACCCAGCTCGTCAGCGACATAGCAAAAGTATTCCTGGTAGCAGTTTTCATCTCATCCCTTATCCTGTTTTCCCCTCTTCCGAGTGCCCTCGCACACAGGCGCTGACGGCTCCGCAGCCCTTGGCCCGCGCTGACCCGCAGGCATGTGCGTGAGCACCGCTTTTTCACCAGGACCGCACTAACGCTAACCCTAAAAGTTTCACGAGATGCGCGCTGACCTCAAAACCCTTCCGCCTGCACACCTTGTACCCGGCTGATGACCTGCGGGCCCCTAAGTCACTTATATTTATGTCACCAAGCACACAAGTCACCAAGCACTCAGTCACCAAGTTAGAGGCGCTCGCGTTTGGATACACTCCTTTGCTTTCAACTTGAAACACCCCCGCCACCAACCCACTCCTCTGACCTCCCCGTGCCTCCACCGCCGGTTTTCCCTTCAGGCCCCGTTTCACAAAACGCCCCGAGACCAACAGAGGGCCCAAGGGAGGCCGCAACGCCCCGGGGGAGGCTCAGGCCTCGCGGGCCAGGCCTACCGGAGCCCCCCACGCTCCCGCCCCTCACCTCCTCCTTCTTGGCTCTGCGGGACACCTTCCTCTCCATCTTCGCG
>NW_008824673.1:522225-542107 GCF_000699105.1 Pygoscelis adeliae | reverse complement strand
GGGCTGCCCCGGCCCGGCCCTGCGAGCCCCGCCGGGCCGGGGAGAGGCCTTAACCCGGCTTCACACCCCGCCTGTCACCCGCCATCAGTGTCCGGACCCCCTTTTGACCCATGTTCCCATTTATTCCTGCCCTGAGGAGACCGTTGAACCCACAAAATGGCCCCCTCCCCTCACACAAAATGGCTCCTACCAGCGAAGCGAAGGGCCTGGGGGTTGCCTGAAGGCGCTAGCCAGGCCTGGGGCGAGGCTCTGCGCAGAAACGAAAATGAACTGCGGGTTGAAAACCTCGGGGATTTGGCGGCCGCACAAGTGTTTTCGTTTTCAGACGCAAAGTTTTGGAAATGGGGTTTATCGCAGGCCGGTCTCGGAGACGTGCAGCGCCAGAGAGCTGAAGGGAACGGCAGGCACTGCGAGGCGATGCCAGGCAGCTGCTTTTTTCTCGATGGTAGGGAAGGAATAATGACGATTCGACTTTTTACATGGTATTTCACGCAGATGCTGAGCCCAGGTAGAATTTCTGGGAAAACGCCAGCTTTGAACACATAACCAGCATGTACGCTGTAAATATGAGTTCAAATACATCTTTGAGCTGTGAGTTTCCTTTCATCCCCCTGCACTTCAAAATTTTCTTTGTGATTGTTTCTCACTCCCAGAGAAGGAGCACAATCATTTTATTTTTCACTGAATTCCCACAAAAACCCATATTGCCTAGAAGCAGGGTAGTTTTCAGCACTGTTCAACTCACCACCTAACTCAAAACCAGCGAGGATATAGAATCATAGAATCATAGAATCATTAAGGTTGGAAGAGACCTCCAAGATCATCGAGTCCAACCATCAACCGCACTTCAAAATTTTCTTTGTGATTGTTTCTCACTCCCAGAGAAGGAGCACAATCATTTTATTTTTCACTGAATTCCCACAAAAACCCGTATTGCCTAGACGCAGGGTGGTTTTCAGCACTGTTCAACCCACCACCTAACTCAAAACCAGCGAGGATATCCACTGAAGGTACAGCTCAATGCCCACCAAGTTAACCCAAACATCCAGTACGTGCCATGGAAATTGCAGGATGGATCCTATGCTTTGAACGTCCACCTACACTTGAACCTCAGATCTTGGAAACACAGCCCCGAAGCACGAAGGGAAGAGCTGGGAAAATATTTTGAGGTTGCAGACAACTTACATCCCAACCAGCGTTTTGTTTGTCTGGTTGTTCTGAAAACATTGTGGTTACAACTAAAGCTGCAGCGTGTCAATGTTTACACGTGGGAAGCAAACAGAAAGCTACGGAGAGACCAGGTCAAGTGAATGGGGCAATTTCTCAGCTGACATACGATGCAGGAGCTCTGCTGAGTTCCCTGGCGCTACACACAGGTTAGGAAGTCTCCCTGCTGCTTCTTGGTCTTCAACCTCAAAAAGACACCGGTGTATGAAAACGCGTCCCCTCCTGATGTCTACAGGAGTTTGGTCACTGATTCCTCTGGGGCCAGATCTTCTTCCAACTCTTTTTAGGGGGACTTTGAAATGAAAAGGGCTGCATCTTTGTGAAACCCACTCTTGAATTCTTCACCAGGCATTGGTTTACTGGTGGAGAAAGGAGTCTTTCACCTCCTGCACACCTTGCTCCACCTGTCCCCATTTGCATTGGCCTTTTTGGTGCTGCATCATTGATCATTATTTCTGTGAGTGTGCAGAGATTCTCAGCTCTGTGAGCTCAAATTGCATTCTCAAAACTTTATTTTCCGTATTTCTGAGTGTAGTTTCAGATGTTCGGGGTCATTTGGAGCTAGCCACCACGTGGGGAACTGCGTGGGGTAGAACATTCTTGGTGTGAGTTCTCTGATCTCTTGAACTATATAGTCTAGTTTCTCATGGTTTATGTGAAAAAAGAGGATGAAAGGACAAAGAAAACTTTGCACTGCACTTCGAAAATACAAAGTACTATATAAGCATGAAACAGGGCACGAACTTCTCAGGGATAAATATACCCCTGCTCCACCATGGTGTAGAAATCCTGCTGTAGCAATGATGGTTGAGATGCGTCTTCCTTGAATAGACACCTTGACCATATAGATGAGAGTAAAGATTGTGCCATGAGAGCACCAGTGCCCCAAAACATGAATTTAAGACTCCAAAACTGACTAAGATGAGCTCTTTTCACAGGCTTTCTGTCACCCTGGCCGGGAAAGGCCGCTCCGCATTCCCACACGGCATGCACGGATGTACTCCTACACGTTCACACAAACATCTTCACCCAGCTGGCAGACAGATGTGCGCTCCCAAACACGGCCGAGTTCAGGCGCACACACATGCTCCCACGCACAGATGTCCTCACACTCTCATTTCTGTTATGTTTCAGGTTTTGTTTCCGCTTTGTTTTGAGGAACATAGCATAAGCTCAACTTTGCCTGTGTTTGCACATTTCGTTCTACTGCTATGAAGTTGTCCTATGCTGTTATATCTGGCAGCCCGTCTCCAGTTCTGACCTATACAAAGAGCACGTGGTTTTACTTTGTTATTTTTTTATAGTCTGGAATATGCTCATTCAACAGGATGGTAAATCCAGCTGTATCAGCAAAGTAAAGAATAACAGGCATGAAAGCTTCAGAAAAGACTAAAAAGCTTTTTCCCACAAGTCTTCTTCCCCAGGTCCTTTTCCGCCAGGCAGCTTTCCAGCCACTCTTCCCCAAGCCTGTAGCGCTGCATGGGGTTGTTGTGGCCAAAGTGCAGGACCCGGCACTTGGCCTTGTTGAAGCTCATACAGTTGGCCTGGGCCCATCGATCCAGCCTGTCCAGGTCCCTCTGCAGAGCCTTCCTACCCTCGAGCAGATCAACACTGCCGCCCAACTTGGTGTCGTCTGCAAACTTACTGAGGGAGCACTCGATCCCCTCATCCAGATCATTGATAAAGATATTAAACAGAACTGGCCCCAATACTGAGCCCTGGGGAACACCGCTCGTGACCGGCCGCCAACTGGATTGAACTCCATTTATGATGGTTGTCTGGGCCCGGCCGTCCAGCCAGTTTTTGACCCAGCAGATGAGAGTAAAGATTGTGCCATGAGAGCACCAGTGCCCCAAAACATGAATTTAAGACTCCAAAACTGACTAAGATGAGCTCTTTTCACAGGCTTTCTGTCACCCTGGCCGGGAAAGGCCGCTCCGCATTCCCACACGGCATGCACGGATGTACTCCTACACGTTCACACAAACATCTTCACCCAGCTGGCAGACAGATGTGCGCTCCCAAACACGGCCGAGTTCAGGCGCACACACATGCTCCCACGCACAGATGTCCTCACACTCTCATTTCTGTTATGTTTCAGGTTTTGTTTCCGCTTTGTTTTGAGGAACATAGCATAAGCTCAACTTTGCCTGTGTTTGCACATTTCGTTCTACTGCTATGAAGTTGTCCTATGCTGTTATATCTGGCAGCCCGTCTCCAGTTCTGACCTATACAAAGAGCACGTGGTTTTACTTTGTTATTTTTTTATAGTCTGGAATATGCTCATTCAACAGGATGGTAAATCCAGCTGTATCAGCAAAGTAAAGAATAACAGGCATGAAAGCTTCAGAAAAGACTAAAAAGCTTTTTCCCACAAGTCTTCTTTGTGCTCTAACACTTGATTTATTTTTCCCTTGTTAATGCTTTCTGAAGCCAGTAGCAAGGAAGGAATTAATGGCACAGATTAAGCGTGAGGACATGCTGACAGCACAGTAACTAAATCAACCAAAAATGCATTGCAGTTGTAGGAAGAGCTGGTGTGTTGGAGTATACTGACACTGTCTTTATAGAAAGATGAGAATGAAGATAAGCCCTGTAAACAGAGAGGACCGTGCGGCTGCTGAGCGGGGACCGCTTCAACCATTCTGGGATCCACCGCAATGGGATTTTGGTGTAGGCCCTGCAGAGCAAGAGGAGAGCGCTGCAGGGGAACACAAAATCATGTCTGCGTAACACCTGGGAACACCAGTGTGTTGGAGAAGATCAGCAGACTCAGGGCTCTGAGTGCCGCATGTGCCCTGGGACACGTCAGGATGCACAGGAAAAATTATTTTCTTCACCTGCTGTGTGGTGTATAACTCATGCAGGAAAGCTTCACGTAACAAGTCAAAAAACAGGTCCCTCAGTCACCTCCAGGCTCAGGCTGCAATTTTCCTCCTCTGCACATGTAAAACAGGGAGGAGAAAACCACAAGAAATATGATCCCCGGGCTCCGGTGACAGCATTTCAAAGTCATTTATCTCTAAAGGCAAATACGGCTGAGGGTCAAGGCAGGGCACGTGCATAGCCAAGGCTCGTTTTGGAAAAAGTCCCTCATACCTGAAAGCCTGGGGCTTTATCCTGGCCGTGCTCACAGTCCAGCAGAGGCCCCTCGGCCCCTGATAATGCGTGTAGCACCTGAAACTGGATTCGGACCAAGCAGGCGGCTGCTACAAGTCAACGACAGTACTTTGCTCCATTCAGGCTCATTTATAACCAGAAGCTGATAATATCTCGTGGCCATTCAATTGGCTTCCTGAGTTTTCTGTTTTGAAATTGGTGCTTTAATATCTTGAAAACAGAGGAAGCAGAGGAAGGTAGAGGCTTCCCTGGAGGGAAGTACAAAGCGTGGCTTTATTCAGATACAGATCCCAAGGGACATAAATCTAAATCCATCAGCAAATTGTCACACTTGAAGCCACAAATTCTCAGTGAATCTGTGAAAGCCCTTACTTTTGCCATTCCAGTGGGACTTCACTGGGTTTTCTGTGTTTTTGAAAAGAAAACTGCAGAGAAAGAATTAAAAAGCAAGACAGAGCAGGAGAGTGGTTTAGAAAGTCACATTTCTGGTCATTAATAATGGTGCAGCAATCCTGCATATTCCAGATAAGGATGTTATAGCACTCTGGTGTTAGAGCACTAATTATTAACATCAGTACCAGTACTAACGAAGATGGCAGCTCCAGTTAACATATAGAAAACACCTGCAGGTAAAAAAACCCACAGACATGGTAAAATAAATTCTCACCTGAATCCACCACTGATCTGCAGCAAATAAGTAAGAATGTCTTCACCGCTGATCCAGAGTAAATGAGCATGTCTCTCCCCCCTCTGAGCTCAGGCTTTAAATGCAGGTGCTTCCATCTAAGCACTAAAATGAACAGCTAATGCCTAAATTAGTAAGTTTGGTTTTAACATCAAACTGAGTCCCTCCACGCCATACTTCTGCATATGTGAAGCTTGCCCAGCTTGGCTGTGCTTGCTTCATTTTTAATGAATTTACTCCCAGTCAAAGTGCCAGGATAAGCAGCATGGTAGATACAAAGCAGGAAGCATTAATATGTATTTCCTGCTGTAATGTTTCATTCTTCAGCGTCACGCCGGGCTCATTTGTGGGAGATAGCTCTAGGTCTGAAAACAAGGTCATTTTGCACAAGCACCGGTTCTAGCCTTGAAGATGGAATAGAGGAGCCTTCTCAGTGTAGTAAAATATCAGCCCAGTGATAAGGCTGATCAGCATTTTAAAAGTGGCTGTGTACTGGGAGAATTATATACTTTCTGATTTGTGTAAAACAGCTGAAACTGCCTACGAGGGTGACGAGTGAATGCTGACTGCCTTGTACTGCCGAGGAACCCTCTTCATGGGGCACGCACCTTCTCTTCCAGCGAGCTGCGCAAGACTGCTAAATTATTTCAGCTGTTCACCATGAACAGCTGCCATGTGAGAAAGGTCTGCTCCCACTGTTTACTGAACATGTCTTTCCAAGTTACCGCCACACTGATAAGCACCAGAATCCAGGAATTCTTTTCAAAGAAAGGTTTTGCTAACTTACTACGACGACATGTGCATGCAGACATATATGAGTAAGCACAGGAGGACAGGACTCTTGGAAGAACTAATGTTTTCATGCTATTCAAGTCAGCCTCTGCAAACTTCCTTGTAGAGCAGCCGAATTCTTCTGCACATGTCACTGCTTTCTTTTGCTTGTCCTTTTTCAGATATCACAGATTGCCACAGGGACTGGTCTTTGCCTCTGCTATTTCATCAGAGCAGCTTTGATGGTGGTATTTGGTGTGTGTTGGGTGTCCACGGTGTCACTGAGCCATGGCAGTATTCACCAGCCCAGCCTTGAAGCTGCTCCTGATTAAAATGCTCCAGCAGTTGCACAGGAAATCTCTGTCCAGCTATCGTCACGTCTTTCTGTGACATTGACCCCCATCAATCTGCTCGAGTCTGTGTGCCAGTTCCCAGAACGGCGATGAAAAAGCAGAAATCTTAGACTGCCTTTATGTCTGTCCTGGATCTTCATTAATGAGGCTTGTGAACCATTAATTAGGCTACCTAAGCTTCTTTAGAGATGCTTAATCTTCATTGTGTAAGGTAGTAGGGTTCACAATATCAGGGATGGAGTCTGGCTGATAGCAGCTGAAACTTTTTCCTTACCTGTCATCAGGCTTGTTTTGCTCTATTCCCATTTTATTTATGAGCATGTTTAGATATTTTTCCGCTCATTTATGTACCAAGGTGATGCAGAGGCACTCCTCTTAAATGCCAATGTCATTGCGCAGGTCCCTGGCTCACCTCATCCTGGGGTCAGGGTTTTGTAGAAAGATTGGGTCCAGGTGCACAGTTTGGGGCTCAGCCCCATTCACAGCACCCCAGGTATCTTTGAATCCACTTTGTCATTTCCAAAGAGAAGTATAAATAATTGGGTGAGCCGGGTAGAAAAGAAGTGAGTAAAAGGAAACCCCAGAAAGCTTGGGGTGAGAAGTGAGTTCTGGACAGGAAAGGTCATATTGCTCGTAAAAGCAGAGCAGCCAAAAATACCTTAAAATCCCCTGTCCTTCTGTACACAACCCTTCCCACCCCTTATTCAAATTCTAAGTGATGCAACCCAGACTGGAATGTAGTAAGACTTGTAATGGCTTTCATGTCCCACCAGATGTCAGCTCCTCTGCAGAGAAGGGCCCTGAGCCCGCTCCCACCGCACCATGGTGCAAGAATTGCTGAGACGTTGCATCATCTGCAGAGGTGCAGAGCTCTTGCTAGTGGGCAACGAATAACCAAGCCCAGGGCCAGCCTTCAGGACGCGAGGAGAAAAGCAGCACAATGTACTGAAGTGAACGGAGGTTGTTTAGGTGAAGAAATCCTCTGTATTTCAGTTTCTCCAGCTTTCACTGATTTAGGTAGTGCCTCCCTCTTCTTAAATCCTCAGGAAATAGATGAAAGCAGTTCCTGCGGGGACTCAGTATTAATCCGATGTTTTTGCCTGCCTAAGAACAAGTCCAAGCACAGTTGTTTCACGTAGGGAGACTTATTCTGCTGTGAGGTGCCTGAACAGCCCACGCTGGGTTATTGAGATACACCATCTCCAGAGCCGGAGCGTGCAGTGGGTTTGCAGGTGCTGCTTTCTCTTGGACGCAAAGGACCGGCCACTGCATAGGTTATCAGTCCCGTTTTCCCTCGGTAGGCAGATACAAGTTCATTTAAAAATAATCAGTGCTCTATTAACACCTAGCCAACACTCAGTTCCTATTACAAACCCCTTAATCGCAGGATCTCAGAATATTTTAGAGGAGAGGAGCGTTTCACTTTACTGGAGAAGGAACCACCAGCATCACGAGGCAAATGATATCCCCAGTAATATGAAGGCAGGCTGTGGCCGAGCAGGGTTTAGTATCTCGTCTGGCTTTTGTTGCAGTCACCAGGCTAGATACAATGCTCTCATTCAAGTGCTCTCAAGCACCAATTTTCCTCCGTCAGTTTGTAAGGGAGCACATCAACCTGGTTTCAGTGGCTCACTCGGCTTGCTCTCGAGAGTGGAGACCTTGTAGTAACCTCGTGGAAAAAAGGGTGAGGAGGCTGGCTTATATATTAGCGGAGAAAGGTTTAATTTACACATTAGAGAAAACTTACTGACTGCCAGACTAGTGAGACATGAGAAGAGACTGTTTGGGGTGGCTGTGAAATTTCCAAAGACACATCTAAGACCAATGTTGGCCAAAGATGGTTGGAGCGAGTCGACCTGCCCTGTGGCAAGCGCGGACATGCGTTGTTTCTCACTGTTCTCCCATGCCCAACTTTTACAGTTTTTTACGGCTGAGGAGGTAAAGGACAGGGACTGACCCTTAGTGTTTGATTTTTACCTACCTCAGCCCTGATAACAGTGACATTGATGAAATTAATTCTGTTTTATCTTCACAAAAAGCCGCTGACCCTGGCCTGATGGGTGAGTAGGTTTTTCCACAACTGATTGGCATTTGCTTTTCCTGGTAGTGCTGTGACAGCTATTAGTATCAGATTATCTACTTACTGCGGTACCTGCTGCTGTCACCTTGATTTGATAAGGCTTTACCAGTTTGAGCAATGCACTGTGGAGGGATTTGGTATGTTCTGCTCCGGTTCAGGCTGGTTTTGTTAGCCCCTCGGTAGAGATAGCTCCATACATCCCTTATCATGCTAAACATTTACCCTCAGGAAACAATGACCCTGGCAAGATTCCTTGTGGTTTTGCAAAAGAAAAGAAAATATTTGTCCATTCTCAATGGCTTAAAAAGATACGCTTGGGTATATTAACCACTCTCCTGGGCAGAAATGTTCTCCTAAAGCATTAGCCTTTAGGAGAAGGAGCTGCTGTAGTGGGGTCTGTGCTTTGGTGTGATCATGCTGGTTGTGGTGGGTATGAGAAACCATGCGTGGAGCAGGAGACATGGGAGACATGTGCCCCATGGTTGCAATTATATCGAGTTGCCTCTTTCTCACTCTTCCCTGTGAACCCCCAAAAACTCAGCGGACCCTCTAGGGATGGTTAGCAACTTAGGGACCATGAAATGTAGATAAAACTTTCTTTTTTCCTTCCAGCAGAACACCGTGTGTCATCTACAAAGCCCACCACCTTATCACAATACTGTTCCCCTGCGCTGAGTGTTTGGATAGATTCAAACTCCAGCAATTAGTATGATTTAGTTTTTTTAAAGGTGACATCACATCCACTTCTGAACATGTTTCAGGGTGTTTTTACAGACATGATGTAATAGGTGATTGTCCCATATCTGTCTATCTATCACTGACTCGTTTTTTAAAGAAAAGGTTTAATTTTAACTTCAAGCTGCAATCCCAGCGAAAATAATATCTGTTAACAGTTTTTCTATCACTGCAACATGTACGGTTTCTCTCAGAAATAACCATCTTGGTTTCCTGACCTGTGATGTCATTTCTCTTACTAGAAAAGAAAGAATCACACAGGAAAGCAAAAACCAGATCTTGGTGATATGTCACAGCGGGCTTTGTTCTGTGCTCTTTGAATGGAAAGCACAGCTTTATATTAAGATAACCATGTGAAAAACAATCTGACACGCCACACATGATCCAGTCTGCTGATGAAATAGATAGGAATTAGGTCCCATTTGAAAACCAATATTTACTCTGATATCTGCTGCTTGCTCTGCAGCGCTGTCTGGCAAGGATCAGGAGTGTAAACTGGGTTTCTATGGTGGCTGTTGACACTCAGGCCAGCTTCACGCTTTCCCACAAGATAAACTGTCACATTACGGGACCGAGGTGAGAAGCAACCCAGCCGCACAAGGGAGGGAGCAGGATGGTGGCAGGGTGCTGGGTCCGGTGGGCTGCAGGATGCCCATTCTGGTGCTATTCCAGGCTGTGCCCACACCAGCCAGCGGGAGTGGTGGGTTATACTCCCATGCAAAGGGCCGGCTCTGATTTAATACAATCACTCTTCCCTGCTTTCCAGGTACAAAGTGAGAGACCAGGACAGGCGCCAGGAAGAGGAGGACACAGGGGATGTATTTGTGCAATGCCAGCTGCAGAAACTGCCGATTCCGCTCTGCTGCCTTCATGGACAGGCTCCTTCTGCTCACTTGTGGCACTGGGGGATGCCAGTCCACTAAAAAGAGTACAGGTATTTCAAGACACCATGAAATAAAGATGCTGCGCAGCCCACAGAGGGCAATGAGTCCTTCTGTACCACACTGCTGGCGTGGGACATCCAGCGGAGAGGTCTGCCAGGAAGGTCATTTCTTCTGCACAGAGCTGTTCCCTCACATGAGCTGTATTACAGCTTTTTATCAGTGGGAAGCGGTACATATCAGACAAATACGTAGCAAAGCGATCTGGCGATGCTCTGAACTGCAGAGCAGCTACCAGGAGAGGCTGGCTGCTCTCCCCAGGCACAGACTTGCCTAGCGAAGGGCTCAGTTGGAGGCAGGCATGGGCTGGTGCTGGGGTTCCTCATTCCTACCAAATCCCTCACCTTTATCCACTGTACCTGGAGGCCAGCGGGGTTTGAACAAGCCGGTGGTTATTTGTTGGGGAGAGGCAGCGAGCCGAGCACTGCCTGCGCCTGAGGCCACGAGGGGAGGCTGACCAAACCCAGTTGGGGAAAATCCTTTAGCTCTGGGTGGTAACTCCATCGGCCTAAAAACATGGGGAAATTCACCCAAATGGGTAGGCCCTTGAGCAGCAGTATCCAGAGCCTTTCACTTTCCAAGGTGCTGCAATCCAAACTGAAAGGTTGCGGCCCAATTCTTCCTGCCACCCCTTTGGGGTTATTTGTACAGGGGAGGATTGCCAGCTCCTCCGCCTGCCCCACCACCAAACCATGTACCCAGCAGGGAAGCTCTTCCTGACGTGCCTTTTGCTCTTTGATCTAATGCAGGATCAAGATCCCTTTTTCATTCCAGGTCAATTTTCCTCTTTGTCTCCAATTCCCCATCTCTTCCCAAGCCCTGTTTCCGTCACACCTGGCTGGAGTTAACCAGCTTTGAGATTAATTTTGTCCTTTCATCTCTGTGCTATTTTCTCAGAGGTGGGTGGGAGAGGAGTTTCCCCCATGTCTGTGGTTTCTTTCCAACACAGGCCCCAAGAGGGTTTGAACATGCAGCCGCTGTGGGTTGCCAGTTGCAGCTCCCCATCCCGGCAGGGTTTCGGGGGTGAGGATGCAGCAGGTCAACCCTCGCAGCACTCACATTGATGCTGGGAGCAAACCGCCCCGAAACGCCAACGCAGCAGTCGCCCCACTGTGATTTGCACCAGGTCCAGGACTGGTGCCTGGGAGACCGTGGCACACAAAGCAGGGTGTGCAGCTCCACAGAAAGGCTGGAATTCATTTAATAAGGGCAAGGAAAACCAAATGAAAGCATCCTTCCCTGCCTAACCCCCTGCATGAATCAACAGAGCTGGCTTCAGCATCCAAAAGCTCGCAGGCTGAAGCCTTTTTCGCAGCGCACAGGCGAGAACAGGTCACAACAAGAATGTGGTTAAATCACCGCTGGTTGCAGTAAATTGTGTTTCTGCTGGGGATCTTGTTCTGTAGCAAAACAGCCCATTTCTGAGACACCGTTACAGCTCTGCACTGAACAGCCTCGTGGCTGCTGGGTTCAGTATAAGGCTCCTTTCCTGCGAGAAAGAGCCTCCTGCGAGGAAGGAAGCAGAGCCCCCAGTTTCGGGGGAAGATGGGGCAGAGCTGTGCCTCTGCGGGCGCTTTCCCACCCTGTAGGCTGTGAAATGGCTCCTGCTGTTTTCTTCTGATGCAATGGCCCTTGGTAGGGTCTTGCATCAGACACTGCAGAGGCTGCAAGCCCATGGCCAGAATTAGGTGGGTTTAAAAGTGGTTTTGCAGGCTTGTTTTTCTGTGCTGAGGGCAGGGGAGAAATCCAGGTGGTATTTGGCCCGCATAGCGAGAAGAAAATCCCATCGAGAATATCTTGCAGGATTTTTGGGTTTATCTCATTTGACTTGGGTGCAGGAGGTTCTCTCAGATTTGGTTTAATGAATAAGACAGACAAAAGCTGTTTAACCTTTGCTCAGCAGTAACCCTGCTCAGAAACTCCACAGGGTACTAGAAAAAAGACAGACTATTTTTGCTTAAGTTTTCTATGTTTTAATTTAAAGTATTAATTTTAATTAAACATGGAAACTAAAAAAAAAAAGCTAGAGAGGTTTGAGACTTGCAGGCTTTCTAACTAGGTAATGCCAGGTTTCTGGCTTTTTCTAGAAAATATTACAGGTATATGAAGAAAACAAACATGAGCAAGTAACAGAAGGATTTTTCCATCCCCAAATGTTCCTTCTAAAGAAAAAATGTGACCAGCAATAGTAATTTTTGGTTGCTCAGAGGGTCTGATCTACACTGGGATTATTGCAGCTTTAAATGGCTTTCTTCTAGGAACTGGCATTTTTATTTTGAAGCAATTATTTTCTCTACCTGAGGAAGGACTGTCCAATTAGCAGCTCGTCAGCCCAGACCTTTCCATTTGGTTGCTTTCTCGGGTTCCTGCTCTCCCCCTGTGACCACGCTGTCTAGACCCAATGCTGATTTCTACAGTAATTGCACAACCCAATGTGTCATGTGAGAGCTTAAACTCTTTACATTGTGGAAAGCCAGCGCCTCTTTGAAAAGGCTATTTCAAGCAACTTTGTCAATCTGGATTATTTTTTTTTTCCCCCCTAATGCAAACACAATGTTGGCAAATGGCTAAATACCATTTAGCAGGAGCAACGCTGCAGACAGACAGACAGGCGGCTTCGGCAGCGTTAGGAGACTGCAGTTAACAGCAGGGAGCTCAGCCTGGCATGAGCGTTCCCAGCCCTGCAAGTTCATCAGGACATCTGGAAAATCCTTTAAAGATCCAAACAACCAGCTGACTTGAAACATGCAAGAAATCGTGAAACAGTGAAAAGGTGGTTATGTCCAGTATGTTGGCAGCTTATGGTCACCAAAGCATGTTTCCTTTAGGTCCCTGTGGCACAAGATGGCTTTTTCCTTGATCCAGCCAGCTCTCCAGCAGTACCCACGTCCCAGTGACTTGCAGGCAGCTTTTGCGGCTGCAGGTGCCTGGCAGAGGGGCAGGGCAGGGCGGACTGCCAGGTCTGGGCATCCTTTTCAGTCCTTGCAGTAATGTCTGCAAACTGAGCTCCTCCTTGCATGTCCTTTGGCTGGCCAGATCTCCCTGTGGCCGCACAACCGCTTCCCCAACTGCTGTTGATACAACCCCAAAATGTTCAGCTTGATTTTCTCAAGACTCGATGTAGAAAGATTACATGTACTGTTGTTTTTATTATCCATGTGCAATTGGTCTGCTGGCTTTTGTTTACTGAAAGCCAGGGCCAGCAGCAACCTCATTTCAAGTCCTTGCAGGCCCAAATGTGTTTTGCATATCCTTTATCACACGGAGCCTTGCAGGGCTTTAGCCCCTGTCAGCTGAGCAGGAGCTTCACCACCCGCTCTTCTCCTGGCAGAGGTAACACATCCCCTCCAGACATTGGTTTGTTTTTTTTCCTTTAACTCATCTGTTGTCTTCGCAGCAACGCTGCTCTCAGATATAACATGCTCCGGCACCTCCATGCGGCTCGTTACACCGCAAAACCTCCCGAATACCTGCGATGCCCGGACCTGATTTATGAGCTCTGCAAAGCCAAAGGCTAAGAGGGACGAGCTCTCCCGCCCTTGCAGCGTGCAGCAGTTACACAAGGCAAGAAGCTGCACAGGGAGGGGGAAGCCCGTGCTTTTCCCAGACAAGTTAGAGCAGAAATGACCTCACTGAAATGCAGAGCCAGGCTCCTGGAGACGTTGACCAAACCAGCCAGAAAACTGGTCCAAAGTGGAGAACACACTCGTGTTCCCACCGTGTAGTTACACTTTTAGGGTTTGTACAGGCATATTGCCACATCCTTAGAATTTGCTTATGGTGCTTAGCGAGCACAAAGCTCTGGGCCTTTTATTTTTATTACTCATTTTTGTGATAATACTGTTGACTGCTCTGGAGACTACGAGATTCGTAACTTGATGCTGTTACAGACAGTACCTCATTTTCAGAAGTCTGGAGAGGTCTTTGATGATAACCTGCTCAAAGCTTGCTTTGAATTGCGCAAAGAGCTTGGCACAATGCACAGACAGAGCACGTATAAAGACCTTCTACTGGGCTGCTCGGAGGCAGCCATGGACAAATGCATCCCCACCCACCGAGGCTGCTTTGTAACCTGTGCACGTCCCTGCCACTGCTGGCGACGTGGTCTAGCTCTGAAGGACGCAGTGACAAGTGATGACAACCCATGCACAGAAGCTGGGAGAGCAGGATAGGATCCTCGAGATGGATCGTTTCAGTACTTATTGCCCTGGCTGCAAAGGGGAAGCAGGGAATCAGTTCCAAAAGGAGGTGTTGAAAAGAGCTCTTAATACAAAAAAAGAATTATTTTTCTTACATAATCTGTCATCTTGCCTGTTTCCGTTGTCTCAGGCACTGTCCCTCACCCTGGCATCCTTCCCCTGCTCAGCGCCTTGCCAGCTCCATCCAAACTGGGCTGCCACTTGGCTCTTTGCCGGCCAACACCGCTGCCACGGCTCCTGATGCACACAGTGTGTAACTGGATTGTGCTGAAAGGGCTTTCAGCTAACCCAAATCCAGGGACAAGCTCCCCAAGGCACCTATTTAACAAGACTAAGGCAACAGGTACGTTTTCTGCTCCAGCAAACCTTGACTGCCAGCTGACTTTCGGGGACAAGGTGCTGGCAGAGCTCTTCATGTGAACACAAGATGCCTTGCATGGTGGCCCCAGAAGGACAGTGTCTGAAGGACAAGTTAGTTAAATTCGGAAAGAGAGGCTCAGGCAAGAGGAATTGTCATTTCTTACTTCCCTGGTCTCTAATTCTATGTAGGGATTCAAATGTGGATTTATCTTTCTCGTTGTGCAGTTTGGATGAAGACCGGGGGAATTTCCAGCACTTACTGCCCCACCTGATTCGGACAGCGCTTTTCATCTGGTCTCGGCAGGTGGGCAAGGTCGTACACAGCTGGGGAAACTGAGGCACAGCCAGGCACAATGCTGGGTGGTTGGAGAGAGCCCAGATTTCCAGGTTCCTCCCGACACCAGTATCTCCTCTGCCATCTGTCCCCAGTGGGGGGGTGGCAGTCTGAGATAGGCAGAAGACTCCCACATTCAGTGAATATGCAGGGAGGGGAAAAGCTTATAGGTATCTGTAAAAGACATCTGTTACATTTCAGTGTCTGGTAATCGGGGGGTCAGAGGCATACTTTTGTTAAAGATCTACAACACTCACTCTTCTATAAATCCTGTGCTGCTGAGCTCTGGCACCTTAAATAGGTATCCAGCAAAATCAGGACAGACTGGCATGTTCTGAAGAGAACATCTTTGTTTCATGGCTTTTGTACAACAGGTGAAATATTAGCAACTCCTTTTAAAAAAAAAAGACTTCCAAGCAGAACTTCCATTGCTTCAATATTAAGGGGACAATTTTGTTGTCGGGTGTATTTTGCTGCAAGGAAGTTTGTCAACATCAATTCTCCTTTTATTAAATTTCCTCATACCCGTATCTCATTTTTGGTGTATTAATTTTTCTGCCTCAGAGGATCCCTTTATTAGTTCTATCCACAATTCCTCATCAGCTCCTTACTTTAATTTATGTTTGCAGCCTTGAAGCAGTTCCCAGCCTGTGTCACGCCACACCCTTAGTGGCTTCTTCCCAGCCCAAACATATTTAGTGCCTTTCATCTTTCGCACGAATCTTCAAATAAACAACTTTTATTGCTTTTTGCTGGGCTTGCCTCCAGTTTGCAGAGGCATTTCTACTTGCTGCTTCAAGGGCTCACCCTTCTTTGGTGGCAGATCCCCGTGCTTCTCTCCATGTCGCTCAAACACATAGGCGCTCCTGGGTTTGGGGAGAAAAATGTCATGTTTCCGGTTCGAGGGAGGAAAAACGCCAGTCTCGCTGCCTGTGTGTCCTCCAGAAGGCCTGTGTTCCCACGCCTTCCCCCTCCCGTCACCACTGCAACCTCCAGCTATCAGGACAAAAGACCAGCAGCCACAAGACCGAAGCTGGGGAGATTTGTCTAGACAGCTCAGTGCTGCCTGGGGACCACGCTGGGACCACATGTGCCTCCCATGCAGTGAGTCCTTCCCGGGCAAAGCCCAGCATGAGGCTTCCTCTACCACCGTGGGGCTTCCCTTGCCTCCGTTGATGAATCGACGTTCATCCTCCGGAGATGAAGGCACGGCTGCTGCAGTGGCACCAACAGAAAGGACAAGTGGGGGGGAGCCAAGAGTCGACTCATGGCCAAAGGACCACGTCTCCAGCAGCCATCAGTAGTGATCTTTCAGAGGAAACTCGTATGAAACATGAGGTCTGACCCCTTCCCGGGTTTGTCCTTCCAGCCTCAGACTCACAAGACGGCGCTCCCTGAGGCTGAGGCTGCACTAGGGCTGTTGCAGTTAATAACAAACCCTTTTATCTGAGCTCTTTTTGAACTTCTATGCACACACATTGTTGTCTCAACAACATCCCCTGACACTGAGCACACGATTAACGCTGCCGCGTGCGAAAAAACACTTCCTGTGTTTGTTTCGGGCCGTCCGCCTGAGCGCTCGCCCGGTGCTCGTGCGACAGCAAGTCCAAATCCTCTCCCGCTCCCCCTCCTGCAGCCCTGCAGCCCTGGTGGGGTGACTGGACCAGCTCAGCGCTCAGGGCGGGCACGTGGAGTGACATTACACAGCAGCACTGCAGTTGTTCCTTTTTCGTTCTCACTTCCTAACACTCTTCTCATCTGCAGTTTTAGTGCCCTGTCAGGAGATCCCTCATTGCAATCAACTTTGTTTGATGAGCCTGAAAAATGCTCGTTCTCCAGGAGACTTTGCCACCCCTGTCCATCTCCCTTTCCAGACTGAACTGGCCTGAACCAAGAGAACATCCGTAGGCAAGCTCTGCAGACCACCTCCCTCCACTATTAACTACTTTTGCCGGTGTTTTCGCTCTCCCAAACAATTACCACTGAAATTAATTCCCTCTTTCAAACCCTGTGGGAAGCTCAGTGAGACCTGAGCCTGCTGAAAGCCAAGGATACAAGGCACTGGAACCTTGGTGGCCTGCTGAGGACTGACCTCCCTGGACGAAAGCTGCGTTTCTTTCCCCAGGATGCTCTTCTCCGTCTCTCTGCTCACCATATCCTCTACATCAGCTTCTTGCAACCGGTCTGGGCTACTCCTGGACGCTTCACCTGTACCGGCATCCCCTTTGCCACCTCCCATACCACGGGCATCGCTGCCGTGTTGTGCAGCGGGTTGCACACGCCTGCTGGTAGCATTTAATCTCATCTGGGACCCTTTGCAGCTCTTGAAGGCCTCTGAATCCCACCGCTGGAGCTTTGCTCCGAAACACGATGCTTTATCTGGCAGCAATTCCTTGCGCTCGCTCCTGTGAAGAAAGGCTTCAGCGCGGGAACTTCTCCAAGCAAGCCTGTAGCAAACACGGATGCAAATAACTCATTTTGTTCTGTGCTACTGCCTTATCTGTCTGCTAAAGCGCTTTGCAGCACAGCACGGGGCCGACTGTGTCTCTGGCAGGCTTCCTGCAGGCATCACAGCCCTTCTCCTCCTTGTGCCGTCAGCGTCCCACTTGCGAATGTACTGTTGACTTGTCCTATTGACGTTTTATATTTAATTTGCCAGAGTTTATTCTCTCCTCTGTTTTCCTTCTTTGGCCACAACTGTCACTTTTTGAATGATCTCTTAAATCGCTAATGGCACAGGCCATTCTGCTGTTTAGCCATGCTGGCTTTTAGAGATGTTTTTCTTAGATTACTCTAATTCCTCCACTAAGAGTCTCTAATGCCGTATCGAAGAGCCTCTGTGCCCCTTGTCACACACATTATCCTTGTAACTGCATTCTCATTTCTGCACCTCTAACGTCTTCCTTTATATATATATATATATAAAGTTAAATGTTACTGTGGTAGCTGGGTTTGGTTTTACGAGGATGTCGGGCTTAAGCACGTAACACTGCATTCTCTTTCGGCGTTACTTTCTGAAACAGCCACAACGCTCGAGAGTAAACCAAGAATTGCCTCTTTCTTGTGAGTTCTCTCATTGTTCGAGACATCAGTTGAGTGTAACACCTAAAATTCAGTATGAAATTTGTGTGTAGCACCTATTCAGCCTATGTAGGCTTCACTGAAGTCTCACTTTACTACTGGGTTTTCTTCGCAGCCTTCCTAAGCTCCTTTAGCATTTCATGCCCATTTCTTCCTCTTGGGGCGCGTGTGTGTGTCTCAACGGAATAGCCTGACCACCATCCTCTCCTTTAGGAAGGAAAACTTCTGAGCTCTGCCATCTGCACACCCAAAGGTGCAAATCAAGCAACCCTCACACCCCGACCTTTCTGTACGCCTGAGCATCCCCTCCCCTCCCTCTAGCCAGGGCCCCTGCAGACAGAGCATCTCTCTAGCGTGGAAGGACACGGGGAAGAGGGATTGCAGCAGAGGATCATTTTCCTCATATAAAGTTTGATAACTTCCTGCTGTTAAGACTGTTTTTTTGGCTGCAAGCTTTTACCAGCAGCATCTCTGTCATACAACCATGCAGATACACCCTGGGGAATTAGGACATCTGTCATCTGCTCCCACTTCTTGCCCAAAGCTCACCCACTTTCCCATTCCCTTAGTTTTAACACATGCAAACCCAGAAACGGTGACTAGAATTTAAAAAAGGAGGATGGTGATAGAGGAATGGATGCTGTCATTGCTCAGCCATGCTCCTAGACCCGTCTGCAAGAGGAACGCTTGGAAACCCAGGGCTCAGGTGCTGGTGGATGTGGGATAAACAAGGCAACCTTTTGCAAAATAAAAGTTTTGGAGGCAAAGACCAGCAACAAGAGAGTTGTAATTCAGCTTTCTTTGTTAAAAAAACAAAACAAAACAACAACCCAAAACATAGAACAACCCAAACATTTAACAGATTTGTTAACCACAGACATAAAAGAATCAAGAAATACTCGAAAAAATACATTGCAAGAGACATCTTGTTTTACAAGGCAATTCGATTAAGTTACTACTGGCTGACCAGCACTTGGTCAGTCGTGGAATAGCTGTGTTGACAGGAACACAAACAGTGTAAATAGACAGCGCTTACTGTAGAAGTATTAAGACTAAAAGATATTTACCCCTTAAAATAAATAGAATGTAATCTACAGCAACCTTTAAATTAGTAAAATATTTTTAAAGCAACCAAATATAACAAAATTGTAAATCAGATCTGGATTTTCTTCTGTACGTCAAGATCCTTTTTTTCTGTGTTTTTAAAAAAAAAAACAAAAATACAAACTTTAGAAGGAAGGTATCTCTGAAAAGTCAGATTATTCACTAGAAGTGAATTTCACCCTCCTTTTGTTCTGCGGGCCAGCGCAAGGTCCGGGTACCACTTAAATTTTTTCCTTTGCAAGGATTTAGTGGGACACGGACCTCACCCCGTCCTCTGAACAAATCAGGATTTTTCCCCTACGTGTGAAATTCATCCCGGCGCAGGAGACGCAGCCAGACCCTGCAGCGCCACGTCCCGCTGGCTGGGGCGTGGGAGAGCATCCAAGCGCAGGCAGAGCCCCTGCGCCGAGATGAACGTCACCCAACGGGAATAATTTAGGTGTAGATATAAAGTCTCTTTTAGGCCACTTAAAAATTAATTCCGTATTTAAAAAAATATTCTTTTTTTTTCTCATTAACACTTCGACAGCTGGAGGAAGCAACACCCCTTCTCACGCAAGGAACAGGGGGCCGAAAGCAAAGAAATAATCCTCTTGACATCAGTTCCTTAGGGGCGACCTAATCCAAGCCACTTTTCCTACGTGCAGCTGAATGGCACTTGGCTTTGACTCCCAGCAGCATCCCGCACACACGCACCCCCCCCCAGCTGCTAGTTCCAGTTCAGACTGTGTAAATTGAGAAGAAACTTCTCAAGTACGGGCAAAACCAGCTTCAGGCTGGCCGGCTCTAACTCCTCAAGAAGCCACCAGAAATGAAGAGCAACTTGAGCATCCCTCAACGCAGAGGTCTCGTGGGATGCCCTGGCACGGGCAGGGTCCCCGGCGGAGGCGCG